>NC_068311.1:38367867-38967867 GCF_025860055.1 Xyrauchen texanus
AATGTAACAAAATGCATTTTTTAGCTAAGTATACCAGGACAACAAATAGTTGTATTGCATCTTTTTTAAACAGACTGTTCACATTAAGATTCAATAAATAAAAAGCTGGGGTCATATCGAAGTGTAGTCCAAGAAGATCTTCCATTACACTATGTACTTTCTTCCAGTATGACAAAATGTAGTCACAGTACCAAAAACAATGCATGAATGTGCCTTTATCTTTATTACACTTGAAGCACAGGCCTGTAGCGTTGGTAAACATCCTCTTAATATGCATCGGCGTAAGATATATTCTATTGAAGAATTTGAAATTGAGCTCATGGATCCCAAGGGAGGTACATTTAGGGTACACGTTATCATATACAACAGTCCAGTCATTCTCTTCAATGGTTTGACCAATCCTTCTCCCAGACTTCCTTCATCCCAGCAAAGCAGAGGTGCAATTGCTAGACAAGATATCATATGTCCTTGATATCGATCCCTTTAGACAAACTGGATTTAGTAAAATGTCTTCAATCTCTGTTATGTCCATTCTTAACTCTGCTTTGTCTATCTTTAGTTTAAAAAAATGTCGCAACTGAATATTTTTGTAAATATTAGACTTTGGTAGTTTATATTGCTCCACAATCTGTTGGAAAGACTTTAGAGTTCCCTCTGAATATAGACAAGACATTTGAGAGATTCCCAGTTTTAGCCATGTCGAAAGCCCAATATTCTGTAATGTTAAAGGGAAATCAGGGTTGAAAGATAGTGGAGAAGACAAGGAAAGAGTATTTTAAAATATGATTTAATATCTATCCAGGCTCAAAGAGTGTTTGATATGGTATAATTGTAATGTATTTGGGTTGATGTTACAATACCTGATGGCCACTGGAGGGCACCCCCGTGCTGTTGGTTGTTGATGTTGCAATGTGCCGATTTATTAAAAACCAGTCTATAAACAGTGCAGACATGTCTCCGGTTTCCCTCGTGTATACTCTGAAACACAACAGAACAATATATGTTATTATAGCATATTGATGCAGACATAACATAAATTGGCGACGAGAATAAAGTTCCCACTGCCAAATTATCAAGTCATCGGTCGAGCGAAAAGGATGGCTACGATCATCGGACAGGTCGAGGCATTCGACGAGGCAAGTGAGCAATGGCCTACGTATGTTGAACGGTTTGAACAGTTTGTGGAGGCTAATGACATTAGCGAAGAAAAAAGAGTACCAGTTTTTCTCAGTGTAATGGGGGCATCGACTTATGGACTTTTGCGTAGTCTCATTGCACCAGTTAAGCCCGGGACTATGGAATATGATGCGATTGTGAAAACCCTCCAAGCACATTTTACCCCCAGGCCCATTGTGATTGCAGAGAGGTTCAAATTTCACAAACAAAATCAAGCTGAGGGGGAAGGTGTCGCACAATACGTGGCGGTGTTAAAGAAACTGGCGGAGCACTGTGAGTTTGGCGACAATCTAAATGACGCACTGCGAGACCGATTCGTGTGTGGCCTGAGGAGCGAGTCAATACAAAGGAAACTATTGACTGAATCGGAGCTCACGTATAAAAAGGCTGTGGATATAGCGATGTCAATGGAGGCTGTATCTAGAGAATCACAGCACTTGAGCAACTCATTGAAGGTAAATGCCATGTCTCTGTCGTCAGAATCGTCCAAAGAGAAATGTTATAGATGTGGAAATCCAATCATATCCAAAGTGAGTGCTTTTACAAAGATCAAGTGTGTCACAAGTGTGGGAAGAAAGGCCACATTTCACATATGTGTAAAGGTAATAAGACAGAGGAGAAAACATTTAGAACTACAGTAAAAGGGAAAAGTGGAAAATGGAAGGGACAGACCAAGAAAAGACCAATTCACAGAGTGGATGCGAATATGGAAAAGAGTGAGGAAGAGACAAATTCGGACATGGATACGGAACTGACACTACACAAAGTGACAACAACACTGCACAATTCTCCACGGGTGAACAAAATGAAAAGTGGAACTGATTTAGTGTCATCTGTAATAAAAGTACAACCAAAAATTGAGGGATTGCCAATTGATATGGAAGTGGATACAGGGGCGGCGTTTTCCATTATCTCAAGTGAACTGTACAGAGATAAACTGAGTCATGTTCGACTACGCCAGACGAACGTTGTTCTCAAGACGTATACAGGCGAAGTCATTCCGCCAGAAGGCGTCATCAAAGTGCGTGTCAAGCTAAACAGACAAAGCGTATGCTTACCCTTGTATGTTGTTACAGGAAACGCAGCTCCTCTGTTGGGACGAGAATGGCTTCGCAGAATTCGTCTAGATTGGCGTGAGATCAAAACTGTACGAGCAGTGCATCAAGTTAATGAAGGGACATTTGACAGTCTTTTAAAAAGGTACGCCAAAGTATTCAGAGAAGATCTAGGGACATTCAGTGAGTATACAGCTACCTTAAGTCTGAAACCGGGAACCCAACCAAGATTTTTCCAAGCTCGAGTGGTACCGTATGCCATCAGACCCAAGGTGGAAGAAGAAATCGATCGCTTACTGAAACAAGGAATCATTTCACCTGTGCGATTCAGTGAATGGGCAACCCCGATTGTACCTGTAATAAAAAAAGGTGGCAATGTTAGGATCTGTGGCGATTTCAAAATAACAGTGAATCCAGCTCTGTGTGCAGAACATTATCCATTACCCCGAATTGAAGATTTGTTTGCTTCACTGGCTGGGGGACAGAGATTTAGCAAACTAGACCTTTCACATGCCTACTTGCAGGTTCCTGTGCATGAAGATTCACGTAAATATCTTACCATCACAACCCACAAGGGGAACAGATTACCGTTCGGCATCACTTCAGCTCCATCGATATTTCAACGTGTCATGGAACAAGTGTTACAAGGACTATCGAGTGTACATTGTTTTTTGGATGATATACTGGTCACAGGAAAAGACAATGCTCATCACTTAGCTAATCTGGAGGCTGTGTTGAGTCGGCTGGAGAAATGCGGACTTCGTGTGAAAAGAGAGAAGAGTGAGTTTTTCAAAACTTCATTGGAGTATTTGGGACATGTGATCGATGCATCAGGGCTTCACAAGTCCCCAGACAAACTGCGTGCCATCGCTGAAACACCAGCTCCTGTTAATGTTAACCAACTTCGATCTTTTTTGGGACTGGTTAATTATTATGCAAGATTTGTTCCAAATATGGCCACAGTTCTTCACCCCCTGAATGCAATGTTACACAAGGATGTAAAATGGAAGTGGTTGCCAGAGTGTGAGAAAGCGTTTCAAGATGCTAAAACACAGCTGTTAACACCCAATGTACTCACACATTATGATCCAAGACTCCCAGTTCATTTAGCCTGTGACGCTTCATCGTACGGGGTGGGAGCCGTACTTTCCCACAGGATGCCGGATGGGCAGGAAAGACCCATAGCCTTTGCGTCCCGAACTCTGAGTAAACCTGAGCAAAACTATGCGCAACTAGAACGTGAAGCGCTAGGAATCATCTTTGGAGTAAGGAAGTTTCATACTTATCTATATGGACGTCACTTCACATTATTAACAGACCATCGTCCAATTACCACCATACTCCATCCTAATAAAGCAACTCCATCCATGGCTGCTGCAAGACTTCAGAGGTGGGCACTTCTGCTGGCTGCACATAACTACACAATTCAACATAGAAGTGCTACTGACCATGGGAATGCAGATGCATTATCGCGATTGCCACTGCCTGTACAACACAGAGACAGGAAAGATGCAGTGGACGCTTACCTCATTAAGAAAATGGATGCACTTCCAGTGTGTAGCAGCGACATCAGTAAAGGAACCAGAGCAGACCCAATCCTCTGTCGTGTGAAGGAGATGGTATCCACTGGATCATTTCCATCTGCAAAAGACTCAGAAAATGTACTAAAACCATACCTCACAAGGAAGGAGGAACTCTCTCTGATGCAGGACTGTCTGATTTGGGGACAACGAGTTATCGTTCCATCAAATCTGAGACAACGAGTGTTGGAGGATTTACACACAGGACATCCAGGTGTAGTGAAAATGAAGGCTCTAGCACGTAGCTACATCTGGTGGCCAAATATTGACTCACAAATTGAGGAAAAATCAAAGACATGCATGTCCTGTCAACAAAATCAAAAATCTCCATGTCTCTCACCTCTACATCCCTGGGCATGGCCAGAAGCTCCTTGGCACCGAATCCACATCGACTTTGCTGGTCCATTTGAAGGACGAATGTTTCTGGTAGTTGTTGACGCACACTCAAAATGGCCAGAAGTTCATGTGATGGATTCGACAACTTCCTCCAAGACAATTCAAGTGCTGCGTGGGTTATTCAGTCGCTACGGTATACCTGAAACACTAGTTAGCGACAATGGCCCACAATTTACTTCAGAGGAGTTTGGATCTTTTCTGAAAACAAATGGGGTTAAACACGTCCGCTCTGCACCGTTTCACCCAGCCACCAACGGGCTGGCTGAGCGTTTCGTTCAGACCTTTAAACATTCACTGAAAGCATCCAAAGAACCAGTACCATTACAGCAGAGATTAGACTCTTTCTTGTTACAGTACAGGAATACACCACATAGCACGACAAAAGAAACACCTGCTATGTTATTCTTGCATCGCAGATTGAGAACACGACTGGATCTACTGAAACCAAGTGTGAAACTGACTGTGGAGCAAGCACAAAAAGTTCAATGTTCTTACCATGCGCTCCATGCCAAACACAGAGACTTCAATGTGGGTGATTCAGTGCTGGTCAGAGATTATCGACGGGGAGAGGAGAAGTGGAAAACCGGTACTGTTTCTTCTCAGTCAGGACCAGTGTCGTACACGGTTCAGGTGGACGGTTCACAAAGCTGGAAAAGACATGCAGATCAAATGTTAGACTGTCACCCAGAAATTACAGAAAACACAGAACCACTGTCATCAGACAACAGTACATCACAAACACTGGATGTTAAGGGGCAAGAACTGCCTTTAACATCCAATGACACCGAACCAAATGCTTTAGATCAGCAGGTAACCAAGCTTGTTGAGCCAGCTACTGCTTCTTCCCCAAATGTGAGAAGATTTCCTGCTAGAACCCGTAAACCACCTAACAGACTTGATCTATAAAATGTGTAAAGGTTCTATACACAGTTGAATGTGTTTAAAGTGTTACTTGTGAGTGAGTAGTTGAGTTGACACGTCACTTAATATTGCTTGAGGGTGGTCTACTAATTGTGGACTCCTAACTGTTATTCCTTAAGAAATGGAGGTTATTATGTTCAAAAGAAAAACACGGGGTAGACTGAATTAAGGAGGGAGAGATGTAATGTATTTGGGTTGATGTTACAATACCTGATGGCCACTGGAGGGCACCCCCGTGCTGTTGGTTGTTGATGTTGCAACGTGCCGATTTATTAAAAAACAGTCTATAAACAGTGCAGACATGTCTCCGGTTACCCTCGTGTATACTCTGAAACACAACAGAACAATATATGTTATTATAGCATATTGATGCAGACATAACAATAATGTTCGGAAATATTTTTTAGCTTTGTATAATTCTTAACAAATGGTAGAAATCTAATTGGTAGTGGAGAGCAAGTTGCTGCTTCCATTTTATACCAGATAGAATTGGTCCTCTCACTGCACCAACTAATCATATTTTTTATCTGGGCTGCCCAATAATATAACTGAAGATTTGGCAAGGCGATTCCACCTTTGTCCTTTGGCTTCATTAGTTTGGAAATTTTGATCCAAGGCATTTTATTATTCCAAATAAACTTTGAAAGGTGTTTATTGAAGTCTTTGAAAAATGAACTTTTTTTTTTTTGAGTGGGAGTTGTATGTAAACGTTCAAATTTTTTTACTTCCCTTTCCAATTCTTGTCTTTTAGAAATCATGGCTTTTTTATGTGCAGCTGTATAGGAAATAATGTATCCCCGGATTGTAGCCTTAGCTGCATCCCACATTACAGCAGGGGTGACGGGTGAGTTTTTATTATCTGACCAATAGTTTTTTATTGAATCTCTAACTACATTACAAAATTTGGGGTCCGACAACATAGACAAATTCAGTTTCCATACCTTACTTCTTGTTGTCGGAGTCCCTAATGTAATATCTTTCTGAACCGGAACATGATCTGAGATAGCAATTGAGCCAATTTGACTAAAAGATGTAAGATTAAAAGAAGTGGTTGGGATAAAAATAGAATCAATTCTTGAGTAAGAACCATGGGGATTGGAATAAAATGTGTAGTCTCTACTAAGAGGGTTCATTTCTCTCCAGCTATCAATTAAACCAGTCTCTTTGCACAGTTTTTTAAGAACCAAAGAGGATCTAGGATTGACTAGAGTGCCTGAAGAGGATTTGTCCAATCTCTCATCCATCACGCAATTAAAGTCTCCGGCGCAGACTCCCAGTCCTTTACAGTGTTCATTGAATAACAAAATCATTTTGGATATGAATTTGGGAGTCTTCATTTGGCGCGTAAACATTTAACATAGTAATATGCTGGCCAAATATTAAGCCTGTGACCAAAATAAATCTACCCTCTGGGTCTCTAATTTGATTTTGTAAAATAAATGGCAAGTGTTTACTAATTAAAATAATCGTGCCTCTTTTCCTGGGGTTAGCTGTGCATGAAGAATAATATACTTGACCCACCCAATCCCGATTCAATTTCAGATGCTCGCTATCCGATTCGTTTCTTGAAGCATGGCAATTGTGGTTCTTTCTTTTTTTAGGAAAGTTAGTATTTTTTTCCTTTTTACCACATGTCCTAATCCCTTAACATTCCATGTCATAAACCTAGTCGAGCTCTGCATGATAATAAAGTGTGACCAAGTAATAGACTGCCAATGTAGTATTGAAAAAGAAAAAGTAAAACAACAAAAGTGTTTGATGGGCAAATATTTTAACATCAGTGAACAAAGTAAAAAAATAGCAGCGTCCTCCCCCCACCCCAGGCTCTGTCCCCAACTGACAGGGCCAACCAAATACCCCTAAACCTAGGTCTCTGTACCCCGTTGGGCTTAAGGCAAAAACAGTTATACCTGCTACCAACATAAGGTTCAGAATCATACCCGTTGTGAGAAACGCTAAAGTCAATCCGCTCCAGTAAGTAACGTTAAACATTATTATCTCGGAATACTCATACAAAAAAAATTAAAAATAGAGACAATATGTAAAGTCTCTGATGTAACAGTCACATGTAATTCCGAACAGATTAGAAACAAATATATGACGTATGAGAATCCAGGAAAATTCAGGTCACTCACTACCCTCTGAATATGGTGAAATAAGGTAGGTAAGAATCTCTTTATCACTTATCTTGCAAAGTCTCTAGAAACTCCTTCACCGCAGTCGGTGTACTAAAAGTGCGAAGCTCCGACTCGTGAAGACAGCTCAACGTGGCCGGATACGCGAAACCACGGAATATCTTGCGATCGACTAGAATCGTCTTCACAGCGTCGAATTCCCGGCGTTTCCTCATCACTTCGACAGAAAGATCTTGATAGAAGCGGATCTGCTTGTCGTCGTGAGTGGTCTGACGTTTTTTCAACGCTGCCTGCAGAATGCGTTCTCTGTCTGAGAAGCGCAGAAATCTGACAAGTACACTTCGTGGTGGGTCATTGACTCCTGGAGCAGGTGCAAGTGATCGATGCGCCCTTTCAATTTCGAGATTGAGATCAGAAGAGAGGTTGAGCCATTTCGGTATCATTTCTCTCAGAAATTGAGCTAGCGGAGTGGATCTCTCAGCTTTTTCGGGTAGACCGACAATGCGAAGATTTTTGCGTCTTCCTCTGTTTTCTAGATCATCCACCTTAGCTTGAAGCTGGGCCACCATTTACTTCAACGTCGAAAACTCACCCTGTAGAGCATCTTCTGTGGTAGAGATTCTGCTTTCAGCTTCCGTTAAACGGGATTCATTCGAGGACACACTCTGTGATAAGTTGGATAAAGTCTCGTGCACTGCAAAACGACCATCGATGTTCCCCAATCGAGCACTAAGCGCTCGTGTTTCATTCAAAACTAGGTCAGTTTGTTCCGTTGGGGATGAGGACGTTTCTGCTGACGCAGTTTGTTTCTTCTTTTTCTGTGATCGCGAAGTTGTGAAAAGTGGAAAGTCCTTTGTATCTTGAGTCTCAGACATGTTAGCCGTGTGCAGAGTCTATTAATTAGGAGATTCTTTGACTTAAACCAAAGAGAGTAGTAATTTATTAAGCAATCAGGAGCGGAGCTACAATTTAAGCGGCCATCTTCTCCAGCGTCTGCGAGCGCCCCCAACATGTTTTCTTGTAAATATATTGAAAATGACATGGCCAATGGCAAAGGCTAAATAGGAGTTTGTGCTGTGTGATTGGTGATTGTAGTTAACCCTTTAAAGCTGTGTGTATCAGATATGATACACAACATTTGATGGCTCTGTTCAAGCTGACGAGCCAAACAAACCTTGGTATAAAAGTCTCACATGTTTATGGCACCATCTAGTTGTTATTTGTTGGGAAAAAAGTAGTTTCAATGATTATATTTTTCTATTTATAATGGTGGCAGGCTTGGGCGAAAAGTGACTCTTATGTTGGGACAAATGACAGCTTATTTTAATCAAGTAAAGTGTCAGGAATGATTATTTTGTTACTGATATTTTAAAATGAGTATTTGCTGAATATAAGCAACTTGTGCTTGGTTAAAATTTTGTTTATTATTTTAATGAAAACCCCCCTTTGAAATCCATGTATAAAATATGATACAACAGGCTTTTGAGGCATATCTCTCAATCACCATTCCATTTCATTCCATTCATGCCCATCAAAAAAAAAAAAAAAAATCACAGAGCTTTAAAAATTCTGTCAAGCCAAGTCAATTTTATTTGTATAGCGCCTTTCACAACACACATCATTTCAAAGCAGCTTTACTGAAGATCAGGCATTAACAGACAATAAAACTGTAATGTCTATAATGTTGATGAATCATCATTGTGTAATTAGATAAAATACGATTGTAATCATGTTTAAAATAATTAAATAATGATTGTATTAATAACCCCAGTGAGCAAGCTGAAGGTGACTGTGGCAAGGAACACAAAACTCCACAAGATGTTGCTTAATGGAGAAAATAACCTTGGGAGAAACCAGACTCACTGTGGGGGCCAGTTCCCCTCTGGCTAACATCATGAATATAATGTAAATATTATTTATATATATTTAAAGTCATGGTTTAAAATTGTTAAACTAAGTAAGTGTTAACACATTTTATAAGATATATTTAAAGTGTGAACTAATATTTTTGTGTATTTTCATATATGCAGCCTGCTCTGTCAATATACAGATCTCATTATTTTACATTACAAGCTATTATGATGTCATCTCACCATAAGTTCATATAACCCAGCGAAAAAAGTTTTACAGTTTCCCTTGCATCTTCCCCTGAAGATATTGTATCTTCTTCTGCTGGCTTGGTTGGCTGGCTGGCTGACTTGCCCCCATAGAACCGTACATAGGGAAGTTATGAATTTTGGAATACTGATAGAGCACACTCTCCTCTATAACTGACCCAAATTTTGGGTCTCCAACTCCAACGCTCTAGCGCCACCAACTGTTCAAATTTGCACTTATATTTATGCTCATAACTTTTGAATCATAAGGCCTAGAAACAAAATAATTTTTCCTGATTCCTTGGGTCATGGCAAATCTTTTGGAATACCATAAAAGTTTGCTCCGCCCTTTTTCCCCCACTATTTTGAATTTTCTGAAACTTTGTATATGTCATCACCACCGTGCCTTGAGGGTAGCTGAGCATTTTTGCCACAGCACCACCCAGTGGTGCAGAAATCTGAGAATTGCTTTATGGACTATTTTTTTATTATTATTACTTTAGGCTAAAATTATGACACCAATACCTACATTTATATTTGACCTTATGATTTTGTCCTGAGATTCGTATGAAGTTTCAGGATGGTGTCATCTAGTGGTCAGAAGTTATCATAAATGGTTATATGTACAAATTGCCTTTAAACTGCTTGATCTAAAATAATGAGTTTGGCCTCATTTAATAATCCAGCAATGCTTGCTTAGCTGCTAAATCTGCTGCTTAAGTGCTTGGCCCTGATAACTGCTGCTTGTAGCTATATTTCATATTGTATTTGATGTGCTGAAATGAACTGTGATACATTTCAATCCATATTTATAGACCAAAGGGAGGAAGTTGTCATGGCCAAACTCTCAAACATTTGGTATCTCTGAAAAACTCAGCTAGTCCTCTGATAATACTCCAATATTTACCTCTGTAGCATGTATGGGCTAGGAAAACATTAAATAAAACATTTTCTATGAATGGCTGGGTCTTAGGAGGATAATGATCTTTAAAGCCTAATGTATCAAATATGATTTTCTTACCAAGTTTTTTTAAAAACAACTCGTTGTTTCAAAATGTTATTCATTCAACAATGATTCTCTTCTCTAATCATTTACCAGTCAATCTTTTAAGTTGTTTTGCACATGCTAGCCTTTTGTTATTTGCTAGTTTCAGATTTGTCTTTCTTTGAATGTCTGCCTATTATGTCAACATCCCAGTCTTATGTCTTCACATTAGCTGATGAAAATGGGGTTTGGCATGTACTAATCATTGGAGCTGCCAGTTGAGGCAATGTGAGGGGTCTGTTTCTCAAACTAGTGTATGAAGTGCTTGCATCTGGGCGGTCCACATTCCACTCTATCCTTGTAAGATTCAGTTTGATTTTGTCTTTCAAGACAGTAGTGCATGGAATAGCCTTTATCTCTCTAGAGAGATTGATTTCTTTTTTACCATTTATAAAACCAAAATTTTACTTGCAAGCATGAGGTGACTTGCAAGAAATGCAAGTGTACTCAATTCTTCAACAAATGAAAAAAAAAAACCCACTATTGCAGGGGTCGGCAACCTATTGGTACAGCATTGGTAAGCGAAGGGGCATGGCATCAATGGCGAGAGAGGAGTAAACTATTTTATTTATATCAGTTCGCACCTGCATTCCAATCTACATCTTAATGTAATCCTTCCTCATCACACAGCATGATTTCATGAGCTGAAAGGAAGATTAAACAAAAAGTTAAAATGTGGCAAGGCAGCAGTATACCCAACAGAGTCGTGCAGCACATGCAAGCCATTCACACATCACGAGCCGGCAGAGGTTAATCACATGAGTAAACATGCCTGTTTGCTTCTGTCAGGCAGTGCAGATAACAGCCTACATTCTGTGTTTCATTTACTTCTTTTTGCTTTCAAAACAACACTATTAATCCTTGAGATTTCCAACCCAGCATACAGGTACACACCCTCTATAAACCATGGTCACACTTAGAATTACATTAAACGATTAAACCCACATCGTGGGGTTCAAAAATCTGAGTCAATTAAATTAAACCGGAAATAAAGTTTTAGTATTTTGCAGGTGCGATTCACTGAAAATGTCTGAATAGTTGATCGGCTTGTGATGCGCGAATGGCTTGCACGCGCAGTGTGAGTCTCGTTACACTTTAATAGTGTTGAGTCTCTAATTCAGCTGATGAAACCACGCTGTGTGATCAAGTGGAAGGATTACATCAAGATGTAAATTGGAAAGCAGGTACGAAACCTTAATATAAATAAAATAGCCTGCTCCTCTCTCGCTGTTGCTTGCATGCTATGATTACCCCTCTGTGTGATTTTGACAAATATACATGTGATTTTTTAGCTTTTTATTTTTAATACATTTGCAAAGATTTCAAACAAACTTCTTTCAAGTTGTCATTATGGGGTATTGTTTGTAGAATTTTGAGGAAAATTATGAATTGAATCAATTTTGGAATAAGGCTGTAACATAACAAAATGTGGAAAAAGTGAAGCGCTGTGAATACTTTCCGGATGCACTGTACATTCATATTACAAGAAATATTTAAGATCCCACTCAATTTCGTGATCAGTAATCAAGAACATTTGTGACAATAACTGTTACTAATTTTGTACAAAAGGACAGGTTTTTCTTACATTAAAGAAATTTCAAAAGATGCTTTGTGAAAATACACATACAGGATCATGATTATATCATAATCATCGGGTTTTGCATGGATTTTCACTGAAACGCTTATGCTGATAATATAATTTGAAATGAAAAATAAATGCTTAAATTAGAAAAGTGCTAAATAGAAATATTTTCACAAGTGGGGATGCTTTGGCACAGCTATTGACCAGGAAAATAAAAAATGGCACTCCATTGCCGTAAATTTAGCCTAAAACATCTAATCAAGACATACCCAAAGTCAATTTAAAGCTGTTCTTGAAAATTTTGGAGTACATGCATGGTTTTGGTCACTTTTGAAAGGTGACACTGTAACAGACACCTGTCAGTTACTTAGTTTTTTTTTCTAAACTGCCATTGCACTCCTCACCACTAGGGGTATTAATGAGACCTATGTGCTTAGATAAAGAGACAGGTGAGCAGTAGAAGAAATTATCATCGCTGACCTCCTTGGTCAAACAAAGTCCTGGTTGGGAAACTTTCTGTTTCATGCTCAACTGTAAGTAAAATATATATGTATTTGTTGAAGTTTGATTTACTGGTGAAAGATTATTTTTGTGTTTATTGAATATAGTGGCTTTAATGCAGATAATTAACAGGAGGCGTTTTGTGTTTTGTAGAAGGACTTTTTGGATATCTGCTCAATCAATATTTGAGCCAACTTTGTGGTCCTGATTGGGATTTTTCCACATTTGACTACTACTACGAGGTTCATGGTTGGAAATAGCTACATTTGTCAGTTTGATTACCTTATGGACTTCTTTTGACGGGAGAGCTATATGTTTGACTGCGGTCAGACCTCGTTGGATTTAATTTACCATTAAACCTCCACGTCATTTGACTCCTTAAAGACAGTTAAAACTTGCATCTGACTTTCATACGTTCACCTCAACTTTCTACAACAGTGAACGTTATAAAGACTGAATTATATTTTGCTGGAACTTCAACTCATATACAGAACCATATACATCTTTGTGTGCAGGGTGTTTTTGTAACACTGTTTGAGTATTGTCTCTTTGTTTTGAATCTCTGTTGGTGTTTATATAGTCATAAAAGGTGTTTACATTGCTGTTTTTATTTACTCATTGGATTAAAACATATGTTGATGCTGATGACCCCCCAAACAGATTATTAATTAGCACATACTCAGAGTAGCACGTGTTGGTTATAACACTCTGAAGTTTTTTCCCCAGCAGTCAGACTTATTGTAAGTGCTACTGATGTTGAGTAATAGAAGTTTGAACACAATGAAATAGATGCCTGCAGATGACTATAACTAGTAGCTATTAGCTTTAAAACGTCTCGGGTTACATGTGTAACCCCTGTTCCCTGAAAAAAGCGGAACGAGATGCTGCGCTTTGCTAAGCACTTTTGGGAACAATCCTGCATTGTGACCAGCTGTGAATATGTGTGTAACACGTCAATGAACATTGACTGGAATTTATAGCCTCGGCTGGTGAGATCATTAGATGCACCTGTGGCCAGGCTATAAATAGAGGATTTAGGACCAGTGTGTCGTCAGATATCTTTTTCTGAAGAGCAGTCCTGGGACACCCCCGTGCGGCAAAGAAGCGCAGCATCTCGTTCCGCTTTTTTCAGGGAACAAGGGTTACACATGTAACCCGAGACGTTCCCTTTACAAAAAGCTTCACTATGATGCTGCGCTTTGCTAAGTGCTTTTGGGAACGCAATATCCACACCGCCGCACTGGGGCTGTCCGGACCCCTACAGTTGTGAAGTCTGCTCACAAGAACGCGAGAGGTCTCAGACATGAGCTTGAGATGTCAACTCAAGGACGTAAGAGTCCGGAGTAGCAAAAACATCTAACCCATAAAGTTTGATGAACGTGTGCGGTGAGGACCAGCCTGCTGCACCACGAACTTGTTAAGGCATGAGCCTGCCATAAAAACTGATGAATGTGCACAGAGAGGACCAGCCTGCCGTGTCACAAACTTGTTCAGGCATGAGCTTGAGATGTCAACTCAAGGACATAAGGGCCCGGAGTAGCATGAACATCCAAACTATAAAATCTGATGAATGTGTGCGGAGAGGACCAGCCTGCCACATCACAAACCTGCTGCAGAGGGACCCCTCTAGCCAAGGCTTTAGAGGAGGCGACCCCTCTGGTAGAGTGAACCCTGCCACCTACTGGCGAAGCTTGACCGCACGCCTCATAGGCCAGGGCAATAGCGTCCCTCACCCAATGTGACATAGTCTGCTTGGTAGCGGCTGCCCCCCTGTTGCGGCCCCCATAGCAGACAAATAATTGCCCTGACTTACGCCACTGGCTAGTGCGGTGGACATAAGTCTGAAGGGCACAGACTGGGCAGAGTCCGTGGAGTCTTTTCTGCTCCGGCGTTAAAAACGGCGGGGAGCAGTAGGCTTCCAGAGTGACAGGACGTTGTGTCGATAAAGGCACCTTAGGAAGGTAGTCAGGATGAGGATGCAGAATAGCTTTGGCTATACCTGGGGCAAATTCTAAGCAGGCCGGCAAAACAGACAGAGCCTTTAGATCCCCATTCCTCTTAAGAGAGGTAATCACCATAAGAAAGACCATCTTGAGATTCAGAAGTCTGTCAGACGCTGACTCTAGAGGTTCAAAAGGGGGTCTCAACCAGACCCTCCAGGACTATTGCTAAGTCCCATGAAGGATTTCTGGTCCTAACAGGAGGCCTCAGTTGCATGGCTCCACGAATGAAGCGAGCGAGTAGAGGATGCCTCCCCAAAGACACCCCATCCATCAACGCGTGGCAAGCCGAAATGGCGGCCACATAAACCCTGAGAGTAGCGGGGCATATGCCTGCTGACAGTTTTTCCTGCAGAAAGTCCAGAACTGAAACAATTTGGCAGTTAACTGGATTTGCACCATGTGAACTGCACCACTTTTCGAAGACATCCCATTTATTGGTGTAGATTCTTCTGTTAGAGGGAGCCCTAGCACTAAGAATGGTCTCGATAACCTCATGCACAGTAACAGCCCTGTGTTACTCAGTTGGTACACTTCAGGGGCCAATCATGAAGTTTCCACAATTCGGGCTGGGGATGAAATATCGTCCCCTGCACCTCAGACAGAAGGGCTTTCCTGTCCGGAATCACCCAAGGCGAGCCGTTGAGAAGAGATATTAGCTCCGAGAACCATACCCTGTTCGGCCAGCGCGGCGCTATCAGTAACAGGCAAGACCCTTGCTGGCGAACTCTGGCCAAGACTCCCGGGAGCAGAGAAACCGGGGAAAAATGCATACAGACGCATTCAGGGTCATGTATGCGCCATCACGTCCAGACCCAGGGGGGGCTGGGTGACTCAGGGAGAAGTAGAGGAGACATCTACCCTGTAAAATCTCACCCAGATTTGTTCCATTACCTAGGGGTGGAGTTTCCACTCACCTGTTGGTATTTTCTGTCTGGACAGTAAATCTGCTCCCACATACGGGCATCCAGGGATATAAACTGGCTTGAGTGACAGGGGCTTGCCCTGGGCCCCAAGGAGAATCTGACGTGAACGTGGATCTCCTTGATGGTTTATGTAAGAGACTACCGCTGTATTGCCCACCCGCACCAAGACATGGTAGCCTCTAGAGGAAGTATTTCTGGGCCAGAAATACCTCCATCAACTCGAGACAGTTACTGTGACAACCGAGCTGACGACCCTCCCATCCCCTTGAGCTGGACGACCAGTTAAGACCGCTACCCAGCCCATCAGGGAGGCATCTGTCGTTAGCAGCCTGCGATGACGAGACGCACCTAGAGTGGGACCCAAGGTAAGAAACCGGGGTCTGAACTACATAGCAAGGGAACGAAGCATGCGGCGCGTAACCCTTATTAGCTCTAGGGGACTGGTCCTTGGATGAAATCCCCTGGCTTTTAGCCACAGCTGAAATGGTCTCATATGGAGCAGGCCCAAAGGGATCACCGTGGATGCAGACGCCATGAGGCCTAGTAATTGTTGATACTGTTGAACAGTGCAACCTTGACCTAGCCTGAGTTTGCTCAGGGTGTTCTGAATTGACGTGATACGAATGGGAGACAACTGTGCCCGCATCGTGATCGAATTCCATATAACCCCCAGATAGGTGATTCCCTGGGTGGGAGAGAGAACGCTCTTTGACGTTGAGTCTCAGACCCGGAGAAACCAGATGAGCTAAGACAATATCCCTGTGCTGAACTGCCAGTTCTTGGAGCTGCGCTAAGATCAGCCAGTCGTCTATGTAATTTAGAATGCGGATGCCCTGGAATCGCGAAGGAGCCAGTGCTGTATCCATGCATTTCGTGAATGTACGGGGTGATAGGGCTAGGCCGAATGGAAGAACCCGATACTGGAAGGCTTCGTCCCCGAAAGAAAACCTCAGGAACTTCCTGTGCTGTGGCAGAATTCCAGTATGGAAATATGCGTCCATGAGATCGATCGTGATCAGCCAATCGTAATGTTGGATCTGAGACACGACGTCTTGACAGTTAGCATCTTGAACTTGAACACCCTGACCGAGCAGTTCAAGCCTCAAAGATCTAAAATCGGACACAACCCATTAGTGGGGAGAGCAGGTTTCTTGAGTGATGATGCCGAACCCAATGAGAGATAGCCCGCAAGCGTCTCTTCGACCGGCGGCATCATTGAATACCCCCGTGTCTCAGCACCCACGACAGTCGAGTATAAAGACATCGAGGGTACGTGAACACGGGAAGTATATGGGTTCCTCCATGGGTGAGAAAGCTCATCATGGAGGTCATCAAAGAAAGGAAGGGACTAATATAGCGTTCCATTTTCTTTTTTTATGTCACGAACCCCGCTCCCTCGCTCCACCCCCTCGAGCTTCCACGCTTGTTCGGCCCCCTCGAGCTCGCACGCTCGTTTTGCTCCTTCGAGCTCGCACGCTCGTTTTGCTCCCTCGAACTCGCATGCTCATTTTACTCCCTCGAGCTCGCACGCTCGTTTTGCTCCCTCGAGCTTCCACGCTCGTTCTGCTCCCTCGAGCTCGCACGCTCGTTTTGCTCCCTCGAGCTTGCACGCTCGTTTTGCTCCCTCGAGCTCTCATGCTCGTTAGCAGGTCTCCCTCCTTGGGCTCGCAAGCCCGCTCTCCATCACCACATTAGTTTCACCTGCACTCGTCTGATCACCCATCATTGTTTACACCTGCACTCGCCCCTATATATATCACAACCCTTTCGTCTCACGCGGGTTGGTTATTGTGTTTAGTTTACCCCTTCGCTTTGCCAGCGCTAGTGTTCCCCTAGTTTCCCTCGTCTTTTGCTCCCGCTAGTCCCGTCTAGTTGTGTCCTGTTTCCCGGCTTCAACCTCCTGCTCTTGTTGACAACTCTCTCCCGGATTTGCCCCTTTACCCTATCTTGATTCCCCTGCTTTCGACTCACGCTCCCCCTTGACGACTCTTCACTGGATTTGCCCTTTTGTACTGTTGCCTGTTTATAGAATAAAGCTGTTTTTATTCGACATATTCACAATGTATCCCGCGGAGGGTTTTTATCACAGCTCACTAGAGCGGATTTCTTCAGCACGCTCCGCAGAAGGATCTACCGTTGGGAGGCATGACCGAGCGCTCACGGCCCAGGGATAGCAGGTACGTGCGATTTTTGATTTGTTTCACCCTGTTCCGCCTGTGTCTGTCCCTGAGCCCGTTTATGCTCCCAACACATCCCTGAGCACTGTAAGCCTTCAACCCCCTGAGAGGTTTGATGGCTCTTCGGGCGCTTGCCAAGGGTTGTTTATGCAGGGCAGCGGTTGTAGAACTTTAAGCCGTGCCCTTAACATTATGGACCCAGCGGCCCAACTCTTGGTTTTGCGTCAGGGGAGTCAACCCTTGGAGGCTTATGTGGTTGACTTTTGTGCCCTGGCTAACCAGGTGAACTTCGATGAGGTGGCTCTAAAAGACATTTTTCAATGTGGACTGAATGAGCCAACCTCATCATTTATGCCTGGTGGTCGCTGCTCCCTCGACCTGGCTCAGTTTATTGACCTCGCCCTACTGTTCGCTGGTTCCTCATTTACTGTGGGGGAGGCAGACTCTGAACCAGAGTTCCACGCCACGGCCCCAGCCTCGAAGCCTACCACGGCCCCAGTCTCGAAGCCTACCACGGCCCCCGTCTCGAAGCTTACCACGGCCCCCGTCTCGAAGCCTACCACGGCCCCCGTCTGGAAGCCTACCACGGCCCCCGTCTCTCCGCCCTCAGAGTCTTCCACGGGTCTGCCGGGCTCCGCTCCGCCCTCATAGTCTTCCACGGATCTGCCGGGCTCTGCTCCGCCCTCAGAGTCTTCCACGACTCTGCCAGCCTCTGCTCTGCTCTCCGAGTCTTCCACGGCTCTGCCAGCCCCTGCTCGCCCCTCAGAGCCCTCGCGGCCTCCGCCTCACGAGCCTCCCAAGGCTCCTCCCCTTGAGCCTCCCAGGGCTCCACCTCTCGAGCCTCCCAGGGCTCCGTTTCTCGAACCTCCCAGAGCTCTACCCCTCGAGCCTCCCAGGGCTCCTCCTCTCGAGTCTTTCAGGGCTCCCCTCCTTCCAAGCCTCTCAGGGCTTCTCCTCTCGAGTCTTTCAGGGCTCCGTCCCTCGAGCCTCTCATGGCTCCACCCCTCAAGCCTCTCAGGGCTTCGTCTCTCGAGTCTCTTAGGGCTCCACCCCCTCTCAAGCCTCTCAGGGCTTCTCCTCTCGAGTCTTTCAGGGCTTCTCCTCTCGAGTCTTTCAGGGCTCCTCCCCCCCTCGAGCCTCTCAGGGCCCCGTCCCTCGAGTCTTTCATGGCTTCACCCCTCAAGCCTCTCAGGGCTTCGTCTCTTGAGTCTCTTAGGGCTCCACCCCCTCTCAAGCCTCTCAGGGCTCCTCCCCCCCTCGAGCCTCTCAGGGCCCCGTCCCTCGAGTCTTTCATGGCTCCACCCCTCAAGCCTCTCAGGGCTTTGTCTCTCGAGTCTCCCAGGGCTCCTCCTCCCCTCCAGCCTCTCAGGACTTCGTCTCTCGAGTCTTTCACGGCTCCACCTCCCGAGCCTCTCACGGCTCTGCTCCCAGAGACTACAGAGCTTTCTAGGGCTCCGCCTCCCGAGCCTCCTACAGCTCCCCCTTCCGAGCCTCCCACGGCTCTGCTCCCAGAGACTACAGAGCTTTCTAGAGCTCCGCCCCTTGAGCCTCCTATGGCTCTACCCCCCAAGACTACAGAGCCTGCCAGGCCGTCGCCTCGGAAACCCCCCACGGCGCCGCCTCCCTTGGCTCCACCTCCAGAGCCTTCCAGGCCTTCGCCCCTAAAGCCTCCTTCGGCTCCACCTCCAGAGCCTTCCAGAACCCCGCCTCCAGAGCCGCCTACGGTGCCGCCTCTGACGGCTCCGCCTTTCACGGCTCAGCCCGGACTTCCTGACCCTCTCCCTGTCCTGTGGCCTTTTCCCTGGCCTCCGGACCCTATTCCTGTCAGGTGGTCACCTTCCAGACCCCCGGACCCAGTCCCTGTCCTCCAGTCGCCTTCCAGACCCCCTGACCCAGCCTCTGCCGTATGGCTGCCCCCTAGATCTCCCGACCACCCGCCTGTCCGCTATGTTCCCCCTGACCTTGCCTTGAAACTACCCATTGACCCCATGGACTGTCTCATTTCCCTCTGTGCCCCTTGGACTGCCCTCAATTTTGTTGATGTGTTTTGTGGGTTTTCTGTTCAGGGGTTTTTCCCAAAAGTGCTTAGCAAAGCGCAGCATCATAGTGAAGCTTTTTGTAAAGGGAACACAATGGGACCACAGCATGATGCCTTACCTAGTCCAAGTTAAAATTTTATAACAATACCACAAAAAAACGAATATTTTACACGTTTTTCTAAGGGTACATCCAGGCGTTTTACAAAAGTGCCTTTTGGATACTCCAAAGGACCCTTAGCCATACACCTAAGATTAAAACTACTACTTTTGAAAGCTTCAACGCACAGTCATACTTTTGGGCACTATTGAAAGATGACACTGATCCAGATCCACTATTAGTATTGCTGACACAGAGTAACTGAAGAATAAACACATTAGAGTGCTTTTTCCCTTCTTGAAACTAAACATTGTGCATATAAAAGATGCGTTATCACCCAGCTAAACCGGGAGGCACGAGAAGGCGACAGCGATCTGGCAGTGCTGTGGCTTGACCTTGCCAATGCATATGGGTTAATCCCGCACAAGCTGGTGGAAACCTCACTGATTCGACACCATGTTCCAGAGAAGACCAGGGACCTCATTCTAAACTATTATAACGGTTTCAGTCTGAGAGTCACCTCTGGATCAACAAAATCTGCATTTCATAGGCTGGAAAAAGGAATAATCACTGGGTGTGATCTCAGTGATCTTGTTTTCCTTAGCCATGAATATGCTAGTTAAGTCAGCAGAGGTGGAATGCAGAGGCCCACTTACCTGGTCATGGATGATCTGACGGTGACCACAACATCTGTACCAGGCTGCACATGGATCCTCCAAGGCCTTGAACGCCTCATCAGCTGGGCCCGAATGGACTTTAAACCAGCCAAGTCCCGATCCCTTGTGGTGAGGAAGGGAAACGTAACTGACAAGTTTCGTTTCTCCCTGGGAGGAGTCCAAATTCCATCAATCACAGAGAAGCCAGTTAAGAGCCTGGGGAAAGTCTTCAACAGCACATTTAGGGACACAGCCACACTTCATGAAACCGGGAAGGAGTTGCACACCTGGATTGCTGCCGTGGACAAGTCAGGGCTGCCAGGCAAGTTTAAAGCCTGGATTTAACAGCATGGCATCCTGCCGCGACTCCTCTGGCCACTGCTGGTTTATGATGTCCCCCTAACCACCGTCGAAGGCTTTGAGAGGAAGATCAGCCACACCCTGCGTAGGTGGATGGGCCTCCCTCGCAGCCTCAGCAGCATAGCCTTGTATGGGAGTAAGAACAAGCTACAACTCCCCTTCAGCAGCCTGTTGGAGGAGTTCATGTTTTCCCGGGAAAGAGAGGTGCTGCTGTACAGAGAGTCCACTGACACCAAAGTCTCCTCGGCTGGTATAGAGGTGAGGATGGGTAGGAAGTGGAGGGTCCAGGAGGCAGTTGATCAGGCTGAAGCACATCTGCGGCACAGTGTGCTGGTGGGGACAGTGGCGTCAGGACGTACAGGGCTTGGTTGTATCCAAAGACTTCGATACAACAATGCCCAGGGAAAGGACTGGCGTCGACTGGTCCAAGAACAAATCCGATCAGGGGGGTGGAGGAAAGACGCATCAGTAGGATGGTGGGGATGTGAAAACAGGGGGCGTGGACTCGTTGGGAAGAGATAATGGACCAAAAGATCTCATGGTCAGAGTTGTGGAAAGCAGAGCCACACCAGATCCAGTTCCTTATCTGATCAGTCCACGATGTCCTCCCCAGCCCAACTTCTCCCGGGGCCTGATTAACACCCCCGCATGCCCTCTATGCCACAAAAGAGGGTCACTGGAGCACATATTAAGCTGCCTTGGGAGAGGGACGTTATCGGTGGTGCCACGATCAGGTGCTAAGGGTCAATGCAGAATCCATCAGCACAGGGATCTCCCTCAGCAGGCACCAGCAGCCAGCACAGCACTCAATTGCATTTGTCAAGGCTGGAGAGAAACCACCACAGAGCAGGAACCCAGCAGGGGGACTTCTGGCAACAGCCTGGGACTGGCAGCTAATGGTTGACCTGGGAAGGCAGATCAAATTCCCAGAAACCATCACTACACTTAGACCTGACATGGTCCTCCTTTCAGAATCATCAAGGCAGGTGGTCCTACTGGAATTGACTGAGCCCTGGGAAGACCGAATGGAAGAGGCGTTTGAATGGAAGAGGGCCAAGTACGAGGAATTGGCTGGTGAATGCCATATCAGGGGATGGAAGACCCGCTGCCTCTCCATCGAGGTTGGCTGCCGAGGGTTTACCGGCCAGTTGCTCTACAGGGCCCTCAAGCTCCTGGGAATAAGGGGACTGCACCACAAGAAAGCCATCAGGAACATCACTGATGCTGCTGAGAAGGCATCTAGATGGCTGTGGATCAAAAGGGGTGATCCGTGGATCACACACATGCTTCCTAGTTACAATTCGGGGACTGATCACCCCTGGCTGGGTTGCCTGGGCGAGGGTGTATGATGTTGAAAGACCTGAAACACCTGATGACTCCAGGTTACATCACTGATGACGTGTCTAGGTCGCACCTGCAAGGTGTATGTTATATCTATATAGTTTTTCTTTTCGAGTGTGTAATTATTTATTCATGTATGCATATTTACTGTAAATACTGTATGCTTTGGCAATGTAAAACATCTATATACCATGCCAATAGTGCTAGAATAGAGCTCCCGTTGCTGACGGCACAGCACGCACGCTGCACGAGAATTTGTTTGTGGCCTGCTTATTGCTTATTCTTATTCTCAAACGTTCATCGGAATAGTCATCGTTCATAGATTTTTCCACTTTTCTCCTGTTTCATCTGCATCTATTTTACCTGTTGCTGCTGGCACCTAGCTAGAGTCTGTGTTTGTAGCCTGCTAGTTTTATTTAGCATCTGTTTTCAGTCTTTAATCCTTAACATCTGCCATTTTAAGCGCGCATCAGGTTTTCCCTCGTATTATTCTCTTATAATTTAGCTGCATTTAGCGTGCGCACTCCAGGGATGATGTCCCCGAGGCAGAGTCTCTCTCAGCTATGGAAAGCCGTTTTAACTTTTATTCATTTCCAGGATATGAATTCTTGATATCAACAATTCAATTTTCACTAGTTAAAATGATAGTTACTGATATCAGGAATTCGATATCTACTAGTAACAATGGCAATTTTTGATATCAGAAATTACATTTCCACTAGTAACAATGCTAATTCTTGATATCAACAATTACATTTTTAATAGTTAAAATGCTCATTCTAGATATCAAGAATTGTATTTCAACTAGTAAAAACTATAATTCTTGATATCTGTAATTGTATTTTCACTAGTGAAATGTCACTATAGGCTGCCATTCAAAATCAATTGTCGATATCAAGAATTGATTTCTTGTTGAAATTCCAATTTCACATATCAGAAATACAATTCGTACTAGTAAAAACCTTTATTTTTTATATCAAGAATTCAATTGTCACTAGTTGAAATGTCTATTCTTGATATCATGAATGTGATTGTTACTAGTAAGAAAGCCATTTTAGATATCTGAAATTATGTTGATATCATAAATACATTTTCAGATATCAAAAATTAAATTTTTACTAGTAGCAATTCAATTGTTGATATCTAGAATAGACATGTTTACTAGTAACCACGTAATTCTTGATATCAAGAATAGACATTTTAACTAGTGAAAATGGAATTGTTGATTCTTCTAGTGCTTTTAGATCTTAGTGCTGCATTTGACACAATAGATCACGACATTCTCTTGAATAGGCTGGAGAATTATTTGGGAATTTGTGGAGTTGCATTAGCATGGTTTAGGTCATATTTAGCAGACCGCTACCATTTTGTTTAAGTAAATGAGGAATTGTCAAACCAAACAAAAGTAAAATATGGAGTGCCACAGGGATCCGTTTTAGGGCCTCTGCTTTTCTCTTTGTATATGCTTCCCCTGGGAGATATTATCAGGAATTATGGAACAAGTTTCCACTGCTATGCTGACGATACACAACTTTATATTTCTTCAAAACCTGATGAGATATCACAATTCTCTAAATTAGCAGAGTGTATCAATGAAATAAAAGATTGGATGGCCAGAAATTTCCTTCTACTCAATTCTGACAAAACAGAGGTACTAATTATTGGACCGAAAAACTCAAAAAAATAAGCCGCTAAAATATAATTTGACTCTAGATGGATGTACTGTTACATCTTCAACAGCGAAGAACTTAGGTGTTATATTTGATACCAATCTGTCCTTTGAAAATCAAATTACCAATGTTTGTAGAACAGCATTCTTCCACCTAAGAAATATTGCTAAAATAAGGCACATGCTCTCTGTTGCTGATGCCGAAAAACAAATTCATACATTCATGACCTCAAGACTAGATTATTGTAATGCATTACTGGGAGGATGTACAGAAAGATCAATAAATAAAATTCAATTGGTTCAAAATGCAGCAGCCAGAGTACTAACAAGAACCAAGATATATGATCATATTAGCCCCATTTTATCATCGTTACATTGGCTACCTGTTAAATTCCATATTAATTTTAAAATTCTGTTAACTACGTACAAAGCTTTGAATGGTCTAGCTCTGCAGTACTTAAGTGATCTTCTACCACGCTATATTCCAACATGTTCATTAAGATCGCAACATTCTGGCCTGTTAATAGTTCCTAGAATATCAAAATCCACAAAAGGAGGAAGATCCTTTTCATATTTAGCTCCTAAACTATGGAATAGTCTCCCTAACACTGTTCGGGACTCAGACACACTCAATCAGTTTAAGTCTAGACTAAAGACTCATCTATTTAGCCAGGCATACACCTAATTTATTCTCCAACCCACAACTAGGCTGCTTTAGTTTAGTCTGCCGGAACCAGAAACCAGAAACATTGATCATGATTTATATCTCTGCAATAAATTTAATGGCATCTGTGCTTATATTATTTAATTTGTTTCCCTGTCTCAACCTCGGGACTCCTATCCTGAGGTCACCAGAACCGGCTGGATCCAGCACCATTCCTGCTTCATGTTGGACTCCGCTGCTACGTGTCGCTGAATGATGATGACTAAATGTAGCCGGTGCCAGCCAAACATCACTTCAGTCTATTATGATGGGCTTCAGAGGATTAACTGATGCCAACTCCAACCATACGACATGAGATACTTCATATGCCATTGTCTGAACCTTGGATTAGGATGGACCACACCGAACCTCCCCGAAATTACCAGCCAGGTTGAACTGCGTTTCACATCCCTGATCTCTGCCTGCATCACCTCGGTCTTTTGATGGACTACGATCTTGAAATGGAATGCATAGACTAACAATTGCCAACAAAAGCCTTCATCAGCCAATTAACAAGGACAATTGCACCTGATGTGAACTTCTGCAGTTAATCCAGGATGGACTTCAAAGACATTGGTCATTAATCTTACAGTTCAATACAAAATCGGTGTTTAAACACTGACCCTTAACACTTACTTAGTTTAATAATTTTAAACCATGACTTTAACTATACATAAGTAATATTTACATTATATTCATGATGTTAGCCAGAGGGGAACTGGCCCCCACAGTGGGTCTGGTTTCTCCCAAGGTTATTTTTCTCCATTAATCAACATCTTATGGAGTTTTGTGTTCCTTGCCAGAGTCGCTTTCAGCTTGCTCACTGGGGTTATTAAAACAATTATTATTTAATTATTTTTAAACACTATTAACAATCGTATTTTATCTAATTACACAATGATGATTCATTGACATTATAGACATTAGTTCTATCGTCTGTTAATCTTCTGTAAAGCTGCTTTGAAATGATGTGTGTTGTGAAAGGCGCTATACAAATAAAATTGACTTGATTGGATTGTTTGGACATTTGGCAATGTAATAAGACCATTTTGGCAGGATGTTATGGATCAGTGGACTACTATTAGGCTTCATAGGTGAGTTTCCTCAATTTTGTTATTGTTTGTTTATATGTTGGTGGTCTAACAAAGATTGTACGTGCTGTTGTGATTGTATCTTAAAACGATTTATATCAATAGAATCACAAGAATTTTAGCTTTCCAAAAGATATGTGGCATGTGTACCAATGTACACACAGCAGTTGAGTACATCACATAGTTTTTTTTGTAACATTCACAGGCCTCGCCCATGGACTGTTATATTCCGATCTAGTTAAAAAGGTTGCCGACCCCTGTTCTATTGCATTGTCCATACTTGCTTTCAACTCTCAAGCCAGTGTAAAACTACTGCTAATAATGTTAAAAGTGTAGTGTTTTCCCAGTGAAGCTTCTCAGTTGTTGTTTAGAAAGTAAAATTAAGGGCCATTTATTTGTGAATCGACCTCACCAGTACCAGTGTGTTTGTTGTTGAACACAGCCAAAGAACACAACACAATAGAAAGGTGTGCTCTTTTGCCATCATTTTATGGTACACGCTAGGATTGCACGGTATACCTACAGTAGGATGGTGGTACTACAGCTTCAAAATACCGGTGGTGCACAACTATTTTTTAAACGGTTGTGCTGTCAATGTTTTCATGCTGTCAAACATTTTGTATATGCTGTAGTTAATAATATTTATGTCTACAAAAACAATAACTCTTTTTACGCAAAGGTATCCTGCGGCCTCACGATTGGTATTGTTTACATTCACTGCATGTTATTACTTAATGGATTTAAATTAGCTATCCAATTGGTATTGGGTGAGAACAGAACAAAATGCAACTCCTTTTCACTGTTCATCTTGTCATAACAGTTTCTAGATACACTTGACTTATGCACAGACCACTAAGTGTAATCAGGTTTGAAATACTGATCACCAAGGAGACTGCTGATTTCAAGATTCATAGTGAAAAACAAGAAACATTTTGGTCTGTTCTCACCCAAAATCGATTGGATTCCTTCAAAAGACCACTGGAGATTACTTTTTTTGCCTTTGTCCTTTTAGATTGAAAGTTTGGTCACCATTCAATTGCCAGTATGGACAAACAGATGTCATAAATGTTTGTGTCCCGCAGAAGAAAAAATGTCATAGAGTTTGAGACAGAATAAGGGTGAGTAAAAGATAAGAATTTCTTGGTTAATTATTTCTTAAACACAATAACAGAATTCTCAGTGCCCTGCTAAAAGAAACAAAATTATTGGTATCATGATACTATTTGGTATTGTGATGCTTTAACTGGAATATTATCATAGGTTAAAACTATGGCATCATGACAACCATAGTACCATAGCTTGACCAATAGAGCACAACAGTGCCTGCCCTCTTTTTCAGCCATGTCGGTAAGTATTTTTCCCATATATTTTTCCCATTGACTTCATATAATAGTGACTAAACCATGAACCAAACCAACCAGCTCTGAGGTGAATCACATCATATCATTAAAAACTTTGAAGCAAAAACAGATTTGAAAATCAGATAAAAAGACAAAAGTTACAACACTATGTGCTTACCATCTTTCACGAGGGCATGAACAACAATCCCATGAAGCATTGCGAATTATGTAATTGGATAGAAACTGATGGAAACATATAATCAACAACCTAAAATCAATAGTTCCCTTTACAAAAAAGCTTTACTATGACGCTGCAATTTGCTAAGCGCTTTTGGGAACAATCCTAGTTGTGACCGAGCTGTGAATATGTGTGTAACACGTCAATGAACATTGACCAGAATTTATAGCCTCGGCCGATGTAATCATTAGATGCACCTGTGGCCAGGCTATAAATGGATGCGTCACCAGGTGTCGTCAGATCCTCTTTTTTCAGAGCGATTCTGTGCATGTGTGTGTTTTACAACCCTGTCAAAACTTTCTTTCCTCTGCTAGGAGTTAGAATTTGTTAGGCAGTGTGCAGTGAACCTTTTCTCCTTTCCTCTTCTTTCTAAGAAAATAATATATTTTTTTTTAAAAGAGAGAATGACTGAAAGCCGGGCCAAACGATGCTTTCTCCCTCTATAGCCGAAGAGGACAAGCATCAGATTTGCTCTGTTTGTTTTGTGGAAGAGCACGCTGCTCTCCCGTTGCCTCGCTCACTTCCGGGAGTCAGCATCCTCGCTTAGTTCGTGGGGCTCTCGCATGGATTTGATGGGTTTGTCCCTTTCTCTTGCTCTCTCCCCAAACCCAGCTGGTCCGTCACATGATCTCGAAGTGCGTTCCGACGCCTCTTCAGTTCATGAGGGGGACCGCGATTCTCTTCCCGCCTCCGAGCTTTCCGTCCGTGATAAAAAATCAGGGGAGGAATTGCTCGATGTGGTTACTCGTGTGGTTGCCAGACTCCAGTTTGACTGGCCACGCCAAAAAGAGACTCCCAAACCCTCCAAATTAGGGGATAGATATTTATCTTGCCATCTGGGGAAGGGAACGCCTCATCAGTCCCTTCCCTTTTTTGATAACCTCCATGAAGAGCTTTCTCGCTCATGGAGGAACCCCTATTCTTCCCGTGTTCACGTACCCTCAGCGTCATTATAGTCGACTATCGTGGGTGCTGAGGCACAGAGATATTCAGTGATGACGCCGGTCGACGAGACGCTTGCGGGCTATCTCTCGCCGGGCTCGGCATCTTCACTCAAAAAGCCCTCTCTCCCCTCAAAGCCTTGTAGGACAACCTCCACTTTAGTGGGAAGGGCTTACTTATCAAGCAGCAGGTCAGGTTGGTGCTGCTCTGCACACTATGGATGTATTACAGGCGTACCAGGCTGACCTGCTGGACGACCTGAGTGTGGGTGCTGTGCTCGACGAACAAGCCTTCTCTGAGCGTCGCCGAACCACAGATCTTTCTCTCCGCGCGACCAAGCTAACAGCCTTTGCTATTGGCCGGTGTATGTCTGCCTTGGTCACCGCGGAGAGGCACCTTTGGCTCAACCTTTCAGGCAACAAGGACAAGGACAAAGTTTTCCTCCTTGATGCCCCTGTTTCGCCCACTGGCCTATTTGGAGATGCCATGATCACGGTTATCTCCAGGTTCCAGGAGGCGAAAAGCCATGAGAAAGCCTTCGGGCAGTTCCTCCCTCTCCGCACTCAGGGGGCGGGTCCTTCGGCCCCCCAGACCATCTCGGTCCTGTTAGAAGGGAGGCTCAAATGCAAAGCGTGGCGAGTCGTGCTCCTCCTCCCAGGGATTGGGGACAGTCTCGTCGCCCTCGGCAGCCCCCAAAGCAAGACCTCAGGACCATAATTTTAAAAAGAGAAAACCCTGATGGTCTTGCACCTAGATTTAGGGGGTAGCTCCCCTCGGGACGGGGCGCATGCTTCACTTCACCCCTCCCGGTACCCCCTCGAGACTTCTCCATTCCCGCCACCTCTTGGTGTTTCGGGTGGCAGAGGCTCCCATCAAAAGTTGGGTGTTTTTGTTGTTCTCTGCATTGATTCAGGATGTGAAACACTCGACAACCCCTCAACAGGAAGTGTTAAAATGGATTACCCATTTCAGAGATCCTGGCAGCGTAGAAACTTCTGCCAGATATATACTTTTTCTGTGGGTCTTAAAAACAGTTGGAAAGGGTGTCAGTGTTTCAACAGCGTGGTTCTCACTACCGTAAACCAGATTTATTTTTTATGTCTACTGTGAAAAGCAAATCTCCTGGTTAAAGGGGCCATGGAATGTGTTCCCCTTCCAGAGAGAGAGTTAGGTTATTACAGTCAAGTACTTCCTGGTTCCCATGGAGGGTGAGGGGTGGCGTCTGGCTTAGATCTTAAAGCTTGAACTGCCCAGTCTGGGTGTTCAAGTCCTAGATGCAGCCTATCAAGACGATCGTGTCTCAAGCCCTACGTCTCGTTTGGCTTGTCACCATCAATCTTATGACGCACTTCTTTACTTCATTTAGAAGTTCTGCCACAACACAGGAAGTTCCTGAGGTTCGCTTTCGGTGGCGAAGTCTTCCAATGTCAGGTTCTTCCATTCGGCCTAGCCCTTTTACCCACACATTCACAAATGCATGATGTAGCGCTGGCTCCTTTGCTACTCCGGAGCATCTGCATTCTGAATTATATAGACGACTGGCTGATCTTAGCGCAGTTCCAGGAACTGGCAGTTCAGCACTGGGATATCGTCTTAGTTCATCTGGTTTCTCTGGGGTTGAGGCTCAACGCCAAGAAGAGCGTCCTCTCTCCCACTCAGAACACTATCGGGGCATCGTATGGAGTTAAGTCACAATGCGGACACAATCTCCCGCTAGAATTGAGTCCATTCAGATCACCCTGAGCAAAGTCAGGCTAGGTCAAGGTTGCACTGTTATCAGTATCAACAATTTCCAGGTCTAAGGGCGACCGCGTCCTCAGTGATCCTCGGTGATCCCTCTGGACCTTCTGCTCATGAGACGTTTTTGTTGTGGCTCAAAGCCAGGGGATTTCTTCCAAGGGCCAAAACCCCTAGGCTAATAAGGGTTACGCGCCTCTGGCTTCGTTCCCTTTCTATGTGGTTCAGACCCTGTTTTTTTTGCCTTGGGTCCCACTTGTTGTCGCAGGCTGCTAACGACAGACGCGTCCCTGACAGGCTGGGTAGCGGCCTTAAGTGGTTGTCCAGCTTAAGGGGATAGGAGGGTCATCAGCTTGGTTGTCACAGTCACTGTCTCGAGTTGATGGCTGTATTTCTGGCCCTGAAATACTTCCTCCTGAGGCTGCCATGTCTTGGTGCAGGAGGGCAATACAGTGGTAGCCTCTCACATAAATCATCAGGGAGATCCACATTCTTGTCAGCTGTATTTCTGATGCGTCAGATTCTCCTTAGGGCCCAGGGTAAGCTCCTGTCACTCAGGGCAGTTATATTCTTGGATGGCCGTATGTGGGAGCAGATTTACTGTCCAGACAGAAAATACCAACGGGGGGGAGTGAAAACTCCACCCTAAGGTAGTAGTTGGCCAGAGTTCGCCAGCAAGGGTCTTGCTTCTTACTGATAGCACCGCGCTGGCCGAACAGGGTTTGGTTCTCAGAGCTAATTTCTTTCCTCGATGGCTCGCCTTGGGTGATTCCGAACAGGAAGGATCTTCTATCTCAGGCACAGGGGACAGTATTTCATGCCTGCCCCAAATTGTGGAATCTTTCATACTTGGCCCCTAAGGGTACCAACTGAGGGACACAGGGCTTTCTCCTGAGCTTATCAAGACCATTTTAAATGCGGGCTTCTTCCACTTGGAACAAGTTTGGGTGAGATTGTATAGGGCAGAAGAGGACATCTTGCCTCTATGAACAGTGCAATTTCTCCTCTACTTCTCCCTGAGTCACCTAGCCCCCTTGGGTCTGGACGTTAAGACACATACATGACCCAGAATGCGTCTGTATGCGTTTCTTTCCCCGGTTTCTCTGCTCCCTGGAGTCATGGCCAATGTTCACTAGCAAGGGTCTTGCCTCCTACTAATGGCCGAACAGGATATGGTTCTCGGAGTCAATATCTCTCCTCGGCGGTTCGCCTTGGGCGATTCCGAACAGGGAGGACCTTCTTTCTCGGGCTCAGGGGACATATCATCCCTGGCACAAATGCGCCTGCATGCGTTTCCTTCTAATAAGTTCATATTACAGAACCAGCTAACTGCCGGTTTGCTTCAGTTCTGGATTTTCTGTAGAAAGAACTGTCAGCGGGCACTTGCCTCGTCACTGCCAGGTTCCATGTGGCCTCCACTTCGGTTTGCCATGCCTTGGTGGGCGGGGTGCCCTCTAAGAGCGTCTCTTCATAGGGTAAGACCCCCCCTTTTAAACCTCTAGAGTCAGCATTTGGTAGACTTCTGACTCTCAAGATGGTTTTTCTTATGGCAATTACGTCTCTAAGGAGACTTGGGTACCTACAGGCTCGGTCTCTTTTGCCGGCCTGTTTTGAGTTGCCCCAGGTATGACCAAAAGCATTCTTTGCACCCTCACCCTGACTACCTGCCCAAGGTGCCTTTCGCAACCCTTGGCCGGTTATTCTCTAAGCCTTCTGCTCCCTGCCGTTTGTAACGCCTGAGCAGCTAAGACTTCTCAGACTTTGTCCAGTCTGTACCCTTCAGACTTATGTCCACCGCATTTGCTAGTAGCATAAAGTCAGGGCAGCAATTCTTCACTTGGAAGCCGTGACTGGGTGGCGGTCACCTCCTGGTAGACTATGTCACTTTGGGTGAGGGACATTACTGCCCGGGCCTACGAGAAACGCGGTCAAGCTTCGCCAGTAGGTTTTAGGGCACACTCTACCAGAGGGCTCTCCTCCTCTAAAGCCTTGGCTAGAGGTCTCCCTCTTCCTCTGTTTGTGGTGTGGCAGGTTGGTCCTCTCCGCACACATTCATTAGACTTTTATAGTTTGGATGTTCTTGCCACTCCGGGCTCTTATGCCCTTGAGTCGACATCTCAAGCTCATGTCTGAGACCTCTCGCGTTCTTGTGAGCACACTTCACAACCGTAGGGGTCCGGAGAGCCCCAGTGCGGCGGCATGGGTATTGCGTTCCCAAAAGCGCTTAGCAAAGTTTTGCTGCACTGGGATGCCCCAGGACTGCTCTTCAAAAATAAGTATATGACGACACCTGGTGACGCATCCATTTATAGCCTGGCCATAGGTGCATCTAATGATTACATCAGCTGAGGCTATAAATTCCAGTCAATGTTCATTGACGTGTTACACACATATTCACAGCTCGGTCACAACTAGGATTGTTTCCAAAAGCGCAGCATCTCGTTCCGCTTTTTTCAGGGAACAAGGGATACATACGTAACCCGAGACGTTTTATAAGTATAGAAACATTATATTTGACATTTGTTGCTAAATATTCCAATATTTACAAATAATTAGTTTGAGGTTGAAGGAAAACCTTCTCTAATGCGTCACTGGCATCTAAGTGCGTCATGAAAGTAGACTGTCTCTTCCTGGCTTTTTTGGGGGGCTTGCATGGCTGCAGTTCTCTGATTGGTGGATCTTTCACTGCTGTACCATACGTAGTGTACTGTAGTTGTTTACCAGGAATTCTGCTATTAAACACAATTTTTAAACAATGAAGTTGAAACAATGCTGACTGATGGCTTCAACAGAAGCATATACCACAGATTAACAACCTTGGAGCTCACGGTAGGACCGTCTTTAAAGGTTTATAATTTATTGTTAAAAATCAGTTCGTCGGGGGGGACCAAGATGGCGCCGTAGAGTGATCAAGTACCTTCAGGAGCAGCATGGCTAGCCTCATTCAAATTCATCCTCTTTACTATAATTTATTTGGAGAATAATTTTACAGTTCGTCTATATGCTAATAAAGATGAGTCTAAGCAATTACTTTGTGAAGCCATCAGGAACTCAGCTGAGGAGTGCTAAAAGAAAGACATGGCCTCAGAAATTTCTGAGGAAGATACCACGAAAATTGCCTCGGAGGAGGCTGCAATTGGCACTGTCACTGATCCAAATCTGATCCAAGTGATGAAGAACATGATGGGCAATATAGCTAAAATAAAAACTGTCCTGGATGCAATCGATAATCAATCGACTAAAATACAAAGTGTTATTCATCGAGTCCAGGAAGTAGGGGATAGGATTGAAGTGATGGAGAACATTTTCAGTACCAATGTACAAGACTGCAGGATCTGGAAAAACGAATTCAGGTCCTGACTGATCAGCTAGATTATTTAGAGAACTGGGGCAGAAGATGTACTGTACGTATTATCGGTCTGCTGGAGGATACAGAGGGCTCTAACGTGCACTAGGTTTTCAAAAAGTGGATTCCAGAATTTCTAAATTTAGATACAAAACCTGGCAAACTGAAACTGGAAAGAGCTCACCGTTCCCTTGCTCTGAAACCTGCTGCAGGTCATCGCCCTCAACCAATGATTGTGCGATTCCACAATTTTCAAGATAAACAGAGAGTGATGTCGGTGGCCAGCAAGCATTTCTCTACAAGCACCAACCAGCAAGCATCATCTTCATCTGGCCTGGGAGTTTCTTTTTCTCAACGATAATTCAGCGGCCGTTGTCCGGAAGAGAAGAGCATTTAATGAGGTGAAAAAACATCTTTGTGAGTTAAAATTGGAATACGCTCTTTATATATCCTGCCACTCTCACCATCAAAATCGACCGGAGGTGCAAGACGTTTAGCCCTCCTGAGGAAGTGACAGCCCTCATTGACTCTCTAAAATCCTCGGGCTAGTCTCTGACTAGTTTGGTCTCCGATTCTAGCGTTGATAGATAGTCTTTGTAGGTAGTTTGTATTTTATTTTTATTTTTTACACGATTGAGTATTGTTTTGAACCCTTTTGTGAAAATTGAAAGGGAGAGTCCCCATTTACTTGTTTTTACTTTTTATTTTATTTATTATTTTTATTTATTATTTTCAATGTTTATTGAATACACAATCCTATAAAAGAAGGAAAATGTATGTCAAAAAGGAGAATATTGGGATAGCTCTTCTTCAAGAAACACTTAAAATTTAAACAGGGAAGTTATAACCAGGTGTATTTTTCATAATTTACAGCGAACAGTCGAGGGGTGGCAGTGTTGATCAGAAAAGACATCCCACTGAGTATTGTCAAATTGACAGAGGATGACGCTTTATAATTCTAAATGGTACTTTATATGTTAAAACAATTTCCCTGATTAATTATCCTCCAGGGCATCTCCCTGACTTTCTTGTCAAGATTTTCGCTGACTTTCATGATTTGAGAGCGGATTATATGGTTGCAGCTGGAGATTTTAACTGCATACTTAACCCTCTCATTGACTGCTTTCCACATAAACCTATGGTCCCCTTAAAGGTAGCTAATCAAATAAATGGTATTTGTGAGGATCTGGGGTTCATTGATTTTTGGAGAGAGCTACACCCAACTGGCAAAGAATATAGCTTTTTTTTTTCCCCACTGCACCAATGTTATACTAGGATCGATAATTTTTTCATGCCTAAAATTCTATTATATTTCATACTGGCTTTTCGTATTAATAATATCATTATCTCGGATCATACGATGGTATCTCTTGATTTGAAGGTTCGAAAAATTGTAAATAGAGAAATTCAATGGATTTAAATAATTATTTTCTGAAGAATTTGACTCATTCTACCACATTAATAAGCAATCCACTCAAGACTCCTTGCTTCTCTGGGAGACAAGTAAAGCCTATATAAGGGGGCTAGCTATATCCTTTTCTGGCTCCTAAAACAATTAACCGAAACTGAAACCCAAAAATAATTAGAGAAGGAGCTAATAGATACAGACAAAAAAATCATTGATTCTGCAGATAAGACCCTACTTAAGAAGTTATCTACACTTAGATGTGTTCTAGACTCTTTAAACACTCAGGATGCAGAATGTAAATTGAGATTTGTATAACAAAAATTATATTAATATGGATACAAGCCAGGTAAATATTTAGCATATCTGACCAAAAAGAAAAGTGATTCACAGATGATCATATCAATTGTGGATGTAAATGGAACTTTACATTAAGACTGCAAGTCGACAAATAATATTTAGTGGCTTCTATATGAAACTTTTACGATTCTGAACTACCTGTGGATGCTGCTACTCTAAATGATGATTTATTTATTTTTTTTAAATCAAACTTCCCACTACCTTAGAAGAACAGAGGACTCAACTAAATGCACCAATCTCTGTAGAGGAGCTGTCTGATGCAATTGCCAATGCAGAATGGGAAAGTACCCGGCCCGGATGGCCTGGGTAGCGAGTTTTATAAAGAATGGCAGACTTTATTGCTTTAACCTATTCTTAAACCTCTGGGGTCTGAGGGTGTTTTGGGCCCTGGAGATTTTTTGACATGCCTAGACATTTGTGCTTGTTTCAGTTGCTTAAAAACTTATTTATGGCTAAAGTCTAATAACACTGTATTCAGCACAAACTGGGCTACAATAATATGTGAGCAACATGTGTGTACATGTTCGTATTTTTGAGAAAATAACATTTATGCATGGTTTTTAAAAATAAATAAAAATAAATTCAAGTCAATGAAATAAGGCCATATAACACATACTAAAAATTTGTCCACAAGCCTTTTGAGAACTGGATCTTTTAGTCAAGAGTTTTTGCTACAAAATGATGTGAAAACAATCCTGATCGCTCATTCATACAAAACAATATAGTAATTGAACTTTTGTAAGACACTTTTAGTGTTAGAAATGTCATATGCGAGGAGGCGTTAAGTATAATGAATATTGATTGTAATTCACACCTGAAGAGACAAAAGACCCCTCCCTTGGGCCTATCAATGAGGAATGTGACAGAAAGAGAATGAATGTGAGGAGACTTAATGATCAAAATCAAGTTTTAAGTTAAAAGAAGTAATCTGACTATACATTTTCTTTACATAAAGACTTTACTTCATTTTAGACCTACACTACCGTTTAAAAGAAGTCTCTTCTGCTCACCAAGACTGCATTTATTTGATCCACAATACAGTAAAAACAGTGATATTTTGAACTATTTTTACAATTTAAAAGAACCGTTTTCTATTTGAATATATTGTAAAATGCAATTTGTGATCAAAGCTGAATTTTCAGCATCATTACTGCAGTATTCAGTGTCACATGATCCTTCAGAAATCATTATATGCTGATTTTCTAATATGGGCATATTTCAAGTGCATTTTACTCATTTAACCTGAACACATATTTGCAAGCACAAGCTTTGTTGATGATAATGAGGCGGCATAAACACTAGTTAAAATATAATCTAAACATTAATATTATTTATATATCATATTACATATCATAGTATATCATACAGCATACAATTTAAATACCCGCTTTAGCCAAAACAGCATTTAAATGTAACTAAAACTTGCTTATTAGGACATATTTCAAATTGCAATACTCTGAATCCTGGCTGGCAACAGTCCCACTAGTAAAATATGTACATGTTTATATAAAATAGCATGTCAACTAATTAAAACTAAATGACTTACTCGTCCGAAATTGTATCTTCGGCTGGATCAAGTCTCTCTTCAAAATACAAACGTTCATCGGAGTCCCGATTCGGAGTTCTTCTTCTGAGGAAAATTCTAACTCTTCATCACTATCCAGGAGTTTTCTCACTTGTGTATCGTGCTGTCTTTCAAAAGCGCAGAAAAGTGAATGACTTGTTTTTAAGGCACAGTCAGGGGTGTTCACCATTTGATTTGATCGTATGAATGGCGCACTCTGCTGGTGGGTGTGATCACATTAGAGATTATTCGCTGAGCCAGGAGAAACTGTACATCGCTTTGTTTCATGAAGATTACATTGCAGGAGAATATGTTTCATGTTTGTGTGATAAGTATTCACGGAGTTTCAGTTCATTTTTGTGACGTGTTTCAGATATATGCTCACGAACCCAGAGACTGCTTACAGCTCACCCTTTTTATTTTCTTTATTTTACAAAAGCACAAGGTTTTGTTGTTATTGTGAGTGTACACAAATAAAAGTAGATCCTTTATAGTCTCTAATGATGACTAATACCATAGTCTTACACATATCTGTATGCCCCAAAATTACAGAGAATTTTATTTTATTTCCGCTGTAATGATGAAAAAATCCAGCAGGACCCCAGAGGGTTAATTTCTTAAAGCCCCCAGTGATCAAGCTAAAGTGACTGTAGCAAGGAAAATCTTGTATTATTTTCTTGTATAAAAATAATCCAATATTATTTAGTGGCTTGATTTAAAACCATTTGGCACATGTAAGTTTTTTTGGCCTCTTCCCCCGTTTCTTTTTGCATGTAAACTTTACTGGTATTATTACTGGCTAATAACATGTGTGCAAGTTTTGTGCTAATACCATTTACATTAGACGACAAAACCAAATAATAATAAGTCTCATGTAATCACAAGTTTCTTGATTTGTCAGATTTTTGAATAAGCTTGTTCATCTGGGAGAGTCTGGCTATTAAATGCTGCTGCTGTATTTCTGCATCGCAAATCCACTGATTTGTGCAGTGATCTCGGCATAAATAAAATGACGCATTTGATGTACTGTTGTGCCAAATATTACACCGTTGTTTGGCAAATTTGACAAGCTGTAATGCTACAATCTACTTGCCGTTTGCCATCGATATGTAGCTCTGTGTTTCCTGTGAGTGCTCAGTGCCCCTCACCGTGTGCAGTGTTGCACTGCATGGTTTTAATTACACTATAATGTGTTTATGTATCATACGATACATATGGTATTGTATCGTTAGCATCGTATCATAAAATAGAATATGATTCAATATTTTTTTTACACCCCTAATAAACATGGTGTTGGTGTCTTATTGTAATTAGCAAGCAAAGTGGTTTTACTGGTTATAGAGTTGCCAAAAATTATCATGAGTATTTTAAAGTGTTCAAGGATTGTGATAGAAACTGAAAGTAGATCGGAAAGATTCTTAAACAAGAGTACTTCACACAGATGTAATGATATGCCTCTGTGTTCATTAAACAAAAAATAATAAAAAAATAGATCCATACAAGCCAGGGGTGGATTTATACATAAGCAACATGGGCAGCCTTTCGGGGCAGCGTCTTGTCAGTGGTGGCACTGGTCGGCCGCAATCTTGCCGGGGAAGGCACAATGCGCCCACACAAAAAAGTTGCCGCCCTGAAGTCCTCAAGCCATCTTATCTCCAACCACCCACAACCCCCAATGCATTTCAGTGCAAACTGGAGGTTAAGAGACAAAACATTGAAGCATGGAGTTCTAAAAAGGGGCGGGCTGAATAAGGTGAATAGAACAGCTGGAGGTTGGTTTGTGTGCATCACTAACATACGCTGACCAGGTTATGTTTAAAGCACTCCAGATTTACTTCAGTTGGACATTTGCATATTCCAAATATAACTGACCATCACACATTTCTAAACAAATCTAAAGTAAACCCATGGCACCGGGGTTGTGTGCAGCATGGAGGTGATGTGAGCATTTAACCATGTTTGAACATACTCCTTCCCACACTTCACAGAAATAATAACATACACATCTTATATGTTCCTCTCAAAATAAAGACTTGAGACCGTATAGCAATGCCATGTGCAAAATTATTCTAGAAATATATTACTGTTATATATTGCAATAATAATAATCATTTTAAAAATTTATCTTTCAAACATGATTCAAGTGTAAACACCCTTCAGAGTAACTATTTTATTGGCAGTAAAGCATGGGCAGTCATTTACTAATATGTAGTTTTACATTTACATTTACATTTATGCATTTGGCAGACGCTTTTATCCAAAGCGACTTACAGTGCACTTATTACAGGGACAATCCCCCCGGAACAACCTGGAGTTAAGTGCCTTGCTCAAGGACACAATGGTGGTGGCCGTGGGGTTAGAACCTGTGACCTTCTGATTAAAAGCCGTGTGCTTTAACCACTACGCCACCACCACTCCTTGTTTTAATACCTTGTTCAACATGAGAGCTGCTTTTTAATGCTATTTTAAATATTTTGTGTTTTATAATTGATATCTATGCAGGGTCAACAGTGTTTTTATTTTATTTTTATCGTTCAGCCCTGTAATATAGAATAAATTTGTAAATGACAGAATAATCGTGATTTATAATAATGACTTACAGTTCTGAGCAACATAATTGTGATTATCATTTTAACCATTATCATGGAGCCCTAAGCTGAATTTACAAAATACTTTGCCATGACCTTAGCTTGGTTGTTAAATTTAGTATATTGTGTCATCATCAATGCTGTCAATTGATTAAAATGTTTAATCAAAATAACAGGAGATGACTATGAATTAATTGCATACATCAATATTTGCTAAGAAAGGCCACACATATAGTGTAATTCAATATAGAATAATAATATATATGATATGTATTTCCTAATTCAGCTTTTGCAGCAGGGAGAATCACATAGCTTTCTAACTTTCTATTTAGCACAATATTTACAAAACTTTTACTTTTTTATTTATTTTTTAAATGTTTCTCCCCTTAACAGGGGGTCGAGCCATTTATCCTAATTTCTAGCATTCTCGTTCAAGAACATAGGAATCATGTTCTTAAGATTTGTATTAAATTGCTCCACCAGGCCATCTGTCTACGAATGGTAAACGCTGGTGTCAATTGACTTTAAAGCCCAATAATTTGTAAAGCTTGCATAGTGTCCATGACATAAAATTTGTGCCCTGATCGGTAAGGATATTTTTCAGAATTCCCAGCTGGGAGATTATTTTGATGAGTGCCTCTGCAACACTCAAGTTAAGTCAAGTCATTTTTATTTGTATAGCACCTTTCACAACACACATTGTTTCGCAGCTTTACAGAAGATCAGGCATTAACGGAAGAAAAAACTGTAATGTCTATAATGTCTATGAGTCATCATTGTGTAATTAGATAAAATACAATTGTGAATTGTGTTTAAAAATAAGTTATTAAATAATTATTGTATTTATAACTCCAGTGAGCGGATTGCTCACTGGGCAAGGCGACTGTGGCAAGGAACACAAAACTCCAAAAGATGTTGGTTAATGGGAGAAAAATAACCTTTGGAGAAACCAGACTCATTGTGGGGGCCAGTTCCCCTCTGGCTAATATCATGAGTATAATCCCAATATGACGTATTTATAGTGCAAGTCATGGTTTAAAATTATTATTATAAAAAAGTGTTAAGGGACAGTGTTTAAACATAGATTTTGTATGAACTATAAGATTAATGACTAATGTCTTTGAAGTCCATCATGGATTAACTGCAGAAGTTCACATAGATGCAGTTGTCCTTGTTAGTTGGCTGATGAAGGCATTTGTTGGCAATTGATAGTCTATGTACTCCATTTCAAGAGTGTCATCAATAGACCAAGGTGATGCAGGGAGAGATCAGTGAGGTGCATCGTAGTTCAACCTGGACAGTAATTTCGGTGAGATTTGGTGTGGTCCATCTTAAATCCAAGGTTCAGACAATTGCATATGAAGGTTCCCATGTCTTATGGTTGGAGTTGGCATAAATGTATCCTCTGAAGTCCATCATAATAGACTGAAGTGATGTTTGGTTGGCACCGCCTGCATTTAGTCATCATCAAACAGTGACACGTAGCAGTGGAGTCCAACACAATGCAGGAATGGAGCTGGATCCAGCCGGTTCTTGTGACCTCATGATAGGAGTCCCGAAGTTGAGACAGGGAAACCAATAAAATAATATTAGTACAGATGCCATTCAATTATTGCAGAGTTATAGATCATGATCAATCATGATCAATGTTTCTGGTTTCTGGTTCCGGCAGACCTAACTAAAGCAGCCTAATTGTGGGTTGAAGGATAAATTAGGTGTATGCCTGGCTAAATAGATCAGTCTTTAGTCTAGACTTAAACTGAGGGAGTGTGTATGAATCCCAAACAGTGTTAGGGAGACTATTCCATAGTTTAGGAGCCAAATACAAAAAGGATCTACCTCCTTTTGTGGATTTTGATATTCTAGGAACTATTAACATGCGATTTTAAAATTTGCAATCGTAATGAACGTGATCATGGTAGAAGGTCACTTAAGTACTGCGCAGCTAGACAAATCTGTGTATGTAGTTAACATAATTTTTACATTAATACGAAATTAAAAGGTAGCCAATGTAACAATTATAAAATGGGGCTAATATGATCATACATCTTGGTTCTTGTCAGAACTCTGGCATCTGCATTTTGAACCAATTGAAGTTCATTTATTGAACTTGCTGGACATCCTCCCAGTAATGTAGAGAGCATGTGCCATAATTTAGCAATATTTCTTAGGTGGAGGAATGCTGATCTACAAACATTGGTAATTTGATTTTCAAAGGATAGATTGGTATCAAATATAAAACTGAAGTTCTTCGCTGTTGAAGATAATGTAACAGTACATCCATCGAGAGTCAAATAATATTTTAACAGCTTCGATATAGAGGTTTATGGTACAATAGTTAGTACCTCTGTTTTGTCGGAATTGAGTAGAAGGACATTTCTTTTAATCCAAACTTTTATTTCATCGATACACTCTGCTAATTTGGAGAATTGTGAAATCTCATCAGGTTTTGAAGGAATATAAAGTTAGGTATCATCGGGATAGCAGTGGAAACTTATTCCACAATTCCTGATAATATATCCCAGGGGAAGCATATACAAGTAGAAAAGCAGAGGTCCTAAAACTCCATACTTTACTTTTGTTTGGTTTGACAATTCCTCATTTACATAGACAAAGTGGTAGCAGTCTGCTAAGTAGGACCTAAACCATGCTAATGCAACTCCACAAATGCCAACATAATTCTCTAGCCTATTCAAGAGAATGTATCACAACATTCTCTTGAATAGGCTAGAGAATTATGGTGTTGAAGGCAGCACTAAGAGCTAAAATCACTAGAAGAGAAATGCAGCCACGATCAGATGATAAGAGCAAGTCATTTGTAACTCTGATAAGTGCAGTCTCTGTACTGTGATGAGGCCTAAATCCTGACTGAAATTGTTCATATATACTATTTATCTGTAGAAATTAGGAAGAATACTACCTTTTCTAGTATTTTTGACATAGATTTGAAATCTGTCTATAATTAGCCAGTTCTCCAGGATCAAGTTGTGGCTTCTTAATAAGAGGTTTGATAACTGCCATTTTAAAGTTTCTTGGGACATGTCCTAAGGAGCGAGGAGTTAATAATATTAAGAAGAGGTTCTGAAATTACAGGAAATACCTCTTTTAAGAGCTTAGTTTGTATTGGACCTAACAAACATATTGTGGCTTTTGATGTTTCGATATGTTTTGTTAGCTCTTCATGACAAATGCCAGCGAAGGATTGAAGTTTTACATCAGGAAAATTATGAGATACTATTATTTCCTGAGGTGCTATGAAAGATGATTGCATAATTCCATTTCAATTTTTATGTAAAGAAATCCATGAAGTCATTACTCTTGTGCTGAGACAGTATATCTGGTTCTGTTGAGGCTTTATTCCTAACCAATTAAGCCACAGTATTGAATAAACACCTATTTTTGTGGTTATTTTCTATGAGTTTACTAAAATATGCTGACCTGGCAGCTTCCATGCACCACAAAATACTTCTAATTTTGTATTCTTACACTTGCGCTCCATTTTCCGAGCTGCTCTCTTGAGAGCATGAGTGTGATCATTGTACCATGGTGCAGGGCTTATTTATTTAGTTTTATTTAATCTAATGGAGGCGACACTCTCAAGAGTGCTAGAAAGACTGCATTTATATTTTTTGTTATTTCATCAAGTTCTTCTGGGGTTCATTGAGTGTATGAGATAGATCTGGAAGATTATTATTGAAGCTAAGACGAGGTAATGATACGAGATGTCATCACTCTGCTGCAGAATTTCAAGATTATCAACAACACCATATGACAGAATTAAATCTAGCATATGATTATGGTGATGAGTTTGCCTGTTACATTTTGTCTGACTCCAAGAGAGTTGAGAATATCGCTAAATGCTAATCCCAATTTGTCATTTTCATTATCTATGTGAATGTTGAAGTCACCAACAATTCAAAATCTATCTACAGTAACTACAAGATCTGATAAAAAATTTGCAAATTCACCAAGGAAAGGGTAAGGCCCGGGTGATCTATACACTGTAGCATAGGTAAAAGGCAACATTGTTTTTTATTTATATCTGATGGTGTCACATTAAGCATTATTAGTTCAAAAGACTTACATTTATATTCTGTCCTCTAAGTAATACCAAAAACCTCACTGTAAATTGCAGTGAGTTGCAAACCTCCTCCTCAACCCTTCAGATGAGGCTCATGTTTATAACAATAACCTGGGGGAGTAGATTCATTTAAACTAATATATTCATCTGGTTTAAGCCAGGTTTCAGTCAAACAGAGTGCATCCAATCTATGATCTGTAATAATTTCATTAACAATTAGTGCTTTGGTAGAAAGAGATCTAATGTTTAGTAGCCCTATATTAATATGATGTTTATCTTTAATTTGTTTGTTTTGTTCAAGTTTGACCTTAATCAAATTTTTTCTAAACGATTTAGTGAGGATTTTGTGGTTGGTAGTTCGGGGAACAGACACAGTCTCTATGAGATATCTAGGTGATACTGTCTCTATGTGTTGTGACCTGTGTGACGTCTCAAGGCAGCTAGCAGACGTTTGGATTAACCAGTTTGTCTGCTTCCTGACCTGGGCCCCAGTTAGGCAAATACTATCATTATTAACACTATGAGCCAAAATACTTGAGAGGAGAGTGGTACCTTCCCTGGAGGGATGGAGTTCGTCTCTCTTTAGCAGGTCAGGTCTACACCAAAAACTCTTCCAATTGTCTATAAATCATATTCTATTCTCCAGACACCACTCAGACATCCAGCCATTCAGTGACACTAATCTACAATACATTTCTTCACCATGATGAGCAGGGAGGGGACCAGAGCATATTACAGTGTCTGACATCATTTTTGCAAATTCGCACACCTCTTTAACATTATATTTAGTGATCTCCAACCGGCAAAGCCGGACATCATTAGTGCCGACATGAATAAAAATTTTAGAAAATCTACATTTAGCATTAGCCAGCACTTGTAAATTTGATTTGATGTCAGACACACATCGACGTAACGAACTTTCGACCAAGCGCCAAGAACCAAGCAACACAAAGAATGCAAGGAAACAACATAAAGACATGCAAGTACATCTCCAATATTGTGCTCAAAGTGCTGGATGAAATGGTTTTTAAGGTATTGTCAACAGACTCCATAAAGTTCATTTTTACTGTACTGGTCATTTTATTTCACATTCTGTCACTTTTCACCAGCCTGTTTTATGTATATATATATATGTTAGATTAGATTTATGTTTAGAATAGTAATAAAGTTTGTATGTGTTCAAAGACGACGTGACTGTTGATAAATAATCTCATCCCTGTTTCTAAAATATTTCGCTTCAAAGCTGTATCTAAATACGTGTGATTATTTTCAATAAGCCATGAGAATAATATCACTCCAATAAGTGAATTAATCATAATTCACTTTTTAAAGCTAATTCCTTACAGTAGAAATTGTGAGCTGATACAACTAGACGTTGTATTACGATTTCAATGGTGGAGAATCTATTAAGACAAATAATCTAGTTATTTGTTATTTATCTAATTTATAATGGTTGTCAAATGCAACTAATTCCGTTATACATTTCATTACCTAATAAGGTACAATTAGGGCAGTTTAATTTAGTATATAGCTCACATACTTTAAGACCCTAAATTCCCTCCTAAATGTCACATTTCCTTTATTCCCTACATATAATGGTGGTAGAATGCGTGCAAAGTATCCTACATATTATGGTGTGAGAATGTGGGCATTTTAACTGATCTAGTGACTGATATGACATATACGTAAGTGCACATGTAGTGCTTTTACTTTGAAGTTGTTCTCTTGTGCTTGTTCAGATCCAGTGTGCAACAATCTCCTGAATGCTTTCAGTTTACACTGTCTGGATTGCTTGCTTGGAGTGTCACAGACTGACCATCATGCAACATTTGTGAGTCAGAAGGATATAGTTTTGAACCAGGTCAGAGCATGTGAGCATAACTTAGAGGGAGCAGAGCGATCAGAATTTCACTGGAGTGAGGAGCGTGTTTCACGAGTCAGCACTGCTCCGGCCGCTCACAAGGTGCTCTCCGCTCCAAACAAAATGCACTACATCTCGGGTGTGGCCAAATTAATAGGCTGTGTGTGCTTTCACCGACAAATATCTGGTGTTGGCAGCTGTATTAGGTCCAAGGTTTAAACAGAATGGATTACATACAGTAGATACGTACAGTAACTGACCCATCTGAAAATGTTTGCTATTTAGCTGTGCTGATTAATTATGAAATTTTAAACATGTTCATGGGATTTTTAGAAGAAACTGATTTGAATATCTGGCATAATACAACAGATCTGGTTACATTAGCAAGCCAGTAAGCCTACAGTACACTCTTGTATTAATTATAGACAATCTTTTCACATTATGTGAGCACATAACTGGTAATCTGGTAATCAGAAGGTCACTGGTTTGATCCCCACAGTCACCACCATTGTGTCCTTGAGCAAGGCACTTAACTCCAGTTTGCTCCGGGGGGATTGTCACTGTAATAAGGGCTCTGTAAGTCACTTTGGATAAAAGTGTCTGCCAAATGCATAAATGTAAATGTAAATGTTATGTAATTGTATTTGTTCCTCCGGAAAATATGTTACAAAACGCAGGGCTCAACACAATTTTTCCCATTCACTCTGCTCAAATCACAAAATTAGCACTTGTGTCCTTTTCTTATTTTAATAATCAAAAGAAATCATGTTTATTTGTTTCTCAAGCATTCAAAGCCACTGTTAGATAAAGTTTTAAAGCACATCTTACATATTCTGGTGCCTTCTAATTGACCAACATCCACCTTAGACACTTGGTGAACTTTAGAAACAATGAGTTAAAGGGTTCACAGGCTGGACATTGCAGATTCACTGGCTTTTTACCAGTCTTATCGCATAGGATAAGAATAACAGGGGTTATTTTTACAGAGTGTTTGATAGGTAAAAGACGCGTTTACCTTTATCTGCACGGGAACGCATACCCCGCAAAAAGTCCAGAAAAATGACTGATATGAACGATTGGCACAGGATTAAAATAAATGAGAAGCAAGAGTTGTGTGGCGTCATGTGAGGCTCGGATGCATGAATGGGGAGCATTAACCAGTGAGATTCAATATACCCTTATACCCGATACACTGATACAAGAATGGAAGGCTTTCTTGGAAAAACCATAGTATTTTCTTGTTCCCAGACTTTGCGAATTCATCAAGAGAGAAACGTGATTGATTCAAGGAATGCAAGAAACTCTTACATCAACGGAAGGTTGCTTTTGCACTGATGTTCCCGCCAAATTGAGAACAGATACTAAGGATGGCCACAAAATATGTACATGCCCACAGCAAGCGAAGTCCTTCATAAAGTCAATGGAATGAGTAAGTCATTGTGTGATGCTCTCGATGCAGCCGAGTTGGTCTGACTCAATGAAAATTCACTTAACTGTCCGAGGAAACTGAGTGCCTTTTGTTTCTTTTTGTCTTGGATCAGCCTAGCGGCTGGAGTTTGTTTTGTGGAATAACACTCCTTCGGGACAGTTTGTGAATGAATCTGCATGCTCTTTATGTACCTCCTATTGGATGGAGTTTATTTTGTGAAATATTTCTTGCAAACATTAGAGTAATTAGGGCATTTTTTACACTCATGTAACACTGAATGGGCCAGCTCACTTAACATTCGTTTGACTGCCTGAGGAAATTGTACTTTTCTTTTTTTTTTGTGCTGGTTCATCTAGCGGCTGGAGCTTGTTTTGTGGAGGAACACACCCCGCAAAAAGTCTGGATGCAGTTATGTGGATGACATGGTGCTAATTCCACCTATTTGCTGGAGTTTGTTGAATAGATTATTTTCTGTTGTGTAATTCTGTTTAATTTGTGTAATTTGTATAGAAACACCGGATTTGAACGATCCAATGGCAAAGTTGTCGCAGGGTCTCTCATATGTTCAGGGTTGATTGTTGCACCAATTTTGGAATGGGGTCTTTATAATTTTCACAAAATGGAATTCACAAAAATAGATTTTCACAAAAACAATAAATTTGTTCTCATATGTCAAAATGTAAAATGTTAATATGAATGGATTGTCTCACTCCACGTTGAATGTGAATGGGTTGGGGTGCCACAAAAAAGAAGGAAGGTTATTTATTTTCATATACGTATAAAATATGATATAGTGTTTCTTGAACAAGTGCATCTTTCCCTGCAGGAAGCTGAATAATTTGGGAAGATAAGGGGTGGACATATTTTCTTTAGTGCTGGCTCAAGTAAGAGCAGGCAAGTCATTACATTGATAAGTAAATATCTACAGTAAATTCAAATGTCTCAAACAGATTAAAGGTAAATTAGGAAGAGTCATTATTGTTTTAGCATAAATTCAGGGACAAAGGTTGATTTTGGATAATATTTACGCACCTAACTCTGATGATCAGGGCTTTTTATAGATCTTGAAGGGATTTTGCAAGCCGCTGGCACCCTTCATGATATAATATTGGGAGGAGACTTTAATCTTTTGATGGACTCAGTCCTTGATCATATTGAAGCAAAAGTGTGTAAGCCCCCTAGAGCAACACTGATGCTTCACATGTTGTGTAAAAATCTTGGTCTTATGGTTAGTTGGAGACTTCAGATCCCATCTGGTATGGACTATACTTTTTACATCAGTCCATAAGATTTAATCTAGAATAGATTAGAAGTCCTTCTTTTCATCTGTTGTGGATTGCTCAATTGGAAACATCTTAGTCTCAGATCACCCCCTGGTGAGTTTAGAGGTGTTGCCACGTTCGGAGAAAAAGAAATCATATAGTTGGTGCTTTAATCTATACCTTTTGCAAAATCCTGAATTCCAAAAATGTTTACAATTTTAAAAAAATCTATGTTTATATGGAGATAAACTGGTCCACAGTATCCTCTTAAGGCATGGCTTGGGAGGCACTTAAGGCTGTTCTTAGGGGTTGGATCATACAGTATGCCTCATTCATCAAAAAATCCAAAGCATGAGAACACGTGGATTTGGAAGGGAATATTAAAAGTGCCGAAGCGAGGAGCAACGTGATTACAAAACTTGATCTGCTCAGCTCGTATAACCTGATCCGAATACGGAAGAGGGACAAGTGGAAGACTGCTTTCGTCACACCCACCGGACATTATGAATATAGGGTGATGCCTTATGACCTGGCCAATGCCCCTTCTGTCTTCCAAGGATTTATGAATGAGATCTTCAGGGAATACTTCTAGCATTTCGCAATCATATACATAGATGATATCCTAATCTTCTCCCGAAACCTAACTGAAAACATTTGTCATGTAACACTAGTCATGCGGAAGCTCTGTGAACACTGCTTGTTCCTCAAAGCAGAAAAGTGCACATTCCATCATCCCACTATTTAATTCCTAGGATACAACATCGGCTCAGAGGGAGTGTAGATTGACCAAGGGAAGATCCTTGGCAGTCCAGTCTTGGCCAGTCTTCCTCGGATTTGCCAATTTCTACCACCAGTTCATTTGTAATTAAAGCATCCTTGCCTCACCTCTCACCTCACTCCTTCATTCCAAGTCTCTGTCCTGGCCCACAACTGGCGCCATCGTTTTCCAAATGCTTTCACCTCTGCTCCCATCCTCGTACATCCTAACACTTATCTTCCATTTGTGGTCGAAGTAGATGCCTCCACCACTGGTGTCGGGGCCATCCTCTCTCAGCAGAATGGGAATCCCACAAAACTGCATCCATGTGCTTTCTTCTCCCATAAAATGTCCCTGGCAGAGCAAAACTATGACATCAGCAACCGGAAGCTTCTTGCAATCAAGCTGGTTCTTGAGGAGTGGCACTACTGGCTTGAGGGTTCCCGTCATCCATTACAAGTAATCACAGAGCATCGTAATTTGGAGTATCTTAGAGGTGCTCAACGGTTGAACCCTCACCAGGCCTGGTGGGCTCTATTCTTTACAAGGTTCCATTTCAATGTTACATATCGTCCAGGGTCCAAGAATACCAATGCAGATGCCCTCTCTTGACTTCATGCTCCAGATCCCATCACTTCCACTCCAGAAACCATTCTTCCTCCCTCTCTGATAGTCAGGGGTGCCCCAAAGGACGTATCTATGCTCCCACACCTCTCCATCTTCAACCACTCCTCCCTTGGCACGGGACACCCTGGAATCCTTTAGCCCCTCTTGTTCCTTATGGATCGCTACTGGTGGCCCCATATGTCCCAGGATGTCCAACAATTCGTCCAGTCCTGCCTTGACAGTGCCATCTTGAAATCTCCCTGTCACTTTTCCGGGAAACTGTTTCCTCTACCCGTTCCTCATTACCCCTGGTCACACCTAGGAGTGGATATCATCATAGACCTTCCCTCCTCGGATGGCTTCATCTGTATGCTAGTGCATGTAGCGAATCAGCTCTATGAAATATTAATAATCAATCATAACTTGTTATAATCGATTATGAATATTTGGATCAGTTAATCGGGTTAACTTGATGTAGCTACATTAACATTACAACCAAATACTCGGTTCATCCCGTGAACACTCAATATTGGTTATTAATTAATTAATTAATAGAAATGTACATTTCCGGGGCATGGGAAATGTCTTTCTTACTAAGTATTAAGAGCAAGTAGTCAAAATCTATGATTAGTGACTTTAGATATGAGCTTGAGACACAGACAACTTTACATGTGACATGAACAAGACTTTATTAACTAGACTAAACATTTAAACTACTCTAATATACATATACATACATTCATACAGTTTACCAAGGGAAAGAGGGCTGAAGCAGAATACAGGAAGGCAAGAAGTTATAGCATTGTTTGAAGTTCAGCAGATCAACAGCCTGAGCAAACCATCATATTAGTTCTGACACGCCCTTTTTAGAAAGGGGTTAAGGATACTTAATGTATCAAATAATGAGACTAAGTTTGATACTTGCATGTCCCATTTGAATTAAACTGTCCTGATGCAATTTGTTGATGGCTTGAGTTGATCTTTGATGATGTTGTCTTGATGAGAGAGAGAACCAGTGGGAGTCAGAGACAAGGCCGTAGCCTGGCGCACGCTTGGGAGTCCTTGGGGCCTGCTAGTTCAGCATCATTCAGCGAGAGAGTGAGAGAGCACAAGGCTCAGAGGACCAGAAAACAAGAGAGGCAGGAAGCAAGAGGAGCATAAGAGAGTGAAGAGATAAGAGAGAGAGAGGAAGTGGGCGCAGCAATTTTATACCCTTAGAAAACATGTCCCACCTCTCATTGGCTCGACCAATAAGAAGGGTTTGAGTTCTAGGCGGGAATTTGGTTTATTGCTCTTTGTTGTAAAATTGCCCATTGCATGTGCAAGAAAGAAAATAGGAAATATACTTGTAATACTAATATGTTGTTGTTATCTACATATCATGTACACAGTCATTTCAATCTTCAAAATACCACGTTATAGAGACCAAATATGACACACATATGATTTTGGTTAACCATAGTATGCAAAGTCTGAAACATTAACCCATTAGAGTTTGCAAGAAACATAGATCAAGCAACATTTAAGGGAAATTGTGAGATGGCACATTAGATACATGTCAATATTTTTATCACATGGATTATATATATATATATAGCATATATAGGATTAAAAGGTGTCATTTCTCCTTCTCAGTAAGAAAGCAGTGAGCTTCAGCAGTCTGAGCATTCCTTTGGGGGTCAGTAAAAGTCCCCTTTCTTTGGGCAGGAGAATGATTACTTTGTTCCGTCACGGCTCATTTGCATGTTTCTTATGACCGGGTCTGGCTTTGGTTTGAATAACTCAAAAGATGGTAATACCTAGCAGAACACCATTCTAAGGTAATCTTATATTTATATTCAACTAGGACAAGTCGTAAGGTTTAATTTGATACCAAGGAACGTGTATTTAGTACACTTAGAAAGGAATATACACTCTTCGGCTATTAAATATGAGGCCTCAGAGTTTAAAACACACAACGAAACAGTTCTAATGAGTTTGATATACCTCAGAAATACACAACATACAGGGATTACACGTATTTCATTAGCAATATGCAGTTCTGTGTTTAACTGAAAAACACACACACACACATTTTTACGTTCAAAGTTTCCCCTTCCTGTCCACACGATAAGCACGTGGTGAGCATGCGGATGTCACATGCGGTTCTCTGTCAATAGTTCATTGTCTCTTTGTCAATACATTTATTGTGCTTGTGGAGACTAGTTGGCGCTATTTCAGTAATTAGGGGAGTTTCAACAGTAAGTTCTTGTTTGTTCGGAACCTGCCGAGTTAATGATTCCTTCATTGATTCCCCCAGTCGCTACATGCAGTAGACCAATTTTCTAAGGCTTGTCGTCTGGTTCCCATGATAACTTCTCTTTGCTCTGGAGACTGCAGAAACACTGTTCCATCATGTCTTCCAGAACTTTGGCCTACCGTAAGATATAGTGTCTGACCATGGTCCCCAGTTTACCTCAAGAATATGGAAAGCCTTCTTCTCCCTCTTAGGTGTGTCAGTGTGTCTATCATCTGGATATCACCCATAGACCAACGGGCAAACAGAAAGGAATATCCAGAGGATTGGATGTTTTCAGCGAACTTACTGTCACCACGACCAAAGAGTATGCCAAAACTCCTTTCGCCAAAATGCCACTGGCCTAACTCAATTTCAGTGTGTGCTCAGTTTCCAACCACTGATGTTCCCATGGTCAGGCGAGCTATTCGATGTTCCAGCTGTTGACCATTGGTTTACAGAAAGCGAGAGAGTCTGGGATGCCACACAACTTCACATCCAGAGAGCAGTCTGGCACCAGAAGAGTCAGGTCGATGTTGGGTGCTCTACTCCACCTCCGTACCAGCCTGAACAGAAGGTCTGGCTCTCCACATGGGACATCAAGCTCCGACTGCCCTGCAAGTTAAGTCCATATTTCATAGGCCCTTTTACTATTGTACAACAAATAATTCAAGTCACATATCGACTCCAGCTACCAGCACATTACAGTATTACTCCTACCTTTCACGTATCCCTTCTAAAACATTATCACCCATCTCTGTCTCCTTCTTCCTCAGAGTCTGGTGAGGTTGGTGGCCCCCCTCCACCGCTGCTCCTAGACGACGGTCCAGTCTATGCCGTACATGAGATCCTGGACTCTCGACGTCAAAAGGGTCTTTCAAGTAACTCATAGAACGGGAGGGGTACAGCCCAGAAGAGAGATCCTGGGTGGCTCGGGACGACATTCTAGATCCGGCCCTTCTAACCAACTTCCATGCGGATCATCCCCAGCATTCAGCTCTGCATGGACAGGGTTGGCCTTGGCATTGGGAGTTCCGGGCCTCCGGAGCAGATCGTGAAGAGGGGGGCAATGTCACATCTACACCGGACTCCCCCACTCATTCTACACTCTGTTCTCTCTCTGTTCTCTATAAATACTCACCCCTGCCTTTCAGTCATTGTCTAGTCTCCGCAAGGAACACTTGGACTTACCTGCTGTCTATCTGTGGATATACTTATGTTGACCTTTGTCTGAATCCTCAAAACCTTCTCTCTGATCTCTCCAAGTACTCTCCTTCCTCCTACGGCTCTTCTGAGTGGCACTCTATCTGCAGTCCTCCTATAAGCACAAACTCAGTCACCACAAGCTATCAAACCATCCATCTACTGTTGACTCACCCATGTGTTTACCATCTGCAATAAAGCTCCCACTTTAGGGTTCAACTATTCATCTGTGTCTGTGTTGTGTTCATGACAGACTGTTTACAATTTCCAAGACATGTCATGTGATTTTTTTTGTCACAAAAGGAACTAAATCTACTTAGATATATATTGTTTGATATGCTGTTCCATTTATGTGCATTTTTCTGCAGCCTGTTATCCTTTCACACCTTTGCCCAAAGTAAGACTCATTGATATCCCTCTAATCATTATTCCCTTCTCTGTATTCTGCCCATTGACACATGCCCCCCTTACCTGCATGCAAGCTTTTGATAAAAAAATATATATATATACATATACATTTAATTCAGTGCAATTTTACAAAAAATAACTCGTTAAAAACATTAACGCAATTAATCACATGCCCATGGACCATAATAAGGAAGATTGCTGAGAAATGCAAGCTTGTAGTACCACCTGTTTACTCCAGAGGGCAGTAAGTGAAATTTCAGCCGTATGAGCAACGCGCAGTTTATACAGTGAAGAAAACACTTCAATAGGCAGAACAACACAAACATGCGTTACGTTCTTGCGTTCAAAACACTCGAAGGAGCACAAATGCGATCTAAGGGATCTCAAGGTGTGTTTAAAGATTGAGTATTAACCTATATTTAACTTGACACAGTGACCTAAACATTTTATGTGAGGCCCTTAAATTAGCCCACATAATAAATATCCAACTGATTGAGTTCTTCATGAAGCTGGAAAGGAGCGGTAGTCCCATGGCATTTCAAACTAACGTTAGCTAACTCCCAGCTTGAGGGCCGAGAACCTGCTTCTGTTGTTTACAGACCACGCAGCCTCTGTGTAGCTAGCTAAACGTAGAGTTCAATATATGACTGACATTGGTCAGTAGCCAATCACATCAGGGTAAGTATGTAGGTTCTCCCTCATTCCTTACGATGATTGAATACAACTCATGTCAATCAAATATTTCAGCGAGTATACAGCAGAGTTTATAAAAAATATTATTTGTGTTTTTAATCATAAAATTACAGTTTGTTTGAAAAAAATCATTTTACAATATTTTCAATCCAAAACCTGCCAAATGTTGACAAAAGCAGTCCACATTGTATCTACCAGCCCAAGGGTATTTGTCCCAGCCCAATGTAATAAAAAGTAGCCCAATTGGACGGAAACCCGCCCAATATGACAACACTGCACAGGATAATCAATTGTAGAAAAATGCAGTAACTTAGCTAGCTAAACATTTAACCTGCAGTAGCCTAATTTACAGCAACCCAAACTGCACAATGTCCAAGAGGAAGAAGGGAGGAGACATTAGAAACTACTTTTTTTAGGTGAGCAAATTTCTAAGATTGTCTCTGATGTGCTACTCCGACTGAACCTACCCCTTTCAAGACTGCATGAACAGACCTATGATGGAGCACCAATATGTCAGGACATCTGTCAGGAGTATAGGTTCACATCAGAAAAGAACAGCCACTTGCTGTTTATGTTCACTGTGGGCCTCACTGTGTCAACCTGGTCACGCAAGCAGCTTGCTCAACCACACCGATTGTGAGGGATGCATTGCAGTGGACCCATGAGTTGGGGTGCTTGTTTGGACAATCAGGCAAATATGTAGCGTGGCCATATAAGGGGAGGTTTTATATTAAGGTTTATGACTTTAAATGTGTGTCATTTATTCTTAATTGTTATATTGCTTTCCCCTGTTATCTGTCATTCCCCTCAGCTGTTGTGTGTTGTTCCCCGATCTCTGTTCACGCGAGATCTTCGCGTGAATTCATGTTACGTGTTTTCCTGCCACGTAATCAGGAACTAACTTTCAGTTTCTATTTAAAGAACCGCTATGCCGGTGTTCAAGGCTCATTTGTGAGTACGCACTTCAAACCCGTCTATACAAAGAGAATTACGTTGGTGACTGACTTGGAAGCGCTGGAACGCCGTTCCTCTTGAGAAGTTTTTTCGTTTGGCTCGCTGCCAGGAATACTTTTATCAGAGGACATTGGTCTGTCATCTATTCATCACTCCATCACTTGATCACGCTCACGGACCGATACAAACACCGGTGAGGCTGATCCGAACACTGTTGATATCTCTGTGCACTCTGGACTTCACTTTTACATGTATATACACTTTGTTTGTTATTATTGTAAATATTATTGGTTTGTTAATACACTTGGTTTATTGGTATTTCATCAGTGTTGCTATTTATTTTCTCCACATCATTTACTATCATTAGAAACGGTACAGAAGATCCCAAAATAGTGTAAACTCCACTTTAAGATTTTGGGGAGTGTTACATAGTGGTGGCCCGTACGGGGAACTACGTGCCGTTTCTATTGGTTGATAGTGTTTTTTTGTGTGTGTTCATAAATATGGAAAACATGACACAAGCTAATGGAGGAATTATTCAGAATGTAAATACTGATGAAATTGAGAATGAAGTGCATGAGTTAAGGTGTAGCTCTGATGAAACTGAGGATGCTGATTTCACTGCGGGCCCGTTTGTTACCAGACGTAACCTGCCAGATGAAATAGCATCTATACTGAGTTCATTATATAATTCTGATGATGAGGATGATGATGATGAAAAAGAAATGGTTAATATAAATGTTGTACAGACAATGCAGATGGAGATTGATAAACTTAAGGTGGATTTATTGGCTCTAAATGCAAAAATACAACATAATGAACAGGAATTACAACAGTCTGTAGAGAGTTCCTGAATAGGGAAACTAGTTTCGGAGTCAGTGGACGCTAGCTTAGCAGACTTAGAAGATCATTTTCAGAGGTCTGTAGAGAAGTTGGAGAGAGCGGTGGTGGATTGTTTCCTCGTGGAGAGATGCTAGATGGGAAAATCAAATGAAAAAATTAGATTCACCAGTACCCCATCTCGATCTCAAATACAGCCTTTTTACCCTGCTCCTTCCCCATCTACAGCTAATGTCTTAAATACTCCCGTACCAGCTACCAGACGTAAAGTCCCCCCGGTTAACAGAGACAACGTTACCTATGACGTCACTGCTGGACAACAAAGATCGAACCTGGCTCACCCTTCATGTATGCCCAGTATGTCATCTTTCTGTGGGAAACCCCCTATCCGCCTAGAATTTCCTTCATTCGGTGAGTCTAGCGAAACATCCGACGTACTCCATTTCATCGAACAGGTCGAAAATTATCTGGCCATTAGACCCCTACCTAGTGTGGAGCTCATTGGCACCCTGAGTACAGTGCTCAAAGGACCCGCTTTAAGCTGGTGGAAGGCAGAAAAAAACAAGGTAACAGATTGGCAATCCTTCAAAGATGCTTTCATGTCTGCCTTTCTTCCAGATGATTACCTCACTGAAGTGGAGGACAAGTTAAGATCACTGGTGCAGCAACCCAATCAGCATTTGAGAGATTTCAGCCTATGATTACCGAGCCCTCTGCCTCAAATGGAAGCCAGCTATCACTGAAGAGGAGATGGTGAGCCGTATTCTCAATAACATCAACCCAAGGGTTGCGGGCTGTCTGAGAGGCACGGTGAAAACAGTGGAACAGCTGGTGAAGGTGGGATCTATGGTGGAGAAGGACTGGATGGGAGCAAAAGATTACTGGCAGAAAGTGGGCAAATTGAACAGCAAAGAAACCACAAATAAAAGACCACCTGAACGCCATACTGCTAAAAATCTAGCAGGAGTATCCATTGCTCAACCCCACCCTATGACATCTCTTCTAGTAGTGCCTGTGACGATAAAAGGACAAGAGGTGAAGGCGGTACTGGATACAGGGAGCACATACACCCTTATGCAGGAGAGCATCTGGAGACAGTTAGGAGGGGAAGCTAAATCTGACCCTTCAGCCCCTCTTCAACGGTTCATTATGGCTGATGGAAAGATGCACCAGGCGATTAACAAGAGATCAGTCTGTTATGAGTGGCATGACAAGGTATGCAGGTTGGACACCTATGTAATGAAGGATGCTCACCTGGCCTTTCCCCTTATAGCTGGTCTGGATTTCCTGAGGACCGCTGAAGCCATAGTGGACGTGGGACACTGGAGATATGGTCTAAAAATGGGCAAAGGATATGTTTATCATCCATTTTTAACTGCACTTCTAAATCCTCTACTATCTTCACAACTAATGGGTGAAAACATAGGCATGACTGCTGCGGTGAGTCTATATTATGCATTACCACCAACCTGGAATCCACCCACACATGTCTTACCCACACAAGTTGTTCCCAGCTGGGATTCTGACAATCAGGACGAATTGAGAAAGCTGATGGAGAATTGGCCTCATACCACCTCTCAAGTCCTGGGAAAAACATCTGTGGAACAGCACAAAATTACACTCTCCGATGAAATGCCCATGAGATCCAGAGCTTATAGGGTCTCACCATTCAAAAAGAAGATTATTGATGCACAAGTGGAACAAATGCTACGGGACCATATCATCGAGCCTTCTTTCTCTCCTTGGTCATCACCTGTATCCTGGTCCCCAAACCTGATGGGTCCTACAGGTTCTGTGTGGACTATAGGAGGCTGAATAGTAAAACCATCCCTGACGCTTATCCAATGCCAATCATCCACGACATCTTGGAGTCCATGGAAAGCGCCTCCTGGTTCAGCACATTGGATTTGCAGTCAGGGTACTGGCAGGTTGAGATGGAGGAAAGTAGCAAAGCCAAAACAGCCTTCATCACCTCCCAAGGACTATTCCAATTCTGCTCCATGCCATATGGATTACGGAATGCCGCTGCCACCTTCCAGAGGCTGATGGAGAAGGTCCTAGCAGAGCTGAGAGGGAAGTTTTGCTTTGTCTATATTGATGACATCATAATCTATTCAAGGTCTTTATCAGAACATGTCCAACACCTGAACACCATTCTACAGAGACTAAACCAAGCTTCACTTACACTAAATATGAAGAGGTGTCACTTCTTTAAGAAGCAGCTGAAGTTTCTTGAACATATAGTCTCAGAGAAAGGGGTGGAGGTCGACCCTGAAAAGACCCGAGCGGTAGCTGACTATCCTCCTCCCAAAGACATTAAAGCTCTCCAACGCTTCTTGGGATTAGCTGGGTGGTACCACAAGTTCATTCCCCATTTCGCCGACATCACAGCTCCATTAAACAACCTAAAAAAGAAAGGAGTTAAGTGGGATTGGACTCCTGAGTGCCAAACCAGCCTGGAGACTATTAAACAACTATTACAAAACCCCCCTGTATTGATGCAGCCTGACCTCAATCAACCTTTCCAGGTTCATACAGACGCCAGTGATGTGGGTTTAGGAGCCATCATTACCCAGCAAACTCCTGAGGGGGAAAGGGTAATAGCATACGCATCACGAACATTGCGTGGACCTGAACTGAATTATTCAACGGCTGAAAAAGAGTGTCTGGCGGTGGTCTGGGTGGTGGAAAAATGGAGACATTACCTGGAAGGAAGACAGTTCGACATCTATAGTGACCATGCTGCCTTAACGTGGGCCTTCAATAGCCCTAAAACCTCCTCTCGGCTGACCCGGTGGACTCTTAGGTTGCAGCAATTCATCTTCCAAGTACATCACAGAAGAGGATGTCTGAACCTGGGACCAGATGCCTTGTCACGAGTCTGTGAAGCTCCTGAAAGTGAAAGTGTGCCCTGTCTAGTCATAATAAAAACAAAATGTGCTTCTGACATACCCCACACGTTACAGGAAATCTCACAAGCACAAAGTCATGATAATACGGTGTCTCTCCTCCAACTGGCCCAAAAACCAGAAAGGTTCAAGAAAACCAAATAACCTTTGAGGTCCACCAGGGGGTGCTATATCGCCGGGTTCCTGTCAAGAACAATGGAAATAAATTCCAACTGGTTGTTCCTCAGGCATTAATTCCTGGTTTCTTGCACTACGTACATGATAACCCACTGGGAGGACATCTGGGACGACTAAAAACACTGCTGAGGCTCTTGGAGGTGGTGTGGTGGCCAACTGTCCGTAAGGATGTCTGGGAGTACGTAAAAGGATGTGAAACATGTCAAAAATACAAACATGACAATACAAAACCCAGCGGTTTCTTACAGCATACACAAGTGACAGAACCAGGTCACACTTGGGGGATGGATTTCATGGGACCTTTCCCGACCAGTAAGAAACGAAACGCTTACTTACTGGTGTTTGTGGATTATTACACCAAATGGGTAGAGATGTTCCCCCTTCGAGACAGTAAGACCCCTAAGGTCGTAAAAATTCTAAGGGAAGAAATCTTCACCCATTGGGGGGTGCCAAAGTACCTCATTTCCGACCAGGGAGCCCAATTCACCTCCAATGTGCTCGCAGAGCTATGCAGGTCCTGGGGAAGCATCCAAAAGCTCACTACCAGTTATCATCCTCAAACAAACCTCACTGAAAGAGTAAACAGGACGTTAAAATGATGATTGCATCATATGTGGGACAACATCATGATAAATGGGACCAGTGGTTGCCTGAATTAAGGTTTGCCATCAACACCGCACATCAGGAAACTACAGGTAGAGCACCTGCTGAATTAATGATGGGCAGACAGCTACACGGTCCACTAGAGAGGTTGATCCTCAAACCCCCCACTCCTGACCAAACTTCATATAATATAGTTGAAAGACAGACCATCATGGCAGAGGAGGTAAAGCACCGAGTAGGTGTACAACAATCTAGACAAGCTAGATACTATAATGCCCGACGGAAAGATGCGCAGTTCCAGCCGGGTGATCTAGTCTGGGTTAAAACTCACCCTCTCTCGTCTTCCTCCAATAAGTACTCTGCTAAGCTAAGCCCAAGTGGGAGGGTCCAGCTGAAGTAATAAAAAAATGGGGCCAATAAATTACACCGTTCGCTGGGGAGACCCATGTAAAACAGACATTATAAATGTGGTTAACCTGAAACGCTGGTACGGACGATCTCCTCCTATGCCGAAGGCTGGGGGGGGGGGATCTATGTAGCGTGGCCACATAAGGGGAGGTTTTATATTAAGGTTTATGACTTTAAATGTGTGTCATTTATTCTTAATTGTTATATTGCTTTCCCCTGCTATCTGTCATTCCCCTCAGCTGTTGTGTGTTGTTCCCCGATCTCTGTTCACGCGAGATCTTCGCGTGAATTCATGTTACGTGTTTTCCTGCCACGTAATCAGGAACTAACTTTCAGTTTCTATTTAAAGAACCGCTATGCCGGTGTTCAAGGCTCATTTGCGAGTACGCACTTCAAACCCGTCTATACAAAGAGAATTACGTTGGTGACTGACTTGGAAGCGCTGGAACGCCGTTCCTCTTGAGAAGTTTTTTCGTTTGGCTCGCTGCCAGGAATACTTTTATCAGAGGACATTGGTCTGTCATCTATTCATCACTCCATCACTTGATCACGCTCACGGACGATACAAACACCCGGTGAGGCTGATCCGAACACTGTTGATATCTCTGTGCACTCTGGACTTCACTTTTACATGTATATACACTTTGTTTGTTATTATTGTAAATATTATTGGTTTGTTAATACACTTGGTTTATTGGTATTTCATCAGTGTTGCTATTTATTTTCTCCACATCATTTACTATCATTAGAAATGGTACAGAAGATCCCAAAATAGTGTAAACTCCACTTTAAGATTTTGGGGAGTGTTACAAATTTAAGACCATTTTCAAGTCTTTTGCAAAGTCCACAAGTGGTTCCTACATCACACTCAAACCTTTGTGCCCAACATGATGGACACCCCAGCCATTGACGCCATCCTTGGTCAATATGAGGCAGTCTTGGCTGCATTGGAAGAGATGGCTTTGTCCAGCACATCCAACACAGCTTCTAGAGCTAATGGCCTTCATGAGCGGTTCCAAAAGGGCACCACAGTCCTTGGTCTGTTTCTGGCAAAAGAGATGATGATGGGGTTAGAGGGCCTGAACACTTCACTGCAGGGTAGAGGGAAAACAGTTGGAGGCATGTTAAGTGCAGTTGACTGTGTGAAAAAACACTTTCAGAGCCAACGAACAGAAGAAGCATTCATCACAGTCTACACCAGCACCACTGATCTGGTTATGTCTTTGGACATCGAACCAATAAAGATGCCACACTTACAAAAGCCACAGAGGAGACATGCTGGCCCAGCTGAGCCCTTTGTTCCATTCACAGATCAGGAGTACTACCCTGTACAGTTCTTCCAAGTCCTTGACATTGTAACAACACAGCTGACAAAGCAGTTTGAACAGGAAGGGCTACAGCACTTGGTCAAGCTGGATAAAGTCCTACTCTCTGGTCAAGTTGATGACGTGGTTGACCTGTATCCAGAGCTTCGGTTCCAGTCCCTAAAGGAGCTGGCCATGTTCACTGCCAATTACACCTACAAAACCTGCTCAGAAGTGTCAGAAATCATGAGGAACAGGGTTCCCAAGGTCCATGGTCTCTTCAGTCAAGTTGAGGCACTTCTGCGTTTGTTGCTCGTTGTTCCTGCCTCATCTGCTGAAGCAGAGAGAAGCTTCAGTGCCTTGAGACGCCTGAAGACCTGGCTGCGCTCTTCAATGTCACAAACCCGACTCAACAATGTGGCTGTTTGTCATGTTCACAGAGAGAGAATGGATAACATGGACAAGACTGTGTCAAGAATTTGATCAAGTTACTGATCGGTGCATGCATGTTTTTGGGTCATTTTAGAATCAATAATAGTTTTTTTGTTTAAGTAACTTTTTTTGGACAATGCACATTGTTTCTTTCTGTATCTAAACTGCATTGCATGTTTTCTTTTGTGAAAATACACCTTTAACATTTATTGGTTCGCTTGGTTTTTCAGAACATTTTAACCAAATTCTTTCAAAAAGTGGTGGGGACAAAATCAGCCATTTCAAAAAATAGTGGGGACATGTCCTCAGCGTCCCCAGTGTAAATGACACCTATGATATACACTCACCTGAAGGACTATTAGGAACACCTGTTCAATTTCTCATTAATGCAATTATCTAATCAACCAATCACATGGCAGTTGCTTCAATGCATATAGGGGTGTGGTCCTGGTCAAGACAATCTCCTGAACCCCAAACTGAATGTCAGAATGGGAAAGAAAGGTGATTTAAGCAATTTTGAGCGTGGCATGGTTGCTGGTGCCAGACGGGCCGGTCTGAGTATTTCACAATCTGCTCAGTTACTGGGATTTTCATGCACAACCATTTCTAGGGTTTACAAAGAATGGTGTGAAAAGGGAAAAACATCCAGTATGCGGCAGTCCTGTGGGCTGAAAATGCCTTGTTGATGCTAGAGGTCAGAGGAGAATGGGCCGACTGATTCAAGCTGATAGAAGAGCAACTTTGCCTGAAATAACCACTCGTTACAACCGAGGTATGCAGCAAAGCATTTGTGAAGCCACAACACGCACAACCTTGAGGCGGATGGGCTACAACAGCAGAAGACCCCACCGGGTACCACTCATCTCTACTACAAATAGGAAAAAGAGGCTACAATTTGCAAGAGCTCACCAAAATTGGACAGTTGAAGACTGGAAAAATGTTGCCTGGTCTGATGAGTCTCGATTTCTGTTGAGACATTCAGATGGTAGAGTCAGAATTTGGCGTAAACAGAATGAGAACATGGATCCATCATGCCTTGTTACCACTGTGCAGGCTGGTGGTGGTGGTGTAATGGTGTTGGGGATGTTTTCTTGGCACACTTTAGGCCCCTTAGTGCCAATTGGGCATCGTTTAAATGCCACGGCCTACCTGAGCATTGTTTCTGACCATGTCCATCCCTTTATGGCCACCATGTACCCATCCTCTGATGGCTACTTCCAGTAGGATAATGCACCATGTCACAAAGCTCGAATCATTTCAAATTGGTTTCTTGAACATGACAATGAGTTCACTGTACTAAAATGGCCCCCACAGTCACCAGATCTCAACCCAATAGAGCATCTTTGGGATGTGGTGGAACGGGAGCCTGGATGTGCATCCCACAAATCTCCATCAACTGCAAGATGCTATCCTATCAATATGGGCCAACATTTCTAAAGAATGCTTTCAGCACCTTGTTGAATCAATGCCACGTAGAATTAAGGCAGTTCTGAAGGCGAAAGGGGGTCAAACACAGTATTAGTATGGTGTTCCTAATAATCCTTTAGGTGAGTGTATATATATATATATATATATATTTAAACATTTAAAGATAACTATGTATAATTATATATTGATATAATATGTATTATCATTATATATTGAGTTATTATTATATGAGGGGCTTTCTCAGCAAATATTTGTATATGCGATTAATCACGATTAATTCATCGGGACGCCATGTAATTAATTCGATTAAAATTAGTAATCGATTGACAGCCCTAATATATATAAGTACTTTATTGGCATGATAACATATAATAATAAAAATAGAATTAAAATAAGGTGCCAGGTAATGAATAAAATAAAAACTATAGTAACAATATACACTATACAATATAAAATAAAATAAACATTTAACAAGACATTATGAACATAAGAAAATAAAAAGTATTGTGACTGTGATGTGCTATGTCCGAATATACAAAAACAGTAAATGCTCTCTAGATCTGATTGAAAATTGGAGAACTTTGCTCTGAGTATATCTGAGCCTTTATGGTCCTTAGTCACATATTTATTTATTTTATTTATTTTTTGACAACAGAATGTTTGTGGAAAGACATGAGTATTTTGACATTTCCAGTGTACATTGTAAATTTCTGGTCATAAATTTACATGCACCTGGCAGAATCTGCAAGATAAAAGTATACAAAAAAAAAAAACTACAAATAAGATGTTTCTTAATTTAATTATATTTGTATTTTGTTTTTGTACTGCCCAAGTGAAGTTGTAATTTTACATAAATTGATATGCCATAACAGATATTTAAACATAATCCACAAGACTATACAAACACTAACCGAAAAACACTAATTATTCTGTTCAAAATAACACCCTTGGTTATTTTGTGTTGCCTCCTTGAGCATCAGTGACTTTTTATTGTAACCTTTTGTGATGGTTGTGCAAGAGCCCTTGGTTTGTCCTTGGCAGTGAAGCTGTGTTCCTTTCTTTAGAAAATGCCTCCATGTACTAGGGCTATGATGACGTCCAAATAAACTGGTTTATTTGAATAAAAAAGGACCATCTATCCCAGAGATCATGAACATATTTGTCTTTTCTTCCAAATTGCGTAAATAAAGCGTATATATATATATATATATATATATATATATATATATAGTTTTGTTTTTTTACCATTAGCTTATGTAGCAGATATTAATATGGTCTTCAATTTGTTCAATCAGTTTGTATTTTATTGTAAAAAATATATAAATATAAATCTAATTTCACCATGTTGATGATTTTACACTGTAAATCATATCCGTATTAATTACAAAATTAGTTCATTCAATGTGGGACTTTTATTTTGAATAATTATGTCCAGAAGCACTTTGCTTACGTGCTTATTGTCAGTAGTAGTGGGGATTTTTATTAATTTCAGTGACTCAATTGATTTGATTCTGTTCACCAAAAAGATTCAGATTCGTTAATTAATCGATTAATTAATTGACCATTTCTGTAAATTCTGTAAGCCTTTTTGCCTGTAGATGATGCCAGATTACACTCTTTAAATGAATTTCCATGAACCAAAATAATTCATTCACATCCAGAACGAGTCTAATTATGCTTAATTAAACTTTAAGTGTCTACAATTCTACTACAATTCTAAGAGACTTCAGCTTTGCAGCGTTTAAGCATCATAAGATTTTCTCCCTAAATGACAACAAAAGCATATCTATTATACTGTGAACTTCTGAGCATGACTTTTTATCAAACTATAAAAAATTAAAAAAAGACAAGTATATTAGCCAAAAAAATAATTATGATTTTCAATCATGTTTGTATGTCATTGTAATGTACTGTATGTTGTACGTCATATGTAACGCAATTTATTCAACTAAATGAATATGGGCACTGGTGTAATACATGGTCTCTTTATTTCTTTAAAATAAGACAACTCTTAAAATTACACAACCAGACATAAATGACAAAATCAAAATATTAACAAAACACAAGCAAAAATGGCAGCAATAAGGGGACCAGATTGGTTCACTGGGACTGAAAATCTTAGACTGGAGATAACAGTCTCAGCTATTTCTAATACAACCTCAAAAACTTGAGACACATGTCAACACGTGCAATATAATATACAGCCATCAAACAAATCAACGGATAGTGTTATCACTGCATCACACCACAACCTAATAGCTGAGGTACTGACTCCCCCAGTATAAGGTTCCCTAAGGCGGCCAAATGAAAAATAATGAAAACAAATAAACTATACAATAAAACAAAAACACAATTATACATAAACTTTGATTACTGGGAAAAACAGTGGTCTAGTATATGATCACCTCCAGGTAAATCTGCCAAAACACAATTACACATTTAAATACACCTACATTCCTACAATATTAAAATATACAAATTGGATTTAGACCATACATTACAGTTTATTATACTTTTTACAAAATATAGAAAAACACATAAAACAAAATATAGAAAAACACAAAATATTCAAATTACCTTTACAATGTTTCCCATGTTAGACTGACCACATCATATCACAAGTTCAGCGACCACACTGCCTAGTTTGTTGCTGCCTAGTTTGTTACTACAACGAAACAACCAGAACACATGCTTAAAAACTAACAACGCGCTGCTTATGGCACATAATAAATCAACCGACCTACCCGGATATTATCAGCAACATAAAGAGAGAAGCAACAACGATATGAGGCGTACAGCTCCCAATCAATGACCGCAATGCCAGATTTGTTACTACAACAAAAACAAAAGCATACATGCTCAAGAACAACAACACTGCTTTTTGCACATAATAAATCAAACGACCTACCTGGGTATTATCAGCAGCATGAACAGGGAAGAACGGACCATACCCTCCGTGTGCAGCAGCTCTCTGCGCTCACACTCGTACAACCCCAAACAACCATATGCGTGTCTCATACAGCATCGCGCCATGCACCCTTTAACTCATTTGGGCGTAAGTTATGTAATACACATTTTGCCGTGATGTCCCCTAAAAATAAATAAACGTACCCACTACAAACCCACTACATGTATAAATATAAACTTGTCTTAATGAATTTCACCCCTTTCTCTTCTTGTTGAACGCAATGACTCGTGCCGTACTGAACGAACGACTTGCCCTCTCTCGTTGTGATGGCCCAAGCCACACAGGATGAATAATCAGCAAGGGTAATACAGCACACAAGCCATGTTTTAAGTACACAGGTTAAGTTATTTTTGCAGTTAGCCACACCCCAAACAATTCATGATATATCACATAGTTTATTTCAGGTATAATATGTATTTATTTGCTTTAGCCATACACTGTTTAAATGGAGTGCACACATTTTCACATTGTAGGGTTATGTAAACATTTTTTGTTCTATTAATTATTGTTTCTTTGTTACCATGTTGGAGAGAGGTCTGTCCTGGGGGAAGAAAGGCGTGGCCAAAGGTGGAGGACTGTGATATCCTGTGACCTGCCAGTTAAGCCATACCATGTGCTGCCATGTTGGAGGGGGATTTTGGGTTTAGTTTGTTTTACTTTGTAGTTGTTTGTATTTGTCGTCCATTTTGTTTTTCCTTTGTGTAAATTGGTTTGGCCAAGCCACTAGTCAAGTCAAGTCAAGTGGTTTTTATTGTCGTTTCAACCATATACAGTTAGTACAGTACACAGCAAAAGGAGACAACGTTCCTCCAGGACCATGGTGCTACATAAAAACAACAAAGGACCAACATAGGACCACATGAGACTACACAACGAAATAAAATACCTATATAAACTACCTATATATACCTATATAAAGTGCACGTGCAAACATGTGCAAAAAGTACAGGACAGTACAACAAATTACTGACAATGAACAGGACAATAGACAGTGCAGCGCCGACCAGTACTCAGTAGTGCAAAAAGATGACAGTTTCTAAAAATGTAAACATAACATACTATGAGATAATGTTCTATGCACATAGCAGTTATTGAGGTAGCAGACAGTTATAAAGTGACAGTAATTAAAGTGCAACTCAGGACACGTGTGTGTCAAACCAGTCTCTGAGTATTGAGAAGTCTGATGGCTTGGGGAAGAAGCTGTTACACAGTCTGGCCGTGAGGGCCCGAATGCTTCGGTACCTCTTGCCAGACGGGAGGAGGGTAAAGAGTTTGTGTGAGGGGTGTGTGGGGTCGTCCACAATGCTGGTTGCTTTGTGGATACAGTGTTTTTGTAAATGTCTTTGATGGAGGGAAGAGAGACCCCAATGATCTTCTCAGCTGTCCTCACTATCCTCTGCAGGGCTTTGCGGTCCGAAGCGGTGCAAGTCCCAAACCAGGCAGTGATGCAGCTGCTCAGGATGCTCTCAATAGTCCCTCTATAGAATGTAGTGAGGATGGGGGTGGGAGATGTGCTTTCCTCAGCCTTCGAAGAAAGTAGAGACGCTGCTGGGCTTTCTTGGTGATAGAGCTGGTGTTGAGGGACCAGGTGAGGTTCTCCGCCAGGTGAACACCAAGGAATTTGGTGCTCTTGACGATCTCCACAGAGGAGCCGTCGATGTTCAGCGGAGTGTGTTCACCTTGTGCTCTCCTAAAGTCAACAACCATCTCTTTTGTTTTGTCGACATTCAGGGACAGGTTGTTGGCTCTACACCAGTCCGACAGCCGCTGCACCTCCTCTCTGTATGCTGACTGGTTGTTCTTGCTGATGAGACCCACCACGGTCGTGTCATCGGCGAACTTGATGATGTGATTCGAGCTGTGCATTGCTGCACAGTCGTGAGTCAGCAGAGTGAACAGCAGTGGACTGAGCACACAGCCCTGGGGGGCCCCAGTGCTCAGTGTGGTGGTGGTGGAGATGCTGTTCCCGATCCGGACTGACTGAGGTCTCCCAGTCAGGAAGTCCAGGATCCAGTTGCAGAGGGAGGTGTCCAGGCCCAGCAGGTTCAGCTTTCCAATCAGGTGCTGGGGAATGATTGTGTTGAATGCTGAGCTGAAATCTATGAACAGCATTCGAGCGTATGAGTCCTTATTGTCTAGGTGGGTGAGGGCCAGATGGAGGGTTGTGGTGATGGCATCGATCCGTTGAGCGGTTTGAGCGATCACGCAAACTGCAGTGGGTCTAGTGAGGGGGCAGCTGGGTCTTAATCTGCCTCATGACGAGCCTCTCGAAGCACTTCATGATGATGGGTGTATGTGCGACGGGACGGTAGTCGTTGAGGCAGGACACTGAAGACTTCTTTGGCATGGGGATGATGGTGGTGGCCTTGAAGCACGTTGGAACAACGGCGCTGCTCAGAGAGATGTTGAAGATGTCGGTAAGAACATCTGCTAGCTGGTCTGCACATCCTCTGAGCACTCTGCCAGGAATGTTGTCTGGTCCAGCAGCCTTCCGTGGGTTGACTCTACATAGAGTTTTCCTCACATCTGCCGTGGTAAGACAGAGCACCTGGTCGTTGGGAGGAGGGGTGGACTTCCTCGCCATCACGTCGTTCTGCACTTCAAACCGAGCGTAGAAGTCGATCAGCGCATCTGGAAGGGAGGCATCTTTGTCACAGGCAACTGATGTTGTCCTGTAGTTGGTGATGGCCTGGATGCCCTGCCACATGCGCCGCGTGTCACCGCTGTCCTGGAAGTGACTGTGGATTCTCTGGGCGTGTGCGCTTTGCCTCTCTGATTGCCCGTGACAGTTTGGCCCTAGCTGTTCTTAGGGCTGCCTTATCGCCTGCTGTGAAGGCGGAGTCTCGGGACCTCAGCAGCGTGCGCACCTCCGCAGTCATCCACGGCTTCTGGTTGGAGCGTGTGGTGATGGTCTTGGAGAAAGTGACATCATCAATGCACTTGCTGATGTAGCTGGTCACTGATGCTGTGTATTCCTCCAAGTTGGTAGAATCAGCCATATGTTGCAGCCTCCCTGAACATGTGCCAGTCAGTACACTCAAAACAGTCCTGAAGAGCAGAGATGGCTCCTGCTGGCCAGGTTTTCACCTGCTTCTGAAGCGGTTTTGTGCGTCTGACGAGCGGTCTGTATGCTGGAATTAACATAACAGAGATGTGGTCTGAGTAGCCGAGGTGGGGGCGGGGCTCCGCCCGATGCAGCGCCTGGGATGTTTGTGTAAACAAGATCAAGCGCGTTCAGCCCCTCTCGTTGCAAAGTCCACATACTGATGGAATTTAGGGAGCACTGTCTTGAGATTTGCATGGTTGAAATCTCCGGCGACAATAAACAGTCCGTCGGGGTGAGCGTTCTGCAGTTCGCTCATAGCCCCATACAGTTCACAGAGCGCTTCCTTAGCGTTAGCGCTGGGGAATGTAAACTCCGGTTATGCAAACAGTGGTGAATTCCGTGGTAGATAAAAGGTCTGCATCTAACAGTCACAAGCTCCAACAGCGATGAACAGTAACTAGAGACTAGCATAGAGTTCTTGCACCATTCCGTGTTGATGTAAACACACAAGCCACCACCGCGAGTCTTACCGCAGAGAGCTGTATTTCTGTCGGCACGAAACGAGGCGAGCCTGTCTAGCTGAATAGCGGCATCCGGAACTCTGTCGCTGAGCCACGTCTCCGTGAAAACAAAGACGCAGCAGTCTCTAAACTCACGCTGCGTAGTCTGCTGGAGTCGGATATAGTCCAGTTTATTGTCCAGGGAGCAAACATTTGAGAGCAGGATAGACGGGAGAGCCGGCCGGCTAGGGTTTGTTTTAGCCTAGCATGGACCCCGCCCTCTTTCGCGCTTCCGCTTTCGCACACCGCTACGACGTCCTCTCCCCGGCCACCGGCATCAGGCGACGCCGAGGGCTGGAGGCCTGGTCTCCGCAGCAAGCCGAGTACGCGTAGCGCCTCCTGCAGGTCATCATGCAGCTTGGTTTTTGCATGAGTCTTATATTTGAGTAGTGTCTGGCGATGGTAGACACGAACACTGGTTGCTCCGATGTCCATGTGTTGCAAAAGTCGGGCTTTTTTAACAAAAATAGCACCATTGTGGATCCGGAGTGGCCGCTGCGTGCTACCGCGCCGCCATCTACCGCTGGAATCTATATATGTTCCCTTGTGTCTCATTCGGTTAGGTCAGTTTGTTCAGTTCATATTCTGTTTTGTTGTATGCTGTTTTGAGTATAAGTTATATTTGTTTTGACCTCTTTTATAAGTCTAGTTGTTAACTTTTTGGTTTCTATTGTTTAGTATTTTTGGGGTAAATAAAAAAAAAAAACATTTTTCAACAAGAAACTCCTGTTTTCCTCATTGCCGGACTACTTGGTCCGTGACACTCGTTCAGTCGTTCAGAAGATCTTTGTTCACAAAAGAGAGGACTGTGTTTAATTTAGTCTTGGTAGGATTTTACCATTACACTCAATTTGTTCATGAATGACGTCTTATCTGTTGCAGACTCAAACAAACAAAGGGGTGTATTTGTTCAGCGGACTAAACCAATAATATGCTGCCTCACACCCTGAACTTAAATACTATTGGCTCATGCTCAAGTCAGTCTTTACAGGCATGAAAAGTATTAAAGCTCATTGACTTTCAAATGGAGAGACGACAGTGAACAAAAATTTTGGTGTATGAGGGTGAATGAAAACAATTAGTTTACTTAAAAGATTCATTAAAAAAGTCAGAATCAGTCACGAACCAAACATCACTAGTTTTCAGTCCACGCTGAGACTAACAGGGTTGATGATTTTACGAGACAAACCGTTAATTTAAACCCATCCTTTGAACAAGCCAAGTCTGAGTTTGTATACCGACATCTGGTCTCATTATTATCTGCACACACAATGCATAGTGAAAGCACAGGACAGCGCTGGTTACAACTACATATGAACAGAATGTGACATGCTCCATCATTTGAGTCAGCACCTACGCACACTGCACGCAGACATACCAAGTGACAATCGCACACCCAGTCTATTCTCTGCTACCTGCATTGCCTTGAAAGTTAATGTTGTAAAATTATTCCAATATCGCAAGCCCTTGCGATTTGCATATTGCAATATGAACATTTTCAGTATTCATATAAATTCTACATATTGATCTTTGGTTTGCATGCATGTTCTGCATTTTTTAATTCCCTGCAGTGGCTGAAAGAGATTCAGACACATATTACATGAAGAATAATTTTTGTAATTGTTATTTATTTAGGTAATCCTTATTAATTATTTTTTGTCTTGTGGACTATACTTAAATATCTGTTATGCAGCTTCTTCTAAATTAAAAACAAATGACAATTTTTATGATCAGCCCTGTCTACCATTAGCCAGACAGATAGGAACGGAGACAGAGACAGAAAAGATACAGATAGGCTACTAGGATGTGTCATGTATTCAAATATTACCTTTGTACATGTATATGAAATAGAGATAATTAACCAAATTTGTATAGGAATTGTATAGGAAAAGATAGGGAGGGAGAGTGAAGGAGAGGATTGTGAAATGCTCATGGAGACACCATTGAGTGTGTGACTTGGTGGATAGGTATCTCTATTCTCCAGCTAGAGGTGTGATGAACAATAGCAGGGCAGAGCTGCAGCTGATTACCTTCTTCAATTCTGCATCTGTTTGCCAGGGTGCCATTTGAAAATTATTTAGTGCTTTTCTTCCACCCTAACTCCCTCTCTTTTATTTATTTATTTTGGTGGCAGCATCATCTTTTCATCTGCTGCCATGACAGATGCCACGTTAGGTACCATTATAATACAATATGTAGCACTAAAATGTTTAAACTTAATATTAGTTACACGTCAAGTCAATTTGATTTGTATAGCGCCTTTCACAACACACATCATTTCAAATCCGCTTTACAGAAGATCAGGCATTAACAGACGATAAAACTGTAATGTCTATAATGTCGATGAATCATCATTGTGTAATTAGATAAAATACGATTGCAATCATGCTTAAAAATAAGTAATTAAATAATAATTGTATTAATAACCCCAGTGAGCAAGCTGAAGGCGACTGTGGCAAGGAACACAAAACTCCATAAAATGTTGATTAATGGAGAAAAATAACCTTGGGAGAAACCAGACTCACTGTTGGGGCCAGTTCCCCTCTGGTTAACATCATGAATATAATGCCAATATTACTTAAGTATAGTTAAAGTCATGGTTTAAAATGATTAAACTATGTAAGTGTTAAGGGTCAGTGTTTAAACATCGATTTTGTTTGAACTGTAAGATTAATGACCAATGTCTTTGAAGTCCATCCTGGATTAACTGCAGAAGTTCATATAGATGCAATTGTCCTTGTTAATTGGCTGATGAAGGCTTTTGTTGGCAATTGTTAGTCTATGTATTCCATTTCAAGATCGTAGTCCATCAATAGACCGAGGGGATGCAGGCAGAGATCAGGGATGTGAAACGCAGTTCAACCTGGCTGGTAATTTTGGTGAGGTTCGGTTGAATTAAACTAGACATGGATTTCGGTGAGGTTCGGTTGAATTAAACTAAACATGGATTAAAAGGAAATGTTTAATAATGGTAAAGTCTTAAGTGGTTACATCAGCCGGTTACAATTTGAAAATAATAGTTAAAAATGTAATGTATAAAATATCTATATGAACCCAGCATGCATACTAACTGAGTGAGAGAGAATGGAGGGTAGAAAGAGAGAGAAAGGGTAGAGAGAGCCATTAGGCTCTTTCCCACTGGCAGTACTAAAGCTTGTTTTGGGTACTTGTCCCTGTGACTAGTACTTCTCAACGCTTTCACACCTGAGGAACTATAGTTCCTTGGAGAAGTTTTAAGGGTATTTTTAGCTCCTGCTCTGGAATAAGTAATTTTGGGGCATATAGGGACTGTAGCAAACTATTGGAGGTGCTGCAGCCTGTGATTGGTCAAAAACCTATGACACACAAATAGCTTTGAGAGTCTGCAGCCACCATTAGTATACAAACTAGCTGCTAGCCTGCTACTCTGAGGATTAATACTCATTTGTATGCTTAGGATCAGTGCCTTTTTCACACATCGATAATCTGAAGATTTTCCTGATGGTAAATCTGATTTTTTTCAGATATAAATTGGTCTGCTCGTTGCACTACAAAGACTATTCTTTGTCTCTTCAGAAATATTTCTCAACACAACTTTGTTAAAAGTGTGAGCGGCAGGGTAAATTAAAGGGGGTCGCACACTGGATGGACGACATAGTGCATTCTAAAATTAGAAACAATAATATATTTTCTACAAAGGTATACACACACACCACAAACTCTCAGCGTCAAAATTATGCAATGCATAGTTTTCTATTAAATTTGACCCAAATCATTCTCAAAGGACAAATATTATTTACTCTAGCCATCACTGGATGATCTAATGTGAACATGCATCTTTCATATAGCCTACAGCTACAAATATGTCAATTTGTGGTTTCACTGCTTGAATGAAATACCTTTTCAAGGCTACATACATCTAATTGTTTAGTTTGCATAGTTACACCAGTTTCACTAATCTGCTAACTGATCAACGTCTTTATGTTCATTTACATTTACATTTATGCATTTGGTAGACGCTTTTATCCAAAGCGACTTACAGTGCAGTTATTACAGGGACAATCCCCCCGGAACAACCTGGAGTTAAGTGCCTTGCTCAAGGGCACAATGGTGGTGGCCATGGGGTTCGAACCAACGACCTTCTGATTAACAGCCCTGTGCTTTAGCCACTACGCCACCACTCCATGTTCATTCTTAAGTAGTACCACAACTTTCGTAACATTGGACTAACATATCCTGTGCTGCTTCAGCTCGGCGAGTGTGTGTGTGGGTGCTTCAGTAAATGTTATATTGCCCTCTTGTGGTCTCCCAACGCTATTAAGCCTGATGTTTAAACAGAAGCCAACTGAGTGTATTGGAAAGCATGCAAACTGGGATTCTAATTTAAATGTCGGCTAATTTTAATATATTGATGCCTCAAAAATATCGATCAGTAATTGATATATCAATATTTTATGACATCCCTACTAATTTTACAATTCCCTTTACAGAAATAATGCATAACCAACAAAGTATCCAAAGAGGATCACCTGTTTCACATACAGTATATGTGTGTGCATGTGTGTGTGTTTGTGTGTGTCTTTATAGGGAGACAAGCTTTGAGTTTTATCACATCTGTACCCTATGTACTGTGTGACTGTGATTACTACATCAAATTTGTCCTGAGATGACAGATATAGATAGATGTGAACAGAACTGTTCTGTGACCAGTTTCCTTATGAGTTCTAATCATTGTTTAACCATTGTTAGGCAGTCAAAATTTGTGTACAACAGCTCTAACAAAAGTGTAGATCCGATCCTTGCATCCTCCATCAGTGTTGTTGATTTTGTTGCTGTTGCTATTGAATCACACGTGCCAACCATGTCAGAAGAAAAATGTCTGATGCTTGTGAATGCAAAAACTGTGATTGCAAATGCAACGGGGAAAAGTCTCCTCGGGTGTACCATTCCTCATAAGAGTTCTCATCTAGAAAGTTACTGAAGGAATAGTACCAGAACTGCAGGTGGGAAAGGGCCTATTGAGAGCTAGAGCCTTATGGACTGTAACTCAGTCGCCCAGATAGAAAAGCCAAAGACAAGAGAGAGAAAAGAGAAAAAAGAGCCCAGAGCATAAGTTAAAATCCTTTTTTATCCTTTCCTTGACTATGTGACCACAAACAGACCTGATAAATTTCAGCAGACCAACTTTAACTCCTACTATATTAAATTGTTGACCATTAGCAGAGTCTCAATACACAAACATCTAGGCCAATAGGCTGATAGATCACTATCAGCACTCTCTGAAATGAAAGTCTTTTTTCACGAAGAAATGGAGTTTACAGCACATAAATAAATTCCTTTGTTTTTCAACCCTACCATTTTTAGCTCTGAAATATAAAATATTTTAATATCCTCTGACTAAATTAATTAATTTCACTATCTGTCCAATTTTATGAAATGTTTGGACTCCGGAGTAATTGAATAATTTTCATCAGAACTTTGTAACTGACCCAAAGAAGAATTCTTATGTCAGTGCGTCCTGACATTTTACATGCTCAAACAGTTAATCTCAAAACTCTTTTCACATATACTGTAGCTGTATGTGTGAAAATGACTACTTATGCAGCGTCTTGTTCCCTCCATTCAGGGAACCAAGGTTACAGTCATAACCAAGATATTAATTCTGAATGATGGTGTGACGAGGAGGAAGGCATGTCCGGGCCATGAGGACGCACCCCCGGCGCTGAATTGTCCTAATCAGCCGGGACGGGGATAAAGACAAGCCGGAGGCGCCTGTTCGAGAGAGAGAGACATACGCAGCCGCTGTGTGTGTGGGTGTGTGCGTGTGTATGCGCGTGTGTGTGTATGTGTGTGCAGATTTGTTTCTTAATTTATGTCATTAAAGTTATGTTGACCATTCTGCCGGTTTCACCCTGTGTTTCCTGCACCACTATTCTATGGTAGTGCTGCATCACTGCTGAATCTACAACAGCACTGCTTTGAGCTCACAGTCTGAATTTAATTAAATAAAAAGAATGGAAAAACAGTATAATGACTAAACAATCTTTCTTTTGCATTGTATATGTTGGCTGTGCAAAATGACAAACAACCAGTGTGACAAGTGTTATCCAATTCATGAATAACTTACTCTTCTTATCCACTTTTTATAAATCACTCAAAAAGACTCACAAACTCATTAGTTATCTGTTAAAAACGAACCTTTTTTAGTTTTATTTATTTCGCAGTTTAACAAATGTAACATAAAATCATACACTATTGAACAATAAATAAAAAAATTTAAAACCAGAAAGGTTACCAAAATAGTATTTTTTATGTTTATACTATATTTTTAATAAACTATTATTATTACAAAGTATCATTATTATTGGGGTAATATGGTGTATGGACTGGGGGCTCCTCCACTGCAAAACAATATTTTTTGAGGAAACACTGGCTTCTGTTTTCCCAGTTACTAGTGTTCCAAATAAAATCACCTACACTAACCCAAATATTAGACCCAATAATTTTATCAGCCAACTTCAAAGGTTTAGTTCAGCTAAAAATTTAAATTCTATCATAATTTACTTATCCAATAATCAGAAAGGCAAACTACTCCATTTTCAGCTAAAGTCACATTCTCTGAAACTAATATGCCCAAATTGTTTGATTATATTTTCTACATTTTCCATATTAAAATGTCTTGGAAGTGTTACTTTAAGCTTGAACACACACATACACACACACACACACACACACACACACACACACACACACACACACACACACACACACACACACACACACACACAAAACATTAAATACAACAAACTAATGAACTGAAAATATAAATTTGGAATAAATGAAGTGGTTAAGCTGAATATTCACTTCATGAGTTTGCATCCCTGATAAATAGTAGTACTTTTGGACCCTAACAGTTTGATTAACTAACCAATTTTATTGTATGGACAAGGTCAGCCAAGACATTCTGCTAAATATCTGCTTTTGTGTTTCACAAAAAAATAAAAACATATGAGTTTGAAATGACACGAGGGTAAATGTTGACAGAATTTAAATTAATTGTGGTGAATACTTGAAAAATACCATAAAATACTTGTCTGACAGTTGTCTGGTTAAAAATCTGGCTGGAAAAAAGCAGCTCTGATCACATGCTACCCTCTATTTCACAAGAGAAGAAAGAGCTGCTCTTGTGTACTGAGCTGATGGGTGGCAGAGTGGCCATAACCTTCAAAATCCTTTCACTCTCTCTTTTTGTTCCTTTTATTGTCTCTACTCAACTCTTAGGCCTAAAACAAGCCAGTGGAGAGTTTTGCTGGTTTTTAATGGAGTTTAAGACTGCTGTGCTGGGATTATGCTAAGAGCTCTGTTTTGTTCTTTATAAATCTCTCTCTCTCTCCCCTTCTCTCTTTTTAGGGACTGGAACTCCAAAAGAATTGAGAGTTTGATCTGATTACGGGCATGCTGACTGGCCTTTTCTATTATAAACCTACTATTGTGCTGAAACATGACAGCTGTAGCCTTACCAGCACACTTTTTGTGTGTATGTCCACATGAGCGCCTGCCCCTCTTCTCTGAACATTTTAACAGAGAAATAAAAAGAGCCAGTGCTGCTATGCACTCAGGAAAGGAATTTAAATTATCTTACGCTGCTAAATATGTGATATGTAGGTGACAGTCAAAGTCCTTGTCATCCATTTTATTGCACAACTGAGTCTATCATTCTGCTGCACTCTTCCTGGCTCTCCTGTCATTTCCCTGCCACACAGGAAGCCAGAGAGACACTACGAGTCACTGATGAGTGGATCAAATGGATGAAGGATGCATCTCTCCATTATTATCTTATAATAAATAAGATGGGTTTTTTTTAATCAGGCATTGGACAACACACGAGCACTCACTGACACGTTTGACAGGGCATAAATTGTGTGACTGTCTTTGTTCTTGCTGCCTACAAACTCTGTTATCTTAGATGGACACAACTTTCAATATTAAAATATTAATTCACACAAAATATAAAATTTTATAATTTTCTCAAAAATGGAAAAATATTCAATACTGTATAAAAGCACCATAAAAGTAAAAAGTAAAGTCTAAATATGCGACTTGTGAAGCCCACATGGTGGCTTTGTTTAAGGAACAGACAAAAATTTGATTACAGTTGTAAATTGCTAAAAACAAAAAAATCCCCTCCACCACAATGCTCAAATGTCATTTGCATTCATATATTCAAACAAGTGTCATATACACCGATCAGCCACAACATTAAAACCACCTGCCTAATATTTTGTAGGTCCCACTCATACCGCCAAAACAACACCAACCCATATCTCAAAATAGCATTCTGAGAATGCTATTCTGAGATGCAGGATGGCGTTGTTTTGGTGGCTCGAGGGGGACATACATAATATTAGGCAGGACGTTTTAATATTGTGGCTAATCTGTGTAAATATTAATGTAATTTTTGACGCTGATTTTAGTTTGAAGTAGAGCTGTGAGAATTAACGCATGTGTAGCACCAAAGGGGTGGGTTTCGTTGTTCTGGACTCAACTATAATTACAGCACCAACTACGCCACCCTGGGAATTTCACCCAGGGAACTAATGGTCCAATAAGGACACAGGTTCATTCCCACAAGATAGAGCAGAGACGTGAATATATAAAATTACAATACTTTATTATGACTAAAATCAAAACTCCACACACACACACACTTCAGTACACAAAGGGTTAATATGGCTTCGAAATCAAAACTAAAGGAACATAAACAAAATCAATCAGACAATCAAAGATAACATCAGATGGCAAGGAGAAATAACAAACCTACCCAATTCCACTTCACTACAAGCACTTCAAACGTACACTAATGTACTCACTTCACCACAAACACACGTGCATTCAAGTGACAGAAAATTCAAAAGAGTCAAATCACTCAGTGAACAATGGTACCATTAACTTGGGCCTAGAGTGGTCAGCACTCCCTCTTAGCCAGTCCAACAAAATCAACCTCAAATTGTCACAAATCAATAAACAAGAAAAATACAATCAAATTATCATAAATCAAATCAATAAACAAGGGAAAAAAAATACAGTTAATCAACAAAATGCAAAAACACCAAAATAACAGATACAAAATCACATTACACCTGATCCATGAACAATGTACACACACAAACGACTCACTCCATAAGATCACACAAACATCAATACTTATTTCTCACGAGAACACACACACACACACGCACACAATAAACGAACGCACTCAACCAACTCGCATCATCTTATGAGTTCATTCACACAACAATCTAACTGTACCATATGAACCCCACAAAAGGCCTTTCAGTTGAAACAGTGCGGAGGTGGCCAACGGCCACACGGAGTAATACTCGAGTCTCACAATCTCCCGGCGTCAAGTTCACTTAATGTGGGCTAGTCAAGCAGGCGCAAATGAGGCGAGGCGAGGCAAGACGGAACGTCGCGGCAACGCGCAACAGAGGTGCTCCAGACAACGAAGACAAAGATAAAAAAAAAAGGAAGGGGAAGCCAGGTCACGGTCCCAATCGGCTCACTGGAATCATGCCGACATTACCAGCTCTTGGCCTCTTCACTAAAACAGAGGAGGAACACGATATAAACAATATCTTTTCGCGGATATTCCCCCATTAAGTCAACAGTGTACCCACCTGATTATTAGCAAATCAGCCCTCCCAGCGTCAAGCCACGATGGATAAACACCGCCCGGGATGCATACTAAAACAAACAGAACGCATACAGCCAACAGCTCCACCCAAATTAAATATTTCTCTACCTATGGTAACGTACCCAAATGTGCGGCTCAGCTCAAGGATCCCCATACGGAAACAGCTCGGAAAGACGGTGTCAAAGTTTGCAGCAGCCTACACGCTTCCCAACAACACAGAAACCTTCCTTACACGCACTCACGCACCTATAGCGCACCTGGATCTAATTAGGTGATTACCATTCAGTTAGTATTCAGGTTGTTACTAAAATTAAACTAGGCAGCTATGCCTGCTACACATGCAATTAAATAAAATTTAACTCATTCATTTTTCTTAACCATGATTAACAAATTTACCGTTAATATAGCATAAACCAGCATAAACACTTGTTGGAAGTTTGTAATGTGTCTGCCCGTAGTCATTACACTTACACACACGTCACAACAACGTTCATGTGTCAGTGATCAAATGATGGAAAAAGGACCTCTTAACACTTTTTCATGCAACAAACAAGCCCAGATTGGACTTGTGATAGAAATTAAATATTTTTCAGACTGTGTAAGCACATTTTAATTACCAAAGAAGCATGTTAAGTCTTAACTATCTCCAAAACGCAGAATGAGGTTGCTGGGGTTGACACCCTAAATGGTGCTGTCACACATACCTTTGCACAACGGAATTCTACGGGCGAAGATGGTGTGGGCAGACTTTGAGTGTGTGAAAACAGCAAAAATGTAATAGTCAAGCAGCCTCTTTTTAATGCTGCACATAATACTACATAATAAATGTGTGTGTATGTGTGTTTAGACTTGAAAAGTTAAAAAGAAACTCACCACAAAAATGATACTTGTCCATTGTGAATATTCAGTGTAGCTGTGTACGAAGCACCCACACTGAGGTTTAATGGATTAGTGGTTCATCTGCTGCTCTGGCTTGAATTAATTCTGTCATACCTGTATAGTGTAAGGCAATATGAAAGACAGACAGAGAGAGGGAGAGAGAGAGAGAGTTTGAGTTTTTACATTTACATTACATTTACATTTTTAACAACTTTATTTAATCATAAGAACAACTTCACACTATAGATTTTAAATTATGATCACATTTTCAAAATTTTTTTTTCCACATAACATTTCTTCCACACCCAATAATTATTCCAATACCAAAGAAAAAACAACATTTCATCCACAACTGTGCAAATAGCTTCATTATACCCCACCTTTGCAAAAAACGTTCATATTCATTAATCAATGTATAAAACGAATCGGTTACCTAACGTAACCTCGGTTCTCTCTAGACGAGGGAACGAGTATTGCGTAAGCTAGCTTACGCTACGGGAAAGATTCATTGAAGATATTGAAGCCAAAAAATTATCCTTAATTTTGTATCATTTGTCAACGCAGTGCAGCAACTGCAGATCTTGAGCGGGCTAGCTAGCGAGCTCATTGGTTGCTCTGCGGCAACTGCTGCAGCCTATAGACGAACTTGGGCGAACTCGCGTCCAATGAGAGGCGCCAAAATGGCCGTGGCTAGAGTGCATATAAGCGTAGTTCGTAGTCTGGAACCCTGGTTTTCATTGAATGAAGCGAAAGTCGCTCGTGGCGCGAGCACGGCCGGCTACGCAATACTCGTTCCCCTCGTCTAGAGAGAACCGAGGTTACGTTAGGTAACCGATTCGTTCTCTTACAAGAGGTTCTCTCGTATTGCGCAAGCTAGCTTACGCTACGGGAACCCATTGTCAACGCCGTGCGCGCCAAGCATCCACTGCATGAGCCCCGGGGGTGGGGGGACCCGGGGGAGCCCTTGTGAGTGGGGAAATAATATTTGGCCGGCAAGAGTGTGGGCCAGTGTGTGTGTAATACATAAGCACATTGTGGGAAGGGAACGACAGAGCGGCGGTGCCGGTCTGTGTGGAATGAGTAGTTTTGCCTGCAGGGCGGGCACTTCCAGATTGTAAAATCTGACAAAGGTGGAGGGGGAAGCCCAGCCCGCTGCCACACATATGTCGTGAATGGAAATCCCGCTGGACCATGCTCACGATGAGGCCATGCCTCTAGTGGAGTGAGCCCTAATGCCCAACGGGCATGGCAGGTCTTTTGACGCGTATGCGGCAGCAATAGCGTCCACTATCCATCTAGACAGTGTCTGTTTCGAGGCGGCGAGACCTTTGGTGCGCCCTCCGAACGAAACGAAAAGCTGCTCAGAGCGTCTGAAAGAGGCGGAGCGCGCAGTATACAATCTCAGTGCTCTGACTGGGCAAAGGAGATTGGCGTCGCGTTCGCTATCGGATGCTGGCAGCGCCGATAGGGAAATGACCTGTGCTCTGAAAGGAGTACCGATCATCTTGGGAACATAGCCGTGTCTAGGCTTTAAAATGACCTTGGAGTCACTTGGTCCAAACTCAAGACACGCAGCGCTGACAGACAGCGCGTGAAGGTCTCCCACACGTTTGACTGATGACAGGGCAGTCAGAAAAACGTTTTGAGTGAAAGATATTTCAAATCCACGGATTGAAGCGGTTTGAAAGGGGGGGCTTTCATAGTTTTGAGAAACCGGTGCTCCCGTCTTTATAAAAACACTTTGTAAAAACACGAGCAGCGACGACACCCCACATGTCTGTGGGTCCAGGTCTCTGTCGGTGCACCGTTTTGAAAACACAGACCATTTTGACGCATAGAGTCTTCTCGTGGAAGGGGCTCTAGCGTGTATGATGGTGTTTATTACCCCTTCTGGCAGAGCGACGGGTAGTCGTTGATCACCCACGCGTGCAGCGCCCAGCGCTCTGGGTGGGGATGCCAGATCGTGCCGCGAGCTTGAGAGAGGAGATCTGCTCTCACTGGGATGGGCCACGGCGCTGTCAGTGACAGCTGCGTAAGCTCCGGGAACCATGTCTGATTCTCCCAACGCGGGGCTATGAGGAGCACCGAGTGACGCGTTTCCCTGATCCTCTGCATTACCTGTGGCAATAGCGAGACGGGAGGGAAGGCGTAAAGCGGCGGTTGGGCCAGTCCTGGGCCAGCTGCGTCCTCGCTTCGAGAAAAATATTGGGCAGTGAGAGTTCTCTTCTGACGCAAAGAGGTCTATCTCTGCTCTGCCGAATATGCGCCATAACTTCTGGACTGTTTGAGCGTGCAGGGACCATTCCCCTGGGGGAATATTGTCTCTGGACAGTCTGTCTGGGCCGTCGTTCAGGTGGCCTGGCATGTGCGTCGCCCTCAGCGAGCGCAGGTGGCACTGGGACCAACTCAGTATGCGTTTCATCAGATGGATGTTGGACGCGTCTGTCAAGATGACTTTTCGGCGAGATACAGCTCCCATCATCACTCCCCGCTGATACCATTCGCCCCCGGGCCAGGGCTGCAGAGCTGAAATACAGGTCTGAGTCACCTTGATCGGCTGGCGGCCTGTGGCCCAAGCCCGGCGAGACGCGCGGGTGTTTAGCCAATGCTGAAGCGGGTGCATGCGCAGTAAACCCAGCTGAAGTACTGCTGCGGCTGAGGCCATGTAACCTAGCACTCTCTGAAGTTTTTTCAGAGGCGTGAGGCTGTTCATCTGAAAGGACGCGGCTAGTCACTGAACACGGTAGATAAGCGAGCCGTCATTGCCACGGAGTCTAGTTCTATTCCAAGGAAGGAAATTGCCTGACTGGGCTGTAGTGAGCTCTTGGTCCAATTGACTGCAAGACCCAAACTGTTCAGATGGCTGAGGAGAACTGTTCTGTGAGACAGAAGCTCCGTATGTGACTGTGCCATAATCAGCCAGTCATCCAAATAGTTCAGAATTCGCAAGCCCTGACTCCGCAGGGGTGCGAGCGCCGCATCCATGCACTTCGTGAAAGTACGGGTGCTAAAGACAGGCCGAACGGAAGGACGGTGTATTGATAAACCTGGCCATCGAGGCGAATCTCAAGAATGGCCTGTGACGGGGATTTATCTGAATCTGAAAATAGGCATCTTTCAGATCGAGAGAGATAAACCAGTCCCCTGGCCGTATGCGCGAGGAGTTTCCTGATTGTAAGCATTTTGAACAGTCTTTTTGCAAGCACCTTGTTCAAAACCCTGAGATCTAATATTGGTCTGAGGCCGCCGTCTTTCTTGGGAACAAGAAAATAACGGCTGTAAAACCCCGACTCGCTCAGCGAAGGCGGCACTTTCTCTATGGCCCTTTTGCACAGAAGGTTTGCTATTTCTGAACGAAGCATGCAGGCTGCTTCCGTGTTCACAATAGTTTCGAGCCGTGCTCTGAAGCGGGGAGGGCAGCGATCGAACTGTAGCAAATAGCCCTGTTTTATTGTGCTTAACACCCATTTGGATATCCTGGGATAGCTTCCCACGCTTTGAAGCGTAACGCTAGAGGGTGAATGGCCAAATCGCCCTGATTGCCGCACACAGCAGCTGAACAGAATGTGTGAGCCGCTTACTGTGCTTATGCATGACTGCTCGCAGACAACAGGGACAGGCTGTTCTGTGAGTGACTTCCCGATTGAGGTGAATGGGGAAAGAGTCACATCTGTTAAGTGATGCGCAAGCATAGTCACGAGCACGGGACTTACATACAGAGAAGTGTTTGCTGGCCGTGTGACAGAGCGGGCAGAGAATGGGCGCAGCGACGTATTCGTGAGCGCGTTTATTGACTCTAACACTCGAGCGGGCTGTGTCCGCTTTATGTGAGTGGGCTCTGATCGGGACACGGAAGTGTAATGCTTGTGTGTAGAGGTGAACACTGGATTGTGGGCACATTTTCTACACAAGGCTGGTCGTGTGACAGAGCGGCCAGAGAAGGGGCGCGTGCACGGATTCGGTGAGGCGTTTATTGACTCTAACACTCGAGCGGGCTGTGTCCGCTTTATGTGAGTGGGCTCTGATAGGAACACGGGAAGTGTAATGCTTGTGTGTAGGGGTGAACACTGGATTGTGGGCACATTTTCTACACATAAGGCATGTTTGCTCTTTACAAGATTTATTTGGGTCGCCGTGAAAACGGCGTTTGAGTGCAGGCAAGCGGGCAGTATCACCGGCTTGTTGGCTGCTGAATCCACCACTGCAGTAGCCTGAGAGAAGGGGACTGACAGAGGGCGAAGCTTTGACGGCTGTCCGGCTGCGGCGGGACTGAGCCGTCGTTTTCTCAACAAAGCTAGGAGGACTTCGGTTGACGGCCATGGAATGCAGAGCAGATGCGGCTTGGCCGGCGGCGGCATAGGCGCGGCCAACACAGGCGGTAGTAGTTCTGCAGGCCTAGACGGGAGCACCGGTTTAGACCGCCATCTCGCGGAGGGCGGGCAAAGGTGTGCTGCTACCTAATCCTCTGGATTCCTGGGCCGAGGAGGAGGCTTGGGAGCCTGACCACTCCTCGCTGTCCGAAGCCATGATGGAACAGCAACCCTTATCCTCCGCCTCGTCATCCCAGATGGCAGCAGTGCGGCCGCTCGCAGAGGTCGCATCCGCCGTCAGCGAGGGCGAGCTCTGCATGTTCCCGTCCCAGGCAGAGAGCGCAGATGAGGTGACGGTCTCCGGTGCTGAGAGGAGCGCGGCATGAGCCGCAGGAAGTGCGAGGCATCTTTAAAAAGACGCTCGATACTCTTTTTGTGAAGTTCGCTGAGGAACTTAGCTTGCTCTAAAAAAGGATACGTCGCCGGATGGCATAGCTCGCAGGATGGCTGAAGGTGGCGAAGACGGCCGGCTTCTTCGAGCTGTCCAAGCTTGCTAGATGCCCCTCGAACGGCGACGCGGCTTCCAGTTCAGAGATGCGAAGAGCTTCGCTGAAGAGATGAAAATCAGGGTTCCAGCCTCACGAACTACGCTTATATGCACTCTAACCACGCCCATTTTGGCGGGCTTTGATGCAGTAGCGCTGGACGCTCTCTCATTGGACGCGAGTTCGCCCAAGTTCGTCTATAGGCTGCAGCAGTTGCCGCAGAGCAACCAATGAGCTCCCTAGCTAGCCCGCTCAAGGTCTGCAGTTGCTGCACTGCGTTGACAAATGATACAAAATTAAGGATAATTTTTTGGCTTCAATATCTCAGAAAAGATGAATCATTCCCGTAGCGTAAGCTAGCTTACGCAATACGAGAGAACCTCTCGTAAGAGAACTTAAAATCAATCAGAGCCCGACTTTTCATGCTATTTTTAAAAACCATCTCGACTTTTTGCCTCTACCTTCTAACTTTTTTTCCTTGTAATATAAATAGCTCTTTTAGCTTGTCCAATTAAGAAGTTTAGCAATTGACTTTTACTTTGGGCTGCTCCATAACATGGACAAAGAATGAAGCTCTGAAATTTTCACCTAAATTAAAAAACATTAATTTAAGTACACTAAACAATTTCTTCAATCTTAAAAATTCTAAAAAACCTTATTTTACAGAAAGGGTGCTCATCAGACATATTAGAATTAATACTATTCACAAATGCATTAACAGCAACTGTGCCATGCAATATTATAAGTCCCTATAATCAGGAGTAATACAAATTTTGGGAAATTGATCTGAATATAGGAACCACTTTGCCATTATAATATTCTTTCAACAACATTTTTCTTCTGCCATCAACCTTTGCATTAGTAAATCAAACACTTTTCCAACCTGTCGTACAGACTGAACTCCCAAATGAGATGCCACAGCATTACTTGGCTCAGGACCACCAATGTCCATTAAATTATGTAACTTTCATGCTTTAGAAGAATATACAATTTGAGATAGTCCTGGTGTGACTTCACAAGCCACATCCAACCTCGCTACATAAACAAGAGGTTCCTCAAGCAGCCAGTAAAGATATTTTGTGACTTATCTCCATTTTTTAAATAGCTGCAATATATAAAGAAGTCCTTTGTAGACTTGAGTCAATGTATTAAACAATAGTTTGCTAAATTCTGTTAAAAAGAGTACAGAGTTCAAGTTCAGTCCACTCACTTGATTAAAAACAATGTCAGCTACATTCCTCCAGACCAAATCCACTGGTCCTGTCAAGTATTTCTGTATAAACAACAGTCGAAAAGCCGCTCTTCTGCTGGTCAGATGTATAAGTCATTGTCCACACTTTTCTGTGGGCAGAAAAAGTATGCTCTGGGCTATCTAGTGAAATCCATTCCAGAAAAAGTCTACTATAATGGTTTATAATTTTGCCAAAAGCCCACTACACTGTAAAATGTAATTAGTTGACCGAATGTAGTGGGGTGACCCTTTTTTTGGGGGGGTTCCGTTCTGTGTGGGTGGATGGAGCTGGGCGGAAGTTAAGCTCACGCCCCCTTTAAAATCGCGGAGATTTCCTTTCTCTTCCGTTTTTCCCTCCGGCATGGTATGCAGGCTGCGTTCTTTTGGGTCGCAAGCGATACCTATGGTGCATTAAACATTGAGCGTGGGTTAAGTGCTGTAGACCTGCATAAGCGGAAATTCCCTTTAACTTTTGCCGTGGGCCTGTGGATGATCAATTGCATATTTTAAGGTATGTTACTGCAGTGAGATGTTGTATTCATTTGAGTAGTGCCGTTTTAATGATGACTCGTTTATAGCGTGATCAAGGCAGTATTGGTGATTTGTTCACCGTTCTTACCGGAGGCCAGTTAATTGTGCTGCAGGTAAGTTTTTTTATGGTATTTTGTAAATTGTTTGTTAGCCAAAAACAAAACAAACAACGCAATCTTTGTATGTGTGATTGATGACCAAATGGGGTAATTATTTTATAGAAATCTGCCCGCTGTTGTTTTGCTGCTGTATGGTGGTTCATTATGGCGACCCGTGGTGCGGTGCTGTGGAGACTGGAGAGGTTGGGCGTTGCGTGTTCAAGTCCCGCTGATTATTGTGATCTAGCAGCACACGGTTATGTGTGCGGGGTTTTATGTGAGTGTGTGTGTGTTGATGTGAGTGAGTGTTGATGAGAGCGCATGTTTGTGTGAGCATGAGTTTATGTGAATGTGTTGATGTGAGCACATGTTTGAGGGAGTTTGTAAACACGTGTTTGTTGTGTGTGTAAATGTGTTGAGATTTCTTTGGTATTGAATATTTCTTTTGTTACATTGATTGATTTCATTGTATTTTTGTTGTTTGTTAATTGGGTTCTGGAGTACTGTGAGTGGGTTTTGTCAACGCTCCCACCTATTGTCAACTTGTTTATCACCAACAAGGGCCATTAGCTGCTGGGTCGGGGAGGATTTACTTTATACATTTGTTTTGTTTATTGTGTGGGTTGTGAATTTGGTTATAAAATTACAGGAGTGTGTGAGTTGAGGTTGTTTGAATTTAATTGGTTTTGGATGTTCTTTTTTTTCCTTGTTTTCCTCCCATCTAAATGCTGACTATCCCATGGGATATTGACTGGTTAATATCCGACTTTATAGGTAGACTTTATCATTTTTCTTGCTTTTGCGAATGTTATTGTATTTGTAAATTGTGTATGTTTCCTTGACTGTTTCTTGGTATAGTTATATTTTTATATTTTTGTGTGTCGAATAAAGATTGTACACATCTCTGCTTGTTCTTTCCATTTGTTTGGAAACCCTGTAGTGGAGAGTATTTACAGAATACACTATACATCTTAGGTGGCATGCGCCTCCGCCCACAATTGGCGTAGTTGGCAGGGTACTTTTCAGGCAGGGGTGTGTACTTTCAATCTTGGCATGCTTTGTTGTATATGTTTGAAATTTGGGGGTGTATTTGTGTTTTATTTAATGTTTTTGAGTGAGTGTTTATTTTACAGCGGCAAAGCAGCAGCAGGCAGTGATCAAGGGAAGCTCTTTTGAGACTGGCAGTTTGTCAAATTACCTGTAAGTACGTTTTTTTGTTTTTTGTGCTGGGGTAGTTTACTCATGGAGAGCGAGTTGGAAGAGCTGCAAAAGCAGGTTCAGTCCCTGCAGTCAGAGAATGAGCAGTTACAGCGTCAAGCTAGTTCTGCAGCAGGGCCCTCGGTTAGTATTAGTTCTGCCTCTGATACACCTGTTCGTGTCTCTGGTGCAGTGGATGCCCCCAGGCCCATGCCAGAGTGTGTTATTTTTGTCCCTAGAGAAAGACGATGTTCCATGTTTAGTGGAAGGGATGACGAGGAGGTGTTTGAATGGGTTGATGAGATTAAGAGTAATTTAAGGGCTCGGAATTTATCAGCAAGGGAGGAAGCTCTGTTTATCCTTGACCATCTAGGGGGATCTGCCAGAACTGAACTTAAGTTTAGATCAAGGGAAGAGAGGGAGGATCCAGAAAGGGTGTTTTCTGTGTTAAAGGAGCTATATGGGTGTGCGCACTCATATATTTCCCTTCAGAAGCAGTTTTTCTCCCGTAAACAGGAAGAGTCCCTGCAAGACTTCTCGCATGCCCATTTTGCTTTGATGGAGAAGGTGATACAATGCGCTCCAGATGGCGTGCCTAATTCCGCTACTTTACTTAGGGATCATTTTGTAGAACACGTGATCGATAAAAGTCTATGCCGTGAGCTTAAGCGCCATATCCGGCTCCATCCACAGTCTACCATTTTGGATGCAAGGAAAGAGGCAATTAGATGGGTTGCTGAGGGTTGTCGCCCTGATACACGGGAAAGAAGTTACTCTGTTCCATCTTTTGCTACTCAGTATAGAGTCCAAGGACATAGTTTACCCTCCCAGGGTCGAGAAAATCAGTCTGAATTGGCTGAATTGAAAGAGATGTTGAGGGCCCAACAAGAGCAACTTAATCGACTCACCCAAGGTTTACAGCAACTGCAGTCGCAGTATGCTTTTAATCAGTCTAGGCGAGCCAACTCTATTATTTGCAGACATTTTAATCAGACAAAATTATTAGGCAATTGTCCTTCTGTCACTATTACTATGGGTGGGGTAGAGGTTCCCTCTTTATTGGACACCGGGTCGATGGTGACCACTATTTCAGAGAGGTTCTTTTTCCAGCATTTTGAGCCTTGGGGTAAAGAGAAGTTGCTTAGTTGTAAGTGGCTACAGTTGCGGGCTGCAAATGGCTCAGATATACCTTACCTGGATTATTTGGAGTTAGATTTTGTTGTTCTTGGGAAGAAAATTCAGAGTAAGGGGGTACTCGTGGTGAAAGATCTGTCCCACTCTTCCTTACTGGGTGGGTTTCCTGGCTTGTTGGGCATGAACGTTATTCAGGAGTGTTATAGGGAGTTGTTTAATCAACATGGTCATAAGCTTTTTGACCTTCCCTTGGTGAAGGAGACTCCTGCATGGCTTTCTGCCCTACAGTATTGTAAGACTGAAACTGATGCGTGTGAAACCACGGAACGACTGGCTAGGGTTGGGGACCGAGAAACTGTGCGGATCCCTGCTGATTCATTGCGTTTTTTACCTGTTACGTTTTCTTTACCGGCAGGCTCTTCACCTGTGTTGTTGTTTGAGTCTTTGGGGAAAGAGAATTCGCTCCCAGCTGGCCTTTTGGCCTCGGTATCTCTTGTACCAATTGTCCAAGGGGTGGCTTTTGTACCTATAGTTAATGTAGGGGAACAGGACGCCTTATTGCAGCCTCATGTCGTGGTGGGAACATTGTGTAAAGTTGAGACTGTTTTGCAGTCAGAGGGGCGTGATGTTGTTGTACCATCAGAAGAACAATTCTGTCACCAAGCCACTATTGCATTGCAGGCAGTCGAAGTGGACAGAATGGAGGAGGCCATCCAAAAGATGGATTTGTCTCCATTGCCTCAGGATAAGCAGGCTCAGGTTAAGTCCCTTTTGTATATGTATAGATCTGTTTTTTCAGCTCATGAGGGTGATTTGGGCTGTACTAAGCTCATTACTCATGAGATTCCCCTGCTCGATACTGGGCCAATACGGCAGAGGTATCGACGGTTGCCCCCTTCAGATTATGAGGCAGTTAAGCAGCACATTTACCAACTGCTGCAGAGTCAGGTGATCAGGGAGAGCTCCAGTCCGTACGCCTCTCCGATTGTAGTTGTGAGGAAAAAGGATGGTCAGATTCGTCTTTGCGTTGATTATAGGCAGTTGAACAGTAAGACATGGAAGGATGCTTTTCCTCTACCCCGGATCGAAGAGTCCCTGGATGCCCTGTGTGGAGACAAGTGGTTTTCCACGTTGGACCTTGCCAGTGGCTATAACCAGGTTCCGGTGGCGGAGGGAGATAAGAGTAAGACCGCCTTTTGCACACCCTTCGGGTTATTTGAGTTTAATCGAATGCCCTTTGGGTTGTGCAATGCACCTAGTACCTTTCAACGCCTTATGGAGTGCATGTTCGGTGACCAGAGGTTCCAGACACTGTTGCTTTATTTAGATGACATTATCGTCTTCTCAGCTACCATCGCACCGCACCTGGAGAGGTTGGAAATGGTTTTTGTCCGATTACAGCAAGAGGGACTTAAGGCCAAGTTAGAAAAATGTTGCTTTTTCCAGCAGGAAGTAGGCTACCTGGGACATCTGGTGTCTAAAGAGGGGGTATCTACTGATCCTGCTAAGATCAACACAGTGGCAGAGTGGAAGCATCCAACTAATGTGACCGAGTTGCGGTCATTTTTAGGATTCGCAAGCTATTATAGGCGTTTTGTAGAGGAATTTGCTCAGTTAGCTTCCCCGTTACATCGGCTTGTTGCAGACTTGGTAGGGACAAAGAAGAAGAGGGGTTCGGGGAAGCCCATTGAAAGCTGCTGGACTGAGGAGTGTGAGCAGGGGTTTCAAACTTTGAAGCAGCGATTGGTGTCTGGTCCTGTTTTGGCATATGCAGATTTCTCCTTCCCATTTGTGTTGGAGATTGACGCTAGCCCTCCGGGTTAGGGGCAGTGCTTAGGCAGGAGAAGGATGGGAAGATGAGGCCAGTGGCATACGCTAGCAGGGGACTCAGACCCACCGAATGTAATATGCAAAATTATAGCTCCATGAAGTTGGAGTTATTGGCATTAAAATGGGCTTTGACCGAAAGGTTTAGGGACTATCTCCTAGGACAGAAGTGTATAGTGTACACAGATAATAATCCTTTGAGCTATTTGAAAACGGCCAAACTTGGTGCTTTGGAGCATCGCTGGGCTTCCCAGCTAGCTGCGTTTGATTTCGATATTCAGTATCACCCTGGCCGTGCCAATGGTAACGCAGATGCGTTGTCTAGGCAGTACACAGTGATACCTTCTCCACAGCAAGAGTGTGGAACCGCTCTGCCGGCCGCTCTGGTAGAATTGTTGGACAAGGGGAGGCTAGTAGAGGCAGTACAGAGTACAGTCTCTGCTTTTTCTACCACCTCTAAAGTAGACTTGCGACGGGCACAGGAACAGGATTCAGTTATTGGTCCGATTCTTGGGTTTTTTTCTTCTAAAGTGTATCCAACTAAGGACCAACATCAGTCTATGTCCAAAAGATGTTTGGAATTGCTTCGTCAGTGGAGCCGGCTGCTCAAGAGAGATGGCTTGTTGTATCGTCATCTAAAATTACCTGATGGGGGAGAGGAGGTGGAAGTTGGTGCTGCCTGAGGTTTTTCAGCTGTTGCATAGTTCTCATGGCCATCAAGGTAGGGAGCGTACCTATGGGTTGATGACGTAGCCGGTGTTATTGGCTGGGGATGGAGGCTGATGTCAGGAAGCAATGCCAGGAGTGTAGTCAGTGTGCTATTGCAAAATCAAATCAGCCACCAGCCTGTGCTCCAATGGGCCATTTGTTGGCATCAAGACCAAATCAGATCTTGCCGATTGATTTTACCACTTTGGAGCCGGCTAGTGATGGAAGAGAGCATGTCCTTGTTATAACGGTAGCTAATATTTTGGTCCATGAGTGGTTTTATAGATTTGGTGTACCGGCGCAAATTCATTCAGACCAAGGTCGAAATTCCGAGGGTGCCGTGGTCTCCCAGCTCTGCCAGTTGTATGAAGATCAGAAGACTCGCACTGTCCCATATCACCCCCAGGGGAATGGGCAGTGTGAGTGCTTCAATTGAACCCTTCATGATTTACTTCGTACCCTGTCCATAGAGCAGAAAAGGTCATGGACTTGTCATATAGCACAGGTATGTTTTGCATATAATACCACCCCTCACCAGACCACCGGTGAGTTACCCTATTTTTTGATGTTTGGGCAGGTCCTGAGACTTCCAGTTGATTTTCTGCTTTCAGCAGTGGATGAACCTGCCAGTCGATGGGTGCAAGACTGGGTGATGGAGCATGGAGAGAGACTTAAAACAACTTATACGAGAGTAAGGGCTCGGCTGGATAGAGCTGCTGAGCTTCGTAAAGAGCGCCATGACCAGGTAGGAAGGGATTTTGTGTTGCAGGAAGGCCAAGAAGTTTATCTGCGAAACCATGGTGTCCGTGGTCGTCATAAAATACAAAATCATTGGTCTAGTATTGTTTACAAAGTAGTTCAAGCTCCTAGGGGTGATGGTGGTGTATATACTATAGCACAGGTAGATAATCTTTCCTTAGTAAAACAAGTGCACAGGTCTCACTTAAAGTCAGTACTACCCGTAGCATGCTCTGGCCACATGGCTGATCCAGGGTTGGGGTTGTCAGATGACAACTTGGATGAGGCTTTAGCTTCCCCAATGGCAGTGGAAGAGTGGGATGTAGCCCTTATAGATGTAACCCCTGCGGCCTTGAGTTTGGGTGAAGTAGATGTACCACTGGAGCCAGAGAGGTTGGTAGAAGGTCCTGTTGAAATGGGGATTGAAGGTCCTATGTTGATTGTTAATCCCCCAATTCAAAAAGGGGAGGTGAGTCGCCGTCAAACTAGTCAGGCTACTGCCGGTAAACATTCTAATCCTTATCATCTACCAAGGGCGACAGCAATGGTTCAATTTGTACATTTGGATAGAGGGCCTGTGAATACTCCATTTCAACCTGGTCAGATCCAGGGTTGCCCTTTCCGTGCATGGATGTAAATTGGTTGTATCATTGGGACGATGATAGAAAAGCCAGGGGTAGAATGTAGTGGGGTGACCCTTTTTGGGGGAGGGGAGGGGTTTCCGTTCTGTGTGGGTGGATGGAGCTGGGCGGAAGTTAAGCTCACGGCCCCTTTAAAATCGCGGAGATTTCCTTTCTCTTCCGTTTTTCCCTCCGGCATGGTATGCAGGCTGCATTCTTTTGGGTCGCAAGCGATAAATATGGTGCATTAAACATTGAGCGTGGGTTAAGTGCCGTAGACCTGCATAAGCGGAAATTCCCTTTAACTTTTGCCGTGGGCCTGTGGATGATCAATTGCATATTTTAAGGTATGTTACTGCAGTGAGATGTTGTATTCATTTGAGTAGTGCCGTTTTAATGATGACTCGTTTATAGCGTGATCAAGGCAGTATTGGTGATTTGTTCACCGTTCTTACCGGAGGCCAGTTAATTGTGCTGCAGGTAAGTTTTTTTATGGTATTTTGTAAATTGTTATCACCTGATAACTACATGAATTCAGTGCATGCAAAATCAGTGCATTTATGATCAAAACTGAAAGTACAACAAATGCTTTTGTGTCCCAAAGTGAGCAGTCCAAGGATTAAACCAACACAAAGAAAAACATCACTCCTTGGGGTTTGTATTTGTAATACATTACAACTATTAAAAGTTTTCCCAAAACACAAATGTAAACAGTCTTTAAATGTCTTAAATGTCTTTTCTCACATTATCATCTAATAACAACTAACCACTCTTTGCAACACAAGGTGGCGCTATTTCCACCATTAGCATACCTGCATAACATGGTACAGACTTTAATGGAATTTTTCTTTTTTTTTTATTGAGATCGTAAATAAGCGAGAACAGTTGCATGAAAGCATCAAACTTTCTCTGATAACAGGAGAACATTAATGGCTGCAGTGCTTACAAAGTGCTATCTGACAGCTGACGGCTCTTTACTGTTCTAACCCAGAAGACTGTTCTTCAGAGTTAACAGTTTTGGTGGGAGGTTTTTCTTTCCCAGTCCAAGCATCACAGTCTGAATGAAGTTGAGTGTATTTGCCATGCATTTTGGGTAATCCAAATGCAATGCATATGTAAGTCCAAACAACAGACAAACTGCCTGAGGCAAGTTTTTAATATGATCCATGACAATACCTCCCTCCAGAATGATGGCAGTGGAGATGGGCTGGAGGTCCACTGAGCTTTGACCCTCATGAGGACTATCTTCACTAACTGTCAGTCAAGTCAAGTCAAGTCAATTTTATTTGTATAGTGCCTTTCACAACACACATCGTTTCAAAGCAGCTTTACAGAATATTAGCATTAACAGACGATAAGAACTGTAATGTCTATAAAGTCGATTAATCATCATTGTGTAATTTAGATAAAATATGAATTTTAATAGTGTTTATAAATAATTAAATGATAATTGTATTAATAACCCCAGTGAGCAAGCTGTAGGCTGACTGTGGCAAGGAACACAAAACTCCATAAGATGTAGATTAATGGAGAAAAATAACCTTGGGAGAAACCGGACTCACTGTGGGGGCCAGTTCCCTCTGGCTAACATTATGAATGTAATGTAAATATTAATTATGTATAGGTAAAATCATGGTTTAAAATTATTAAACTAAGTGATAAGGGTCATTGATTAAACATAGATTGTGTTTGAACTGTAAGATTAATGACCAAAGTCTTTGAAGTCCATCTTGATTAATTGCAGAAGTTCACATAGATGCAATTGTCCTTGTTAATTGGCTGATGAAGGCTTTTGTTGGCAATTGTTAGTCTAAGCATTTCATTTCAGGATCGTAGTCCATAAATAGACTGAGGTGATGCAGGTTGGAGTTGGCATAATTTCATCCTCTGAAGTCCGTCATAATAGATTGAAGTGATGTTTGGCTGGCACCGGCTGCATTTAGTCATCATCATTCTGTGACATGTAGCAGTGGAGTCCAACATGAAGCAGGAATGGTGCTGGATCCAGCCGGTTCTGGTGACCTCAGGATAGGAGTCCGAGGTTGAGACAGGGAAACAAATAAAAAGATGTAAGCTTAGATGCCATTGAATTTATTGCAGAGTTAGAGATCATGCTCAATGTTTCTGGTTTCTGGTTCGGCAGACCCAACTAAAGCAGCCTAATTGTGGGATAAATTAGGTGTATGCCTGGCTAAATAGATGAGTCTTTAGTCTAGACTTAAACTGAGAGAGTGTGTCTGCATCTCGAACAGTGTTTGGGAGACTATTCCATAGTTTAGGAGCCAAATATGAAAAGGATCTTCCTCCTTTAGTGGATTTTGATATTCTAGGAACTATTAATAGGCCAGAATTTTGCGATCTTAATGAGCGTGTTGAATATAAGCGTGTTAGAAGATCACTTAAGTACTGCAGAGCTAGACCATTCAAAGCTTTATGCGTAGTTAACAGAATTTTAAAATCAATACGGAATTTAACAGGTAGCCAATGTAACGATGATAAAATGGGGCTAATATGATCATATTTCTTGGTTCTCGTCAGCACTCTGGCTGCTGCATTTTGAACCAATTGAAGTTTATTTATTGATCTTGCTGGACATCCTCCCAGTAATGCATTACAATAATCTAGTCTTGAGGTCATGAACGCATGAATTAGTTTTTAGGCATCAGCAACCGAGCATATGCCTTAATTTAGCAATATTTCTTAGGTGGAAGAATGCTGTTCTACAAACATTTGTAATTTGATTTTCAAAGGACAGATTGGTATCAAATATAACACCTAAGTTCTTTGCTGTTGAAGATGATGTAACAGTACATCCATCTAGAGTCAAATTATATTTTAGTGGCTTATTTTTAGAGTTTTTTGGTCCAATAATTAAAACCTCTGTTTTGTCAGAATTGAGTAGAAGGAAATTTCTGGCCATCCAATCTTTTATTTCATTGATACACTCTGCTAATTTTGAGAATTGTGAAATCTCATCAGGTTTTGAAGAAATCTAAAGTTGTGTATCGTCAGCATAGCAGTGGAAACTTATTCCACGATTCCTGATAATATCTCCCAGGGGAAGCATATACATGGAGAAAAGCAGAGGCCCTAAATCTGATCCCTGTGACACTCCATACTTTACTTTTGTTTGGTTTGATAATTCCTCATTTAAATAGACAAAGTGGTAGCGGTCTGCTAAATATGACCTAAGCCATGCTAATGCCACTCCACAAATTCCAACATAATTCTCCAGCCTATTCAAGAGAATGTTGTGATCTATCGTGTCGAATGCAGCACTAAGATCTAAAAGCACTAGAAGAGAAATGCAGCCGCGATCAGATGATAAGAGCAAGTCATTTGTAACTCTGATAAGTGCAGTCTCTGTACTGTGATGAGGCCTAAATCCTGATTGAAATTCTTCATATATACTATTTCTCTGTAGAAATGAACATATTTGGGAGGATACTACCTTTTGTAGTATTTTTGACATAAGCGGGAGATTTGAAATCGGTCTATAATTAGCAAGTTCTCCAGGATCAAGTTGTGGCTTCTTAATTAGCGGTTTGATAATTGCCATTTTAAAGTTTCTTGGGACATGTCCTAAGCATAGCGAGGAGTTAATGATATTAAGAAGAGGTTCTGATATTACAGGAGATACCTCTTTTAAGAGCTTAGTTGGTATAGGATCTAACAAACAAGTTGTGGCTTTTGATGTTTCGATAAGTTTTGTTAGCTCTTCATGACCTATGATAGCGAAGGATTGAAGTTGCACATGAGGGAAATTATTCAACACTGTTTTCTGAGGTGCTATGACAGATGATTGCATAATTCCAATTTTATTTCTGATTATTTCAATTTTATCAGTAAAGAAATTCATGAAGTCATTACTCTTGAGCTGTGACGTAATATCTGGTTCGGTTGAGGCTTTATTCCTAACCAATTTAGCCACAGTACTGAATAAACATCTAGGATTGTTGTGGTTATTTTCTATGAGTTTACTAAAATATGCTGACCTGGCAGCTTTGAGTGCGTGTTTGTAGCTACAGACACTATCCTTCCATGCACCCTGAAATACTTCTAATTTTGTATTTTCCACATGCGCTCCATTTTCCGAGCTGCTCTCTTGAGAGCATGAGTGTGATCATTGTACCATGGTGCAGGGCTTATTTCTTTAATTTTCTTTAATCGAAGTGGGGCGACAACATCAAGGGTGCTAGAGAAGACTGCATTTAAATTTTTTGTTATTTCATCAAGTTCTTCTGGGCTTTGGGGTTTATTGAGTATATGAGATAGATCTGGAAGAGTATTAGTGAAGTCATCTTTAGTGGTCGAAAGAATAGTTCTACCTGAGCGATAGCGTGGTGTAGATTGAGTAACATTAGCTGATTGCAGCATGCAAGAGGCGAGGTAATGATCCGAGATGTCATCGCTCTGCTGCAGAATTTCTATATTATCAACATCAACTCCATATGAAAGAATTAAATCTAGCGTATGATTATGGCGATGAGTTGGTCCTGTTACATTTTGTCTGACTCCAAGAGAGTTGAGAATATCGATAAATGCTAATCCCAATGTATCATTTTCATTATCTATGTGAATGTTGAAGTCACCAACAATTAAGGCTCTATCTACAGTAACTACAAGATCTGATAAAAAATTTGCAAATTCACTAAGGAAATCTGAATAAGGCCGGGTGATCTATACACTGTAGCAAGGGTAAAGGGCGACAGAGATTTTTTATTTATATTTGTATTTGACGGTGTCACATTAAGCATTATTAGTTCAAAAAACTTACATTTATATCCTGTCCTCTGAGTAACACCAAAAACTTCACTGTAAATTGTAGCAACACCTCCTCCTTGACCCTTCAGACGAGGTTCATGTTTATAACAATAACCTGGGAGAGTAGATTCATTTAAACTAATATATTCATCCGGTTTAAGCCAGGTTTCAGTCAAACAGAGCGCATTCAATCTATGATCTGTAATCATTTCTTTGACAATTAGTGCTTTGGTAGCAAGAGATCTAATGTTTAGTAGCCCTATTTTTATATGATGTTTATTTTTAATTTGTTTGTTTTGTTCAAGTTTGACCTTAATCAAATTTTTTCTAAATGATTTAGTGAGGGTATTGTGTTTGGTAGTTCGGGGAACAGACACAGTCTCTATGAGATATCTAGGTGATACAGTCTCTATGTGTTGTAGTTTATGTGACCTGTGTGACGTCTCATGGCAGCTAGCAGACGTTCGGATTAACCAGTTTGTCTGCTTCCTGACCTGGGCCCCATTTAGTCAATAAATATCATTATTAAGTCTATGAGCCAAATTACTAGAGAGGAGAGCGGCACCTTCCCTGGAGGGATGGAGTCCGTCTCTCTTTAGCAGGTCAGGTCTACCCCAAAAACTTTTCCAATTGTCTATAAATCCTATTTTATTCTGCAGACACCACTCAGACATCCAGCCATTCAGTGACACTAATCTACTATAAACCTCGTCACCACGATGAGCAGGGAGGGGACCAGAGCATATTACAGTGTCTGACATCGTTTTTGCAAATTTGCACACCTCTGTAACATTATCTTTAGTGATCTCCGACTGGCGAAGCCGGACATCGTTAGTGCCGACATGGATAACAATTTTAGAAAATCTACGTTTAGCATTAGCCAGCACTTGTAAATTTGATTTGATGTCAGACGCTCTGGCCCCCGAAATGCAATTAACAATAGTGGCTGGAGTCTCTATTTCCACGTTCCTTACAATAGAATCACCGATAACAAGGGCTCTTTCAATATGATTCTCAGTGGGTGTATCACTGAGTGGGGAGAATTTATTGGAAACCCTAACAGGAACGGGTGAGTGGTGTCTCTTTGCTGAACGAGTATGCCGCCGAGACGTCACCCAAATGCCCTGCTGCAGGTGCTCTATAGCCGGAACCAAAGTGTGTGTGTTGCTCTCTGTTCTGCCCGCATCCGAAACAATATCTACCGGCTTCTCTTTCTCACTGACCTCTACTAGCGTTCGGATGCGAGTCTCTAACGCATTAACCTTCTCCGTCAGCCTGACTAATTCCTTACATTTATCACAAGTGAATCCCTCACTGCTGACGGAGGAGGCTATTTTAAACATGTGACATGCAATGCATGAACAAATAACATGAGCCGATGCCATGACTTACCGCAAATTGTTCGTTGTTCCTGAGCGGAGGGTTTTGAGGTTGATTTGAATCCCTCACAAAATTGTTTGTTGTTGGTGGTGGTGGTTGTTCTTGGTAAGCGGTGCTTTGAGATCGATGCAATAATCTGTGTACCGCAGAGGAGAAAAAACGGGTGCGCGCTGAAAAAATACACGCAGTTTAATCGCGATAAAAATAGAACGCGGATGCAGGTGGAATATGCGCACAGTTGAATCCCGATAAGAGAATAATATGGGAAGACCTGATGCGTGCTTAAAAATGGCAGATGTTTAAGGATTAAAGGCTAGAAACACAGACTCTAGCTAGGTGTCAGCAGCAACCGGTAAAATACACGCAGATGAAACGGGAGAAAAAGCGGAAGAATCTGAAACGCGGTAAAATGACAAAGGATATAACTATGAACGATGCGGTACAATGACAAAGGATAACTATGAACGATGACTATAATGTTGAACGTATGAGAATAAGCAGTGCTAAGCAGGCCACAAACAAACTCTCGTGCAGCGTGCTGTGCCGTCAGCAACAGGAAGTCCAATGACGTCAGCCCACCAACAGTGATGCATTCTAGGGCCTCGTCTCTCGCTGTATCCTACAAAGACACACATTCTTCAGCATTGCAATTTATGCTATTCTAAAACATTCATTTTTAGTGTTGTAATGTTATCAGAGAATATGGCTTTAAATATGTTTTCACACTGGATTGTTACAATAAAGCAAACAAAATATATTTGGTATGGTTAAACTAAAGCTATGGAAATACAACAAGATCTATACATTCTTGAACAGTGACACTGACTTTCCAACCTAGACTCCTACTCCTAAAGCCCCGTTCACACCGCCAGCGACACGCAGCGACAAAGCAACATGATCCCATTCATTTCAATTGAGCGCTGGCGACATCCTGCGACACAAGCGACATTGACCGTTGACGACAGAATGTGGGTGTGTCAAGCGACAAGAGACAAAAGTTGAGAAATTTCAACTTTGAGAAGCGATTATCGCGAGCGACAACCAATAGGAAAGAAGCCTTTCAGTGGAGCTCATGTCAACGTCTCGAGTGCAGGCATGACAGAAGAGTTCGAGGACGATTTCACTGTTTTATATGATTTGACTGTAACCACATATATGGATATAATAAAATGATGCATGGAAAAGACACTGTCAACAGTCTCAGTGAGTTTAATTCATACATTTATAGTTCGAGTGGTGTAATTTTATGATGCAAGTTTAGTACTGCTGCAGTTCATTTTACAGTTTCCCCTGCATTATGTTGAATATTAGGGACAAGAAAATTGATTACTTGTCAAATTCGAATGACGTTTTAGTAATTTATGACAGTATGAGTGAGTTTCATTTGTTGATTGATCGATCGTTAATCTAGTAAATTATTTAATCCACTGAACACTGCTGTGGTAATATAAAAACACTCTCCCAACAGCATACTGTTACTTTTGAGCCTAATTCTTAGTGAAACTAAAATTATATAGTTGTATATATCACTTGTGATGGTATTTTGTATAGATATGGCCAGACGTGCAGTCTACCAATAACATTAGAGCGACAGCACTACGATTGCCCACAAGCGACTTCACAGTACAGAGCCTAGCGACATACAGCAACAAAGTCGCTGGCGGTGTGAACGGGGCTTTAGATTTGAAATGAATTAATGTGTATAACGTTTATGTGGAAAATTACATTTTTATTTACTGGCTGTTTACATATCTCTCAGATTAGTTGTGGAGGTATTGCTATACAAAATACATCAATCACTGTACAAAATGTATATTGTATATGGAGCAGATAGAATTACATCTTCTATGTCAACACAGGTATAGTTTTATATTCATGCAGACCAAACGTTTTCTTATGTGCAAGTACTTACAGAGCAAGTCTTGTAGAATTCACTGGAGTCATCACCTAGTAAAATGGGAATGCCTTTGAGGGCAACAGATCGAAGTACTGTCACGTCTGGTGTCTAATGATACACAGAGAGAGAAAAGACCAGTTAACAGAGTAATTTGCAAGGCACAAGCAGACAGGAAATAAAATAGGTTGGTATGGATCATCTCAATTAGAACTTGATTGATGAACTATCATACAGATCAAAAGCAAAATGAACCTACTTACCATCCAGCTCGTGTGCAGCGTCAGCTCCCTGAGCTTCTGGCCAACAGTTCCCTTTTTTGTTTTGAAAAGTTCGATGAAACGTGGGGCGTACTGGTCCAGAGCCTCAAAGAAGTCTCCCTCAAGATTCTTACTGGTGATTCTATTAAACTCAGCAAACACCTGAAAAAGTAGAGAGAGGGGTGGGTAGGGATGGAGAGGTGGCAGAGGTATTAACATTCCAACAAGTGTTTGGATTTCTAGCCACACACCTTGAATTTATTTTTGATTTGCATTATTTTATTGGTTGAGAACAAAAATAGCTTACCTGTCTCTTTGTGAAGAGTGCTGGCCATCGTTCAACCATGTTCTGTACAGCAGGCTCCTTTTTTACAATTTCTTGTCTGCGTAGTGGGAATGATTGGTCCATCATTTGTGAAATGAGAGTGCCATTTGGTTGTTTTTTCTTCATTTCTTCCACTAGAACCATTCTGGCATTTTCAAGGCTTGTTTCATCATGTCCTTCAGGTACGTTAGGCAGGTAGTTTGCTTCACCTCTTTTTGGCAATTTGATATACTTGCTTGAGGAGTCTCCCTCTGGGTTGCCTTTACTTCTTTTGCCTCCATTGATTGCTACATCCTCACATCCAGCTTTTCGAAGCTTTGTGCGATAATTGGCCATCTTAAATTTAAGGCTGTTTTTCCAGCCATACCATCTGTGTGGTCCAGGCTCAGTGAGGCAGGGATGTTTGCTAATCAGTTCTTTTGCAACACTGCTGAACTCATCATCTTCAGGGTAAGCCTTGAAACTGTACATCGTCTCAGCAAGCTTTTCTAGTATGTCATGCTTCATATCTCGTGGTAGTCATACGTGTTCCATCTTTCATAAATTCAAGATCTGCCTGTCTGAGCCTATACTCAACATCTACTGAGAAATTGGGTATGTCAAAGAACTCTGGCCACTGTTGTCTTAGCAATGGTGATGCTCCTACAGTCGACAGGATCTCAGTGTCTGCAGTGCTGCACTCGGTGTCTAATGTTGTGGTGGGTGATGACAATGCTGTTAAATGGAGTCACAAGAGGGATTTTGGATGATTTTGGATGATTTTGACTGTAGATCTTTCAGGTAAATCAGTTATTTCAGTTTATCCACCAGTTGCACTTTTAATTCTTCAATGGACTGTGGTCTCTTATTTAAAGTCAACTTCCTTATATCATCTTCAGCGATGATGACTCTCAGCAACAACCTCTGGTCCATTTTGATAACTGTTTGACTCACTCAGCATAATATGTGATTAAATGTGACAAGCTGCTTGTCTCGAACTCTGTAAAGTGAAATCGGGAAAACATAATTTAGTTCAGACAACTGAGTGACAGAGAATGTGGACAAATGGCTACTACAGAGCTCGTATGCTCTAAGATGCTCATTGTACCATGATGTCATGAGTCTGCAGACAAATATTATGTCTGTATTGATCACCAAAATCTTTGCTATTTGTCTGAAATCTGGGAGCCCTGAGCACGAACCAACAGAAATGACCATATTAGCACTGTACTTAATGCCATCTATGCAAACAGAAGCTGCTACAAGGACTGTGTTCTGGTAGTTATTCCTGAGATAGAGACAGTTCTTCACATTTTCAGGAAATGAAGTAACCATTTCAGACTTCACTTTGTTAATTTCAACAGATGGCTTGAAAAAGGAGGTAGCAGCTAAATGGAAGGCTATCATATGCTGGTATCTGAGAGCTAAAGTAAGGGGTATGTTCTTGAAGTTCTGAATGTGACACACAACTTTCTTGAAGAACTTGTGTTTGCCTTCAAAATGCATTGTCCACACATCACATAACGGACCAAAAGTTTGAATTAGTTGAGGGTAGTGCTCAATGTAGTGGTGCTTCGGTTGTAGCTTCTCGTTCGGGAAAACTTTCTGAAATATATCTCTATGTTCTGCAATCTTGCAGTCAAGAAAGCACACTGACTCCTCTGAGAAGCTTGCAGACACTGACATTTCCACTACATCTTTTAAGTTCATTAAAACCTCCCAGGTTTCATCCCCCTCAGGAATGTGATGAAATATCAGTAGTGGCAGAAGGCGGAGGAGTGTCCAATTTTCATGACCATTTCCTCCAATTGTTGCTTTGGAAGCAAAGTTCTTTGCGATGAGCTGGGGTTGGTTTGTTCTGTCTGAAAATGTATATGGAAACTGTTTAATAGCCACATTCAGGATTTAAAGTGAGAAGAATCCCTTTGATATTAGTGCCTTCAAGCACAAGGCCAGTTCAAATGGAACAACACCCTCCAGAAGATCATGCAAAAGATCTGGAGGATAACCACTGACAACATGAAAATGTTCCAAGCTTTCACTAAGTGGACAGCTTCTTTTCACGCCATATCGTTGAGCCATGCTAGGATCCTGCAATACATCTTGCACCTGTCTATCATGATTTTCTTTGAAATGAGCCTGTCCGTACTTCCTTGTGTTGCATTTCCTCCCGTTTGGCCATACAGATTCGGCAGATCTGACTTACTGGGAAGCTTTCAAAGAACCCTCCCAAAGAATGGGCTGCTAAATTATCTGCTGCAACAAATAATACTGTGCCTTTTATGCTGGCTCCTAACTGTTCAACATATTTCTGTTGCTCAAGAAAAACAAGGTCCTGAATGAGTGGGTGGAGAATTTCACCATAACCATGGTCTTTGAGACCTTACAAAGGAGAGCAAGCTGAATGGTATGAAGAGATAAGCGATATTTAGGGTTTAGATTTCCAAGTACCGAGTAAATGGCACATAGCTTGTGTTTATTTCTGGAGGTTCCCAAGGGGTTAGCCACCTCAAAATCATTTATGTACAAGTAAAGAGCAATCCTGAATTCTTCCTCTGTCAAGAGAGAATTGTCTTTAAACCGGGAACCATCCCTGTGAGATCTGTATCCTTGTGACAAATTTGTCTCAGGTGACATGGCCTTATCTAAAATGTCTCCATTGTTTAGTAATGTCTGCAGCATTTTTAGTATGGGGATATACACATCTGTCTGCCTGTCATTTTTTAGGACAAACTCAACAGGCATTACCACTGAGAATTCTTTTGAAATGTATGATGTTCGCCTGCTAGTGGTTGACAATGACCCCCCAGTAGAAGTGAATTTCAGGAATACATTATTCTCAGTAAATACTTTAGATATCTCACTCACTAAATAGTCCTCAACATCTCCACAATGTTGATTTAATATTTTTTCCAACAGATGTATGTAACAATGGCTGTGAAAGCACATACATTTGGTTGATCTGCTCTATAACTTCTTGCAGGGCATTTTCAGAGATGTTAAGAACTGATGACATTTTCAGAAAAAAAGCAGCTACATTATGTTCCAACTGACTCTCCAAGTTCTCCACATCTTCACTGAGCTCAGTAACCTCAAACTCAACCTCATCAGTTTCAGGGGCACTTTCCTCGGGTTGAATATTTATATGAGGTGGAGGTTCCTCAAGTTCATTATGTGACACAATTTCAGGTTTGAATGCCATCTTATTGTGGTATTGATGTTCTTTGCTTTTATGTGCCTTAAAGGTTGAATAAACATTGCTCTGAAAGTTACAGCCTTGATATGGACAAGAAACCTTTTGCTTCAGCTTCAAATGTCTTCGTAAATGGGTAAAAAAGTCAGCTTCAGTGCAAGGCTCCACGAAGTCACACAGCTGACAATGGAAAGCAGTTTCACCCACGTTCCCTAGGTCCTTTTGAGTGTGCCATGTTGATGAGAAGACTTTGAGTCCATTGAAAGATTTAAATGTGCACAGGCATTCCTTATGAAGGCATGGTAGTGGTGATATTCGAGTGTGGCGCCCATGTTTTAAGCGGTAATGCTTAAGTAGCCCCTCTTTTCAGCACAAAATGTGCAGTACTGCATAGGAAATGGTTTGTCTTTTTGAAAAGTCTGAAAAGAAAGAAAAGATAATTTTAGCATCAAGCCTAGCAACATAAAAAGACAAAAACACGAACATGCAGTATCATACCAGAGCTAAAGGAAAAATTAAATCCTTGCAAAAATCTTTCTAATTATCAAGCTTTTAATCATTGAACTTCTTTAAGACAAGTGAACACAGCAGTACAAAAGGGAAATGGTAAATTACTCACTTATGTGGTTAGACATCAAGGGAACTGTAGTCCTGGGTATGATGGACTATAAGTCGAACCCACAGTATCTATAGAGACAGTCCAGAAATACTAATTACATCAAATATTTGAAATTCAAAATATGCACAAAATATTCTGTATGATGAAATATACTATAATGATGAATTAATTTTAACACACAATATAGATTTATTAAAATGTTCTTAAATTGATTTCCTTTTGTTGTAATCCAATTGCTCTGATGTAAGCATAACTTTTACTTTAGTATGCAATAATAATACAGTTATTAGTTGAAAATACCTTTTATTGCTGGGATTATGGAATGTGTGGATTGATCACCATCTGCTTGAGCCTAGAAGGGGACAGTTAAAAAAAATACAATTTAACACAACCAAAGCTCACCACAACTCACAAACAAGTAACGTAACATGTGAATACTGTAACATAGGCCTATAACCCACAAAGACATTTCCCAGTTTTAAAATGTACATATTATGTACAAGATGACCTTAAAGAGCCACTAAGTATGCCAGCAAATACGTTCCCTATCATAACAGGCTATGATAAACTGAGTGTAAAGATCTTTTCAGACAGGGAGACACTCTTGTCTGTACTGAGTCTGATCTGGGTACTACACATGGTAACCATGGAAACAGCACAGCTACGAATATCAACTAATGTTAAGTGCGGAGTGTTAAACAAAATAACATTAAGTTAGTTGACTGTGGTGATATCCCCAATCATATGTTGACACACAGTGGTAATCCTGTCTTTGATAAACACAGACTGTTATTGTTGGTAGCTAAAGTTAGTTAAATTAGCATAGTCCTAACTTTACAGCCTAGCTTAAAATAAAATTATACATCCAGACTTGTTCTGATGTTCTGCCTGAGCTTATAAACAACAGTTATAAAGCTCAAGAAACTCACAAACCGCCGGGATCAGTCTGTCATCATGCTAGTCAGTACTCGACAAAAGTTACTGGCATGGCGGGTGGGCGCGTGCGTGTGACGAGCATGCCCGTGACCGTTACACTAAAGTTTTTCCTCAATTTTAACGTGACAAAAGTCTTGAAAGTTACCTATTTTCAACACCGAGGAAGTTATGGATTGAAAAACTAATAAAGTACCAAGTTTCATCAAAATATAGCCACAAGGGCTGCACGATATTGAAGCAAAGTGCGATATGCGAAAACTCATTAAATAATGCGATATTCGATATGCGATACAATAATGCTTAAAATGTGTAAAATAAACTTAAAATATATTTAAAATTATATAACCTACATAGGCCTACGTGTTTCACATTCTTTTTGTGACAAGAAAACATCCCTGCAGCTTCTGAAAGATCATCAGTGTTTTACTGTAGCATAAGAAGTGTTATTTTAACATCAGTGTAAACCACAGGGTTCAGGGTATCCTACATTAGGATTATTTAACAACAGAAACTGAATAATCACATGTAAATATAAAACGCTGCTTAGCTTTCACTTTATGAATTAAATATTAATTCATACAGTGTACACACAAAACACTGGTACTGACTTATACAAACAAAACGGTCTGCACAAGGGTAAAATATTTACTCACCAAATGAGTATGCCAAGCACAAGAATCGCTGTTATGCTGAAGATAATCACAAGTGCCGTTGAAGTGATGTTTAGGTCCAGCTCCACCTGGTCAGTTGCGGGCATGATATGTGACATGTACCGTCTGCAAAATTACGAATCCCGCCACGCCAAGACCCGCCCTACGAAGCAGCTTGATTGGTTGGGGTTAGGCATTTCACCTCGAGTGGTTAAGGTTAGGATAGCCGATTGGTCAGGGGATAGGACCTGTACAAATCAGGTTATGTTGCCTTGTGTAAGCATGGACTGATCTGTGCATGCCCACAGGTCATAAACTTACTTTTTCTAAATGAATCCAGCTCAAGTAGACTGAGCTGGTAAGATTTTTCAACCTCAAAGTACAAGTAACTTACTAAAAGCGAGTGTTAATAGCAGGTTGATCAAAACTGATTAAGGTCAATTTACTATTTTTTATTAAATACCATGTTTGCATTTATGGTGTAGGAGGATCAACACAAGTCATCCCATATTACTGACCAAAACGTCTTGTAAATGTCAATGGGTAGACCATCCATTCCAGGTGCCGTGCCACATTCCATGCTCTGCAGTGCAATCTGCAATTCTCCTGTGGAAATGGGCCTCTGAAGTTTAGAATTAATTTCATCTGGCACTTTCGGCAACCCTGTAAAAAATGAATTGGCTGACTCTTCCACTTCTGGACTCTCACTCTTATACAATTCTAAATAGAATGACACAGCTCTTTTCCTGATTTCATTGGGCTCTGTAATGTCTGTTCCAGTTGTTGAGTATAGCAAGTGAATATATCGGCTTTGCCCATTCTTTTTCTCTAGACCAAAGAAGAACTTAGTCGGGCCATCCATCTGCTCAACACTCTGAAATCGGTTCATTTAAAATCTTCCTTTTGGATTTGCGGAGCTCAGTATGCCCTCAATTCCTTGTGGACACTACTGAATTTTGCAGTTCCACTATTTTGATCTCTAAGTCTCTCATTGACAGGGAAATGTCCCTAAAAACATTGAGAGTGTACTGACGGTACAATTGCTGTATTTCCATTTTACCATAACACCACTGTCATAACAATCTATATTCATGCTTCTTCAACCCAAACTGTTTCCAAAAATATGTAAACATCTTATCCTGCAACAATGAGACATTCAATTGCCAATAAGCATGTTTGGATTTTATATTTGCTACATAAATATTACAGTCAACAAAACAGTGGTCTGAAAAACAGGGTAAAATCACACATTTCTTTATAACATTAAAATGGTGTTTAAAACAATAAAATCTATCCAGTCTAGCCAAAGTAATAATATTCTCTCTTGCCTGTGCTCATGTAAATGCCCCCTCACATTTTTGTAAATATTTGATTATATCTTTTCATGTGACAACACTGAAGAAATTACACTTTGCTACAATGTAAAGTAGTGAGTGTACCACTTGTATAACAGTGTAAATTTGCTGTCCCCTCAAAATAACTCAACACACAGCCATTAATGCCTAAACCGCTGGCAACAAAAGTGAGTACACCCCTTAGTGAAAATGTCCAAATTGGGCCCAAAGTGTCAATATTTTGTGTGGCCACCATAATTTTCCAGCACTGCTTTAACCCTCTTGGGCATGGAGTTCACCAGAGCTTCACAGGTTGCCACTGGAGTCCTCTTCCTCTCCTCCATGATGACATCACGGAGCTGGTGGATGTTAGAGAACTTGAGCTCCTCCACCTTCCGTTTGAGGATGCCCCACAGATGCTCAATAGGGTTTAGGTCTGGAGACATGCTTGGCCAGTCCATCACCTTCACCTTCAGCTTCTTTAGCAAGGCAGTGGTCCTCTTGGAGGTGTGTTTGGGGTTGTTATCATGCTGGAATACTGCCCTGCGGCCCAGTCTCCGAAGGGAGGGGATCATGCTCTTCAGTATGTCACACTCATGCAGCCCCAGACCAGGAAAAATAAAGAAATCATTCTTTTTAAAATTCATCATTCAGTATATTCAGTTTATAAATGTATATAAATCTATAAATTCCTTGATCAGTAAAGCTATTTGCACCCTTCTATTTCAATGACATTCTAGCTGAATTAATAAACAATTCTCAGTCTGGGACATAATCTTTCACTCTCACCCCTTTCATTCGCTTAGTAATTTGTTGGCATTTTCAGATTTTCTCAAGTGCATAAGCACTTCTAACAGATCTTTTTTGTGAGACTGAATTCACATAACCTGAAGATTCACTTTCATTTTCTGGAGCAGACTATCAATAATTCTCCATATGAATCAGTCACTTTCCTAGTTCTCTTCCAATTGCCTTTTTTCTTCAATTTCCATTTTATTGCAGGTGTTTTAAAAACATTTTAATCCTCTATTATTTCCATGTCCTCCTCACCTTCTATTGCGACCAAGTTAGCATTAGTTACATCACACTCTTCCACAGTACTTGTTTTTTCCAACATCATTCACAGCATGTTCCAAGTTTTCCTTGCTGTGTCAACACTTGATCCTTCACCAGTTTCTGACTGTCTCTGTTCCTCATTTCTATTCTCATTTTGAGGCACTACCGGATCTCCCTTCTCAGGAAAAGCACAAATCATATGTCCTTCCTGTCCACAGCCAAAGCATTTCATACTTTCTGAAGTTACAGTAGATCACATAATCATAATTGTCCACCTTAAATTTCATGGCAAAGTTTAGCTCCTTATTTACATTTTTTAGAATCATGTGTCTTCTAAATGAAACCACATGTTCCCCTTCTGTTACTCACTCGACGTTGTGTCAAATGTAGTGACACAAGGGGTCTTTCTTGAGAGCCTTGCGTACCTCTGAACATGAGAAAAGGCCAATGAGATATTGGCAGACAGAATTTGCATGTCTCGCCCCCGGACATATGGGTATAAAGGGAAGTGGCATGCGTCTGTCAGTCAGATTTTTTCTTTGGAGCTGAGCAGTTGTGCAGCAGCAAGCTGAATCTCACTACTGTTCCTCTCACCTTTGTTGGCGAAGCACTGCTGTTGGATCTATGGCGCATCACCAGCAGCTTTTTCCTTCTCTGCATGCTGTGCAGTCCACACCCCTGGACGCTTCGACAGCGCTTCTCTCTAAAAGAGTTTACACAAAGAGCAATACACAGCAGGTGTTGAATGTCCTTTTCAGGATGCATCTTTTTAAAGATGCACTTCTGCCTCTGTGTAGTTCCTGGGTGCGGTCGATATCTCTCCAAGACTGACGGTCATAGACGCTGCCTTGTGTGCCTAGGTAGCGATCACACTGAGGCAGTGTTTGTGGATGGTTCATTCTTCAAGGTGAATGCCATTTCAGGTGCCCTCCCCCGCTCCTTCTACCCACGGAATTGAGGACGACCCGGCTGGCGATTTGGGGATGGCAGCGGGCTTGGTTTCGCCGGGTAAATCCCCATGAACCACCCGCCCACTGGCCCACTAAAGTGGCGCTTGTTCGCAAATCAGTGCTTTAATTCCCACAAGAGAGGTTGGAGGGTAGGCAGTCCCCCTCCACCTTGAAGGTGTATGTAGCCACTATCGCGGCCCACCACGACGCACTGGATGGCAAGTCCCTGGGTAAGCACGACTTGATTATCAGGTTCCTTAGAGGTGCCCGTAGGCTGAACCCTCCCCGGCCAAGCCTGTTCCCCTCCTGGGATCTCTCAGTGGTCCTCTCGGGCCTTCAGAGACCCCCTTTCGAGCCACTTGGCTCAGCTGAGCTCAAGGCCCACTCCTTGAAGATGACCCTGTTGATAGCATTCACTTCCATCAAGAGGGTTGGGGACCTGAAAGCGTTCTCTGTCAGCGACACTTGCCTAGAGTTCGGTCTGGCAGATACTCACGTCATCCTAAGACCGCGACCGAACTACGTGCCCAAGGTTCCTTCGACCCCCTTCAGGGATCAGATCATGAACCTGCAAGCGCTGTGGAGGAGGCAAACCCGCCTTTTCGTTGCTGTGTCCAGTACGTGCTTTGCGTATCTATCTGGACCGCACAGAGAGCTTTAGATGTTCTGAGCAGCTCACTGTCTGCATTTGGCAGATGGTGAAATTGGAACGGCATCTCCAAAAAGAGGTTAGCTCACTGGGTTGTTGACGCCATCTCTCTGGCCTACTAGACCCAGGCTGTGCCTGCCCCCTTGCGGGTTCGAGAACACTTGACGAGAAGTGTGGCATCCCCGTGGGCACTGGCCAACTGCACCTCCCTAGCAGACATCTGCAACACCTTTGCAAGATTCTACAGTCTCAGGGTTGAGTCGGTCTCGTCCCGTGTTTTGTCAGGTCCGAGCTAGTAGAACTCAGTAATACGGAACAGCCAACCGGGTTGCACCTAGCGCCCTTCACCAAGTTGATCCAGTGTGCTTTCTCTCTCAGGTTAGTCACTAAGCTCTCACGTCCTGGATGTTCTTCCTTCCTAGGCTTCTGGCCTGCAATTTCAGCAGAGGAATTTGCGACCAGACCCACTACGAGCCGCAAGTGCTCTGTACTGGGGAAGGGCTCCACAGGCTTAATTCCCTCTTCAGGCAATTCCCTGTGATGTATTTTCCGCAGTACCGTCCCCCTGTCGGTGGACCCGCGTCTCCTTTGGGCAGTTCCTCTGCCCCCGGTCACTGTGTTTGTAGAGCTCCTCCATCATCAGGTAGGACCTGCCACTGTGCCACTCCCACGTGTGGCTTGACAACCCATGTGGTGTATTGGCAACATATCACCTCCCCCTTCTCTGGGCAGGATGTGGTCTCCACAGGGTCTATTCCTCCTGAAAGAATAGGATCGGGAAAGATTGCCTTCCTCGACGCATTTCATAGTGTTAAGATTTATGCTCTATGCGAGAAATATATAGAGAGAAAAGGCAACGGCTGCACTGCAAAAAATGATTTTTAAGAAAGTAAAAAAAGCCTTATTTATAGAAAATGTGTCCTATTTTTTTGTCTAAAATGAAGAAGAATCTTGCCAAACATTTTTCACATAAGAAAAATAGTCTTATTTTGAGAAAATAAATCTATTTTTTTCTTAATAAGATTTACCAGCTAATATCAAGCTCGGTTTAAGTAGTAACAAGGTATGGATATATTTTGCAAATTATCCCAGCAAAGGAACAAGATTAAGTTCCTTATTTTAAGATTGAGACCACTTGCACAAATTCTCAATTTAAGAATCTTAAGAAATGACAGCAATTTATTTTTTATTTTTTTCATTTATTGTCATTATAAACATGACAAACATGAAAATACAGTTTAACAGGACCCTTGACTGATTTGGAAAAAGGTATTAAACAGTTCTGTGTTGCCCACTACCTTCTTACCAAATGAATTACAAAACTTTCAATAACATTTCAATGACTGTATATCTGCATTTATGAGCCACAGCTGTTGAAATAACAAAATAACAAGTGTGCCTTTTACAATACATCAGATGAGGCTTTGTGTAGCCCAATCACATCCCCGAGGTAATATTTCATCGGGACATAGACCATATCCTTGTGAGTAATGCACTAATATGGAGTGAAATCTACAAGGTTATCAACAGATACCAGTTGAGTTGCTTGTGCCAAGTTAGGGATCTCTATTTGATATGCCATATAATCTCTATCATAACAAATGGTGTTGTACTGCATGAACTCAAAACAATACAATGATGAATTAATCACATAGATATTTCTTAAAAGTCCAAATTCTGGCAGATCAGACATCACTCACAAATAGTGACTTTTCCCGTAAATATTTGTTACCATTTAGGTTAATCCATTTTACAGACACTGCATGGTTTACCTCATCATTTCCAAGGAAGGCTCTTGTTTTTTCTTTTAAATATGACATGTTGCTTATTTCTGATATTGGTCCCAATGTACAATCATTTGAAAAAATGAGGTGTTCAGAACTGCTTACATTCTGACAAAATTCATACATTTGATTATGCCTTATTAAGGACTTGCAAACATTTTTTAAGTTTAGTTTTGAAGCCCACTGTTTGAAAAAGCAATGCTTTGATTCAAATCTCATGCACATATGACGAACCATTGGTCCCAGTAGCTTAATCTGAGATGGCACATGAATCAAATAATGTTGCTTTGGAGTGATGTTGTTATCTGGGAAAAGGTTCTTCATATGTTTTAGGTGCTGGTCAATGAGTGATTTCAATTTGTTGATAGTCTGTAGACCAATCACAGGAGCAAACAAAATGAACCAGCTCTATTAGCTCAAGAATGACTGTGTGGTACTCATTACCTTTAACTGCATCAATCAGAAATGGCAGAATTTTAAGTAGAACAAGCATTTGTCCTGAGGACTGCTTTAATTTATTGTCACTGGATGCTAATGTGCTGCAGCTTATAGGGCTTGGTTTATCTCTGACATCAAGTGGAGTGTAGGGAAATGCAAGTAATGCACTATTGAGAGCATCCAAGTCAAGTTGTCCTAAAAGTACTAAGTGTTTCATCACACACTTTATGTATGCATGATGCATACTTTATGTATGCATGGTGCATGATGTCTTGGGGTGTTTGTTGGATCAAGTTAAAAGCCGGGAATTCTACCAGTTTACTCCTTCGGTTGATCCCAAATGTAGTTTTTAAACTGTTTATGAGATACTCCGTATTGGCCCTCTCAATATCACTACACCACATATGTCTCTCTATTGTTCTTTCTTCAAAGTAATCCTCATCAAAATACAATTGCATGTCCTCAAATGTACATTCACACTGCCTACATTTCTTGAAAGCAAAACCAACACCCTCTTTAAAACCTCACAGCTCATGCTGAGCTAAAGTGTACCCACATATCGAAACTAATGCTCCATAGATTTCACGTTCACCATTCCCAATTTGTATTCTAACACCTTCATATAGCCTTACTAGGTCCTCATGCAACCTTCCCAAAATTCCATCAACTCCACATTCAGAGAGTTCGTGCTTCTTTGCAATGGCGAGTAGGCAAATCGAAGCCAGTTTTGATCTACATTTTGGATTAATGTTTCCAAGTGTATAATAAAACATTACCAACTTATTCTTGGAAGCATGAGACCCAAGCGGGTTGCAAAGTTCAATTTCATCAGAGTAAAGGATTATCTGTAAGGCAGAGGGCCGGGCAGAAAATAAGGGGTGTGATTTCATGAATTCACCATCTGTAATGTCATACAAATACCCACTTCTGTATTTCTGTGGCTCATCTATCATTGCCAGGGCTTTTGGATGGGACAATAACTGTTCCAGACTTTTGATCAGAGGAACATACTGAAAACATTTGGGTCTTGTAGAGAGGACTCTTTTTGCTCCTTTTTTAGAAAGCAAGCAGTATACCCAACAGTAACTTCCTCTGACTCTACAAAATGGAAATAGTCCTTAATCACACAGTCCTGTCTGTACGTTGTTGAAACAGAGGCAAACGGATCCTCCAACTGGTCAAATACTGCCAGAGCCTCCTTTTCACTTCCCTGATGTTGTTGGAATACTCCTTGTAGCAGACTCCTCAGATTGGTTACCAACAAAGCTTGGTACTGTTGCATTGCCGCCACAAAATCATTCACACCAGTCTGAAAAACAGGCCCAAAATGACAAATAAAAATAACATTACATCACAATAGTCCAATATAAAACATTTTCATTTTGTACTGCCCTCTATAGGTCCAGAGATTGCACCACCCTTTCAATGAGGATTAATAAAAGAAACAAACGTAATAATTATAAAAAACTGAACAGAAAATTGAATGACGGGGCAATAAAGCATAATGCAAAATAAATGTCCATCTAATTTGTGCTGAGCAAAAACAATTGCACAGGTTTAAAACAAATAACACATCGATGTCAGTTGTGTTACAGTAAAAAGCAGCAGCTAAGGGAACAGACTAACTGCACAGCAAAACTGAAAATAATCAATGTGATGCTTGGTAGACTTCAGATTAACTACACTCAAGAGAAAGGATATAAATAATTTTGAGAGGAAAACATGATGCTAAATGGAATACAAGCTTCATAGAAAGAGCACTCAAGATTGTGACAGTTTATAGACAAATGTAAATACTATCTAATGATCAGACTTGACATTGCAGCTGATCAACAAAGCCAAAGAGTAAATTATAATGTTGCATGCGGACAGACCTGCGAAAGGTGGTGTCTTTCTCTTGCAGTCAACACAATAGCAGTAGTTTGTCTGGTCAGAATGTCCTGGCAGGAGTCATCCTTTAAAAAGAACAGTCAAATCAGATGTGTGTAATAGGTTTAAGTATCTTTTGGTCATTTTATTTTTCTTGAACAAACAGCAGCCACACTTTAAGCTGCAGATATATGTCTTGTAATAATTGGCGTGACATTAGTATTTTTGTGGAAGACCAAGAGGATAAGACTCACTGCACCTACTAATTTTATGAATTGTTAAGTGTCTCTGCTTCCTCTTCAGATTAATCAAGCCACATACATAACAAAATATCTTACTATACATGTTTTGTGTAACCTTGGAGTGGAGCAGGTAATGTGTTTGAGGAAATTAACCTGGTCTTATCGCAGGATTGGCTGATCGTGTGGGAGCTAGGGCCAACTAGGGTTAAAGATCAAATATGAACTACTGACCATGACAAACAACAATATACCCAGAAAAATCTAATGACAAGATACATGGAGCATTATAAAAGATTGTTATTGTGTGCTCAAGAAAACTATTCATATCATACCTCAGATAGGTTTAATGCAGAGGGGTCATCTGCAGGCTCACTTGGAAAATCTGGTATATTCAAAGTTGTTTGTATGGTACAGTCACAAGTCTGGGACATAGTAGGGTGTCGTGGAGAGGTGAGCGTGGTGTTGTCAAAGCCAGAGTACAATGACACTGAATTGTCAAAAGTACCAAAATGCTCTGGGATGACAGATTCAGGACCGGGTTGCTTTCTGTTCTCCACCGTTGCATCCTCCATTAGTCGCTCTACATTTCCCACCATTGCATCCTCCATTAGTCGTTCTACATTTCCCACTGTTGCATCCTCCATTTTCCACCGTTGCATCCTCAATTAGTCGCTCTACATTTTCCACCATTGCATCCTCCTTTGGTTGCTCTACGTTCTTCACCGCATCTTCTGTTGGACTCGCTCTGTTCTCCACCATTGCATTAGTTGGCCTGTATTCGTGGACATGAAAATATTAGAAGAGCAGGGGCCAAAACTCATAAGTCTTTGTGCATCAAAATACTTTTGCTACACTGGAATAATATAAGGTATCCATTTAAAACAAACCCATAACGGTGTCATAACATTGTCAAAACATTAGTTCTGAAAATAACTTTTTTCTCTCTCTCTCTTTGTCTATCTATCTATCTTATTGCACTTAAATCATCCACGTGAGTCAATACCGTAAACTAATCCTAACCCCAAGCGTAGGAGTGCGTCACGTGAAGCTGGCATTTAATATTTAGTGAACATTCTACTGTCTCGTTCATTATGTGGCATACGCAGTACGCTAACAAATAACTATCACAAATAAAATAAAATTATATTCCCAGAGACTGGCAGCCTTGTTATTTATGCATTCCCCGTATAATTGTAGGCTATATTTCCCAGCTGCCCTGAGCTTCCAAATGCGCGCCTCACCAATTGAAAACCGCTGACTTAAGTAATGCAGGTGCTTTACCTATATGCCCACACGTTTGTGTTTTGATCCATCGCTGATGTGAGGTCCAGTCTTGAGGTTGCTGTCCTTCCTTCTCTCCTTAAGTTGCTGCTGCCACTGTCAAAGTGTTCAGAATGGGTTCTTCAAATATGATACCAAAGTGACGCGATATTCTTTGCTACAACCATCGATTCCACAAACAACATGGAAATCTGGACTACGACTATAAGTGGACTATATATGACTCAATAAAGATTTGAGGGTTAGACCTACAAAAACAAAGCAGATAACACAGCACCAAATCATGATTTTTCTAGTCTAGCTAGCTAATCTAGCTGGCTTATTGTCAGTACACTTCACTTAGACCACATGGGAAGTGGGAATAAATTTGTTAAACTCTTAAATCCCCTTGGGGCGACCTGGTTGGTTTATCACATGAGGTCATCAAGGGGAAGTGACCATAACTCTGTGTCTCATAAGAGCAGCAACCTGTCATTAATTAATTATCTCATACACAGGCTTAATATGTATTATATTTTATTGAAATTATCTAAAGGAAATTCAATTTGATAAAAAAATGGAGGCAAACCTAAGCTATTTCGGCCGGCCGCACCCCCCGACCCTACCCTGGAAATGGTATATTCCAAATGTGTTGGCGCCGTTCTGTAAAGAAGAGGCCGCGCAGCGTTTAACGGCAACCGTTGGATTTCAAATGCAGGTATAAATTTTTGCAGCCAGAGAGTTTTTGGAATCGCTGTAGCCTAATGGATCAACTGGACAAAGTTGCAATTGCTACACTAAGAGGTACGATATATTCTTAAGTTATCTCTTTCTATTAACATTAACTTTTTTATTTGATTTGTTTATGCTAGGTTGTGTTTATATTGTGCATTTTATTATATAAGTATTTTTATGCCATTTTGGCAAAAGTGCATTAAGTTTAACTAAGAAAATTAACGAAGTTCTGCATATAACTTTTAGCTAACTCTGGAAATTTTGCGATAAGTTTTCAGGCCAGTTGGACCATAGTACAACATGGTAGAGGTTTTGTGGTTTTGTCATAATGTTATTTAGCAGTAACTCTGTTAATAATGCTGGTAACTTGAATGTCACGATTTTATTGGCACTGAAAGCTGTGCTGACCATGACAAAAAATCCAATTCATAAAAAAATCCCTCTGCCCATCTGGTGATGTCAGCTGCCATGGCAAGTTGAACCACGCAGATAGCAGTATAGACTACTCTGATTTTTCCACCAGGGGTCCATGCCGGTTCTACTCACTTAAGATACAGTATATATAGGATTTATGTACACAAGGCTCAATAAAGTCAGTGATAAGCTCAGTGTCTTGCCACTAACTGTATTTTTTTTCTATAGCTGCCAAGATTGGAGAAGACTTACTGCCTTCATTTTCTCGAGATGACATCAAGGATCTGTTTCCTGGTCCTGAAAACTTTCACAGGCGGCAGGCTATATGGCTTGTTGTGAAAAAAGATGAAAAGGTCAGTTCTATATTATGCACATTAAGTTAAGATATGATACAATTTAGTAAAGTGCATCCATAAATCTTTTCATTTTAAAATGTTATTTATTTTAGCCAAAGCTCATCCTTTGGTAAAAAAAAAAAAGGTTTGACCAGTCAGTGTAACAACAGTGTAAGTCCATATTTAATCTAAATTCAGCATGATCTTCCAGATCTTCCAGGGCTTTGACCAGAAACAAGTAGGCTATAACATTCGGATTTGCAGTTATATAACAGTTTAGTGATATTGCATAGTCGTACATTTTGGCTGGGCCATATGATTATTACAGATCAAAAAACGTATTGTGTGGGAATACATTATGACTAGAGATGCACCGATCGACCGGCCAGGGACCGGAATTAGCCGATTTTCCGCATGCTCGGCCTGGATCGGTGACCGGCCGGTCAGCCTCACATCTGTCCAATTCCAAGCCGGTCCGTTTTGTTGCCAGCGGCGCAGGCAATAACGTCACAGCCGCACGTAAACATGTCATTGGCGTGGAAGATCTTCTCTGTGTGAGTGAAGAATACATAAAGTTTGCCAAAGTAAACCGTGGGGGAACCACAACAATAACTTTCGGATCAACAAACCTAATTAGACATTTATAACACCATCACCCAGCTGAAAATGCCCATTTTAAAAAAGAAGCTAAAAAGTGAAAGCGGCTAAAGCTAGCCAGAGCTCAGAGCCAGCCACAAGTCAGCAGTCTCTCCTATCTTTCCTTGGTATGAGCAACGAAAAGACCAAAGCAATTACGAGGAAAATTATGGAATTTATGGCCCTGGATGACTAGCCGGTCTCCATATTTGAGGACAGAGGTTTCAGAAATCTGATACATTTCCTCGATACAGAGTAGGTGGTTATTTTCCGACGTCGCGTTGCCCGAGTTGTTCAATCTCGTGTCATGTCACACACGCAGCCTGTTATCTGTCAACATTTGGGTACACAAATCCGGGAGAGGGGAAGGGGGGTGCTGGATGGCAGAGGCATGCTAAATACATACAAATTGTGCCGTTGTTGATTTAATGTGCTGAGTAACGTAATTTTTCCCACCGAGTCCGATATTAAAATCAGTGCAACATGCATTGCAAAAGGCGTGGGCATTGTCGAAATGGCTTCGGGATATGAAATTCAATTCTTCCATCCAGCTGTTGTTAAATTTACATGTATATTTTTCATTTTTCACCAGCACCAGCTGAGTCTTCTCCTCCCATCTACCAGTGATGCTTGATTTAACATCCCGCATCTAATGCCTGCGCAGATATCAACAGCGCAACTGGGTTGTAGTTTGCCAGATTGAGGTCATACATGATTTGTAATGTGTTGATTGTGTGAGTAGGATGCGTTTCATTCAAGATCTGGCAACTGGACCACCTTGGAAAAATATATTGATGTGATTATTCATATAACGTGGTTTGGGCCATACAAATTATGGGAGTTTTTTTGGGAGAAATAACAAAACGGGAGACTCACGGGGAAAACGGGAGTGTTGACAGGTATGAAGTTACAAGCCGTTCCCGAAGCAGTGCTCAGTTTTACAACTGATATTTGGACATCTAACGTAAGTTGAGCGTCTTGGACACTTCAGTTTTTCAGATCTTTGGAATTGTTTTGTTAGACGAGTAATAAAGAGAAAAAGGTCCATTTATAAAAATAGTGGAAAATGACATCTGTTAATTGTTATTTCTACCTCTTTCCAGTCACAGAGCACTTTATTTTGAGAGTTGTTTAAGTGAGAGAAGATCCTGTAACTTAGTGCAGTTTGGGGGAAATTGTAATGTTTAATAATTTATTTTATTATGAAAATAAAATTTAGCATTGAAGAAAGGTAGATTTTGTTTGTATATGTGGTCAATTATAGTTCTTAGAAAGAAAATCGGAAAAAATCGGTATCGGCAGGTCACACTTGCAAAAAATCGGAAATCGAAATCAGCCAAGAAAATTGCAATCGGTGCATCTCTAATTATGACGGAAAGTTATCCTATGAAATATGTAATTGTGAATGTATTTTAGGTGGAGACTGCTGCTGAACTACCACAGCCATCAGCGACTGGAGGCAGTGGTCTTTCACAAGAAGAGCCCAACACTTCTAAATTTGTGGTTATGTCCAACCCAGAATACATCGTTTACACAGACAGCGAACTTGAACAGGTGCGACGCTCCTACTTCAAGCAGAAACGGATGGGGACTGAGAACATTGTGGATTTATCTAAGGAGCTCTTCTGCCGGCTCATAAGAAACACTATGTGTAATATGATCTCAATTACAAGAGCCACAGAAGATGCCAGATACCCCACCAAACCAGAGGTCAATGCCATGGCAAAGAGATTGGTGGAGTATTATCCAATGGTAAAAGACTGGGTAAGTATTTTTTTTTCACCCTTTTTTGTTTTTATTGTGAAAACATTGCCATGTGTCATCTTTTTAATGTTTACTGTTTTTACCCAGCAGGAGCATGTTGCCAAAAACCTCATGAAGAGGCTATTGAATGTAAGAACCCCAAAGAATGCCATTCCTCCTGTAAAGAAACAATGGCGTGAAGTCGAAGAAATAACAACGAGTGACTACGACGGGGATTCGAGTGCTTCTATGGTCATTCTTCAACGGTCCCCAGTCAGAGCCAGCAACCCAGTGCAACACCTGGATAGCAGTGATGAATGTATGTATTAAACTTAATACACTTTGTTTACATGAGTTTTTGTGGGAAGTAACAGCTAGTCTCAAGTTGTCGTGATGCATTTTTGATTACTGAGATGTGTGGGAGAGATTGCTATGCTAAATGTACAAACAAAAGAAAACATAGGCCATGGGTAAGTGCCCTTGCAAAAGTATTAGTCCAATGTTGTTTGTATTCTAACAATGCAATTTCTTCCTACTTAATTTGGAACCCTAATGTTGCTTTACACCTCTAACCCCACACTCTATTTTTTTTTTTTATTCCTTCAGGTGGTTTGGGTGATGTCTTGGACAGCCAGAAAACCCAGGCAAGGCACTACAAGACACTGCAAGAGATGTGCGAGTCCAAGAAGCCAAACAAAGTTCAGTAACCCATTTGCTGAACTTGGAGTTTGAGTCGAGAAGACGCTTTATAACCTCTGACACCATAAAGGAGCCAGACCGACCCAGCAAGATCCCCTCGTAACCAGTCTTTACCTTTTTGTAGCTTTCAGTACAGATTTGGGGCCATTAGGGGCCTTTAACCCTCTGGGGTCGCCGGCGCGTCCTGCTGGATATTTTCGTCATTACAGCGTAAACAACATAAATTAATCTGTCATTTTGGGGCATACAGATAAGTGTAAGGCATCATTAGAGACTATAAAGGGTCTACTTTTATTTGTGTACACTCACAATAACAACAAAACCTTGTGCTTTTGTAAAATAAAGAAAATAAAAAGGGTGAACTATCAGACGTCTCTGTCTCCACAAGCATATTTCAGAAACACATCACAAAAATGAACTGAAACTTTGCGAATACTTATCACACAAACATGAAACATGTCTAAAGAAAGCTTAAAATGTCTACTTTTAAATCAAATTATTGAAATTTATAACAAATATTCTCCTGCAATGCAATCTGTTTGGAACAAAGCAATATACACTTTTTACTGGTTCATCTAATTATCTCTAATGTGATCACACCCACCAGCAGAGCACGCCATTCATACTCTAATGTGCCGAGACGATCAACGCAAATGGTACATGCCTCCGACTGTGCCGTGAAAACAACAAGTTCTTTCACTTATTTGGACGTTTGAAAGAAAGCACGATACACAAGTGAGAAAACTCCTGGTTAATAAGGATGATGAACATTTCCGATGAACATTTGTATTTTGAAGAGAGACTTGATCCAGCCGAGGATACAATTTCGGACGAGTAAGTCATTTAGTTTTAATTAGCTGACATGCTATTTTATATAAACATGTACATATTTTACTAGTGGGACTGTTTCCAGACAGGATTCAGAGTACTGACATGATGAAATATGTCCTAATAAGCAAGTTTTAGTTACATTTAAATGCTATTTCGGCTAAAGCAGTTATTTAAATTGTATGCTGTATGATTTAAATATGATATGAAATATGATATCAAATTATATTAATGTTTAGAATATATTTTAACTAGTGTTTATGCTGCTTCATTATCATCAACAAAGCTTGTGCTTGCAAATATGTGTTCAGGTTAAATGAGTAAAATACACTTTAAATATGCCCATATTAGAAAATCAGCATATTATAATGATTTCTGAAGTATCATGTGACACTGAAGACTGCAGTAATGATGCTGAAAAATCAGCTTTGATGAAAACTGTTCTTTTAAACTGTAAAAAGTGTTCACACAATGTTTTTATTGTATTTTGGATCAAATAAATGCATTCTTGGTGAGCAGAAGAGACTTCTTCTAAAACTTTTATACAGTAGTGTTACCTAAAATTGAGTAAAGTCTTTATGTAGAAAATGCATAGTCAGATTACTTCTTTTAACTTAAAACTTGATTTTGATGTTCTCCATTCATTCTCTTTCTGTCACATTCCTCATTGATAGGCCCAGGGGAGGGGCCTTTTGTGTCCTCAGGTGTGAATTACAATCCATATTTGTATAATCCATTCAAACATTTTCTCAAAAATACAAACCTGTACATACATATTGCTCACATATTATTGTAGCCCAGTTTGTGCTGAATACAGTGTTATCAGACTTTAGACATTAATATGTTTGTAAGCAACTGAAAAAAAGCACAAATGTCAAGGCATGTCTAAACTTCTCCAGGGCCTAAAACACCCTCAGACCCCAGAGGGTTAACCATTAGGTCTTATTTGAAGAGACATCAGTCATCAATATGTTGGACCAGGACTGGCAATGGAAATGATTTACACCTGTTTTTTAATGTCTTTCAGGTCTTGGATGAGTTGCAAAGGATAATTCAGCCAAACAATGCCCACTACGTCTCGGAGATGAGGAATAGATGGAATTACTTTTATTCAAAGGTCCAATTTTATGGGGTGATGAAAAAAGCGATGAAACGTTGAATGGAGGTGAGGTCACTGTATACCTTGATTTGTCCAAGTTTATATTTTGAGATCTCATGATGAGTGGTTACTCATACTGCCTTGTGTTGTGCTTCCTGTCAAAATAGTGGAACATGCCACTGCTGTGTTCAGAGCCCTGCCACTGCTCTTTCCATCCAGCACTATGCCACCTAAGAAGCTGGGAGCAAGCAGCGATGCTGTTTTCCATGTCCTTACGGTGAGACTTAAAGTATTTAATTCTTCAGTTGTTTCAGTTATTCATGCACACCATGTTCTATTTTGTGGTAAGCCTCTGTCATTTATACAAAAAAGGTAGTGTGTTAGTGACCTAATTGTTGTAGTTTTTTGGAAGTATACCAGTCCAGAACAAGGTTTGTGTTACTTGTGATTTCCTAAACTTCCAGTCTTGTCATCTAGGCTTCAGAGGACCCTAATGCATACTTGAGCCAGCGACCCCTGTCTTGTCCAGTTATGCTCGTCTGTGAGGATAACTGCATGATCGCCATTGGAAACACACCAGTGACCACCTTTGACAGGAAGAAGTTTCATGAAGGCCTGCTCTACCTCTTGGGGTATTACTATTGCCTGCACCTCACTTATCCAAAGTGCATTTCCACCCTGCTCTCAGTATTGCAAACTGAGGTGCTCCAGGACTCCCTCCATGACCGAGATTTAACTGCTTCCTACAAAAAAGCCATTGCTGAGTGGAGGTCCTTCATTGACTGATATCTCTACATTTTTTTAAGTTTGAGAGAGTCAGACCCATGTTAGCCACGTGTTTGTTGATGTCATTGGAGTCACTCTGAGAAAATAGTTTCTGTTCGCAAAAGACCCATTTAAACGACATGTTTGTTGCTGTCATTTCAAATATTCAAACCAGCAGCTGGAATGGAAGATATATATATATATTTTTTTTTATTATTATTTTAACTGTGTTCTGCTGCTTGAATAGTTGTATATTTTCTAATTATTTGTTCTGCGTGACTATGAAAGTCTTGGTCTTGTACTCATTGACTCATTGAGTGGATTGATGGATGCAGTGTTGTTAAAAAAGAAAAACCTTTTCAAATTGTGTGAAGCATGTTTATTAAAAAATCTCTTAATAAAGAAAGAAATGCTAAAAAAAAAGATGCTTCTGGTGCCTTAATTTGAGACAAATTAACTTATTTTTATCATGCTGTTTCAAGATATTGTGTCTTGTTTTAAACTTTTTTGGCTAGTTATTAATCTTACTTCAAGGTATTAATTCTTAAAGCCAGCTCAATTAAGAGAATAACATGCTTATTTTAAGATTATTTTTGCTAGTTATTAATCTTATTTCAAGATATAAATTCTGATTGTCAGCTCATTTAGAGACTAAATTCCTCATTTTAAGTTACTCTGTCTCAAATAAATATGATTTCATTGCTTGTAGTAAGCTCCGTTTGCTCAAATTCTAGCCGTTTTGTCTAGTTTTAAGGCACATTATGGTTTTTCAGTGGCTAGACTTTTTTACTAGTTTTAAGAATTCTAACCTAGTAAATTTTTCTTACCCCATTGGCAGATTTGTTTGCTCAGTACAAAAAATTTGACTAGATTTAGGAATATTAGGCTTATTTCTAGAGGGGCCTTTTTTGCAGTGTGGCTGGCTGGCTTGCTCGCTCCCATGTTGGTCATGTAGCGCCTGTTCCCCCCTTAGGGGCGTTGGGAACCTAAGATCTGTATATGACACCTTTTTCTGGGGGCGTTGGGGAGAGTTACATGCAGCCTGCACCTGTGTCTTGCACCTGTGTCAGCAGTTCACATAATGCAGTATAGTGCATGGCACTTTGAAATGGGACCTCTTGACAGAAGGGGAACGTCATGGTTACTGTTGTAACCGCCGTTCCCTGATGGAGGGAACGAGACATTGTGTCCCCTTTGCCACGACATTAGGCCTACCACTGTGATTGGCCGTACCTTTCTTGGCTGGACCAAAGGCATTACCGAGGTAAACGCATTGTTAATTAACTTTCTCCACATTATAAAAAAAAAACACTATAGCACTATTCATTCTAGCTGCAGATAAAATACTAGAGTATCCAACTACTTCAGCAACTGTGATCATGCATTCCTCAACAGAACTACGCTGCACGGGGATGACTTTAATGCCATACCTCTGCGTTAAGTTATCCAAATTTTGAGACGCTGCTAAATCGACAAGTTTTCGCTGATCAACAGCATTTTCGATCAGCACCTCTAATTTCTTAATAAGATGATTGCCAAACAAAAGATTTACAAAAATAAGCAGCAAAAGATCGAAAAAGATAGAAAAACTCACTCATACAACAGCGTTCTCTTACACTTACGCACGCTAACTCCGCCCACTCACTCCCAACATCTGCTCAAAGAGAGAGAGAGAGATTAAAAAAGGGTACTGAGACATGAAGATGGTAAAGCCATGAACACACACAGCCAGGGCTTCCTCCATTTGACAGAATATTCAAACATTTCCAATTTGCCACTCACGGCCGCGCTCCGCTCCCATTCCTTTCTTTCTGAAGGTGCATGAAGAGCTAACACGTTCGTGGCTGGCACCTTTCTCTGCCCGCACACGGTCCATGAGCTCATCCTCTCTCACTACCCTCGATGGCAGGGGAACAAGGGGCTACACGGCGATTCCCCAGCGGTTGCAGTGCACTTGTGTCGCTTCTGCCTTGCATGCCATGGCGCTCCTGCAGGTGCACCATGCCAAGGCACTAAGAGATCTACACGAGGGTAGTCTTGACCCGGGACTAATGCAGGAGCTGCGCTCAGCGACTGACTTCACACTCCGAGCGATGAAATTCACGGCGTGAGCTCTCGGGCAGGCAATGTCCACCCTGGTGGTCCAGGAATGCTACCTTTGGCTCAAACTGTTCGAGTCGTGAGAGGACGACAAGGTTTGCTTCCTTGACACCCGCATCTCCCAGGTTGGGCTGTTTGGCGACACCATTGGACACTTTGCCTGGCAGTTCTCAATGGTAAGAAAGCAGACAAAGGCCATACAGCATATCCTGCCTCGCAGGAGCCACAGACCCTGTACTCCATCTACTCGTCACCCTGGGCGTCCCCCTGCGGCGGCAACACCAGCTCGGCCAAAGCCCGCCCCCCGTGGCCGGCCTTGCCAAGAAGGCTTCGAAGCACCCCTGATATGGGCAGCCCCAGTACTTGGGAAACTGCACTACGGGAGCTGGTAAATTGACCACTCCCTCCCCCGCTGGAGGGTTGGGAGGAGAATCCTTGTTTTCATTCGACTTTTGTTTTGCCGCATGCCCAATGGGCTGCGGTACCCACATTTTCCATAAAAGGGCAGTTTCCTCATAGGCTCTATTTCTGGTCTCCCAACGACCACCGGCACTCTTTGACAGGTGCGGTGCCCTGGAGCCGGGCCCCCCGACTTCTGCGTGCCCAGCCATGGCACAAACGCACCCCCAATGTGATGGTCTCCATGGGTTTCAACGATGAAGATCTTCCTCCCCCATCCCAGGCTGTTCCGGGAGTAAGTGCTTTGATGATTCTCGGCTCAGCACCTCATGCTCCGCCCCGTCACAAGGCCCATCCGCTTGTATGTCCGACGCGGTAGTCCCTTTGGTCCCTCTCGCATGGAGCTTGGGGCCGTGGCTCGCGCTCCCCAACCCATCACACTGATTGATCATGACCGTCCGACTCGGCTATGCGATTCAGTTCGCCAGGTGCCCACCCTGGTTCAACGTGTCCGCTTCACTGCGTTGAGAGGCGAGAGTGCCGCTAACTTGCGCACAGAGATTGCCACCCTTCTACGGAAGGATGTGAGAGGAGGTTGTACAGCCCCTACTTCATCATATACAAAAAAGGCATCCCAGGAACGAACCGGGTGCAGCCCCACCCCAACCTCGGCTGTTATGACCACATTTCTGTTATGCTAATTCCAGCATACAGACCGCTCATCAGATGCACAAAACCGCTCCAGAAGTAGGTGAAAACCTGGCCAGCAGGAGCCATCTCTGCTCTTCAGGACTGTTTTGAGTGTACTGACTGACACATGCAGGGAGGCTGCAACATATGGCAACTCTACCAACTTGGAGGAACAGCATAAGTGACCAGCTACATCAGCAAGTGCATTGATGACGTCACCTTCTCCAAGTCCATCACCACACGCTCCAACCAGAAGCCGCGGATGACTGTGGAGGTACGTGCGCTGCTGAGGACCCGAGACTCCGCCTTCAGAGCAGGTGACAAGGCTGCCCTAAGCACAGCGAGGGCCAAACTATCCCGGGAGGGTCAGAGAGGCAAAGCACGCACACGCCCAGAGAATCCACAGTCACTTCCAGGACAGCAGCGACACGCGGTGCATATGGCAGGGCATCCAGGCCATCACCAACTACAGGACAACATCAGTTGCCTGTGACAAAGATGCCTCCCTTCCAGATGCACTAAATTGCTTCTACGCTAGGTTTGAAGCACAGAACGACGTGGTGGCGAGGAAGACCACCCCTCCTCCCAACGACCAGGTGCTCTGTCTTACCACGGATGATGTGAGGAAAACTCTACATAGAGTCAACCCATGGAAGGCAGCTGGACCAGACAACATTCCTGGCAGAGTGCTCAGAGGATGTACAGACCAGCTGGCAGATGTTCTTACCTACATATTCAACATCTCTCTGACCAGCGCCATCGTTCCAACATGCTTCAAGGCCACCACCATCGTCACAATGCCAAAGAAGTCTTCAGTGTCCTGCCTCAATGACTACCATCACGTCGCACTCACACCCATCATCATGAAGTGCTTCGAGAGGCTCGTCATGAGGCACATTAATACCCAGCTGCCCCCCTCACAAGACCCTCTGCAGTTTGCGTATCGTCCCAACCATTCAACAGACAATGCCATTGCCACCACCCTCCATCTGGCCCTCACCCACCTAGATAAAAAGGACTCATACGTTTGAATGCTGTTCATAGACTTCAGCATTCACAATCATTCCTCAGCACCTGATTGGAAAGCTGAACTTACTGGGACTGGACACCTCCCTCTGCAACTGGATCCTGGACTTCATGACTGGGAGACCTCAGTCAGTCCGGATCGGGAACAGCATCTCCACCACCACCACACTGAGCACTGGGGCCCCCCAGGACTGTGTGCTCAGTCCACTGCTGATCCCTCTGCTGACTCACGACTGTCCAGCAATGCACAGCTTGAACCACATCATCAAGTTCGCCGATGACACGACCGTGGTGGGTCTCATCAGCAAGAACGACGATTCAGCATACAGAGAGGAGGTGCAGCAGCAGCGGACTTGTGTAGAGCCAACAACCTGTCTCTGAATATGGACAAAATAAAAGAGATGATTGTTGACTTTAGGAGAGCACAGAGTGACCACTCTCCACTGAACATCAACGGCTCCTTCGTGGAGGAACGCTGTCTTGTTTCACTGTGTACTGTACTAACTCTATATGGTTGAACGACAATAAAATCCACTTGACTTGACTTGATCTGGAGTCGATTCGGCCAAGCACAGGTAGACCTGTTTGCTTCCTCAGAATCCTCTCACTGCCCACTTTGGTACTCTCTGGCCGAGGCTCCCCTTGGCACAGATGCCCTCAGGGGCCAGCACACAGCTGGCCCCTGAGGGTGTTATTCCAGAGGGTGTGGGTGTTATTCCAGAGGCGAAGACCCCCAGAGATGCGCAGTAGGATCAATGCTCTCCTTCCTGAAAGTCAAGTTGGAGTGACAGCTGTCCCCCTCCACCTTGAAGGTGTATGTGGCCGCTATATCGGCACATCACGGCGCAGTAGACGGTAAGTATTTGGGGAAGCACGATTTGATCATCAGGTTCCTGGGAGGTACGAGGAGGTTAAACCCCCCCAGGCCGCACCTTGTTTCCTCATCTGTGGTTCTTCGGGGCCTTTGGGGAGCTCCCTTCGAGCCCCTTGTGTCAGCTGAGTTAAAGGCACTCTCTTTGAAGACCACCCTCCTGACGGTTCTCATCAAGAGGATAGGGGACCTGCAGGCGTTCTCTATCAGCGAACTGTGCCTAGAGTTCGGTCCGGACTACACTCACGTTATCCTGAGACCTCGACCGGGCTACGTGCCCAAGGTCCCCACGACCCCTTTCAGGAATCAGGTGATGAACATTCAAGCCTTCGCGTTGCTGTGTCCGTTGCGTGCTCTTCGCATCTATTTGGATTGCACGCAGAGCTTTAGAAGCTCCGAGCAGCTCTTTGTCTGCTTCGGTGGACAGCAGAAAGGAGGCGCTGTCTCCAAAGAGAGGATCGTTCACTGGGTGATAGATGCCATCAGCATGGCATACCATGCCCAGCATGTGCTGCCCCTGCTGGCCTGCGAGCCCACTCTACCAGGGGAGTTGCGGCTTCTTGGGCATTGTCCCGTGGCGCCTCTCTAGCAGACATCTGTAGAGCTGTGGGCTGGGCAACACCTAATACCTTTGCAAGGTTCTATAATCTCAGGGTTGAGCCAGTTTCATCCCGTGTGTTATCAGGTGACACAAACAGGTAAGTTCGGGTCAGCTGCTTGCGCATAGCACCTTTCCCCTCCCTTGGGGTGAAGACGTGTGCTTTTCTTCCAGTTGCCTTCACAAAAACGTGTGAACCCTGGACGTTCTTCCTCCTTAGCCCAGCGGCCAAAGAGTTTTTGGAGAGGCCCCAATACGTGCATCACTTAGGCCCCAGTACTAAGGTAAGTGCACCACATGCGCTGGTTGTCTCCTTAGTCAACCCCGCAGAGGGCCCTCTGTCCTTGGTCACCGTGTTTGTTGTAACTCCTCCCCTCCTTGGATAGGACCCACCCCGGTGCTGCTGCGCACGACGTGCTTCCGCTCCGACCCGGTAAGACCGTGTATCGTATTCCACTTAGTTGTACCCCCCCCTCGGTGCTGGGTGTGGTCTCCACAATGTCCTCCTCTTTGGAGGGACACCCGCAACGTGGACCTTATATGGACCCCAGCTGAACAATTTGTTCCTTTTTCTTGGGGAGAATAATAGAGAGAAGGCTATGGCTGTGTCAGCCAGTCCTTAAACGTCTGAGCAGTTAGCCGCTCCCCGTGGTGTAGGGCACCGCTTCATGCCTGCCAGTGTGTTGGGGGTAGTTACGCGACGGCTTGCTGTGCTGGTTACGAGGCACACAGAAGTCTGCCCGTCTCGCAGCGCCAGTCTGGGTAACAAAGTTCAGCTCTTGTGGCGTTTTCCATTGGGACCCCTAGTGTCAACTCAACAACACAACTTCGAGTGAGTGACAGATAGGGAATGTCTCGGTTACTGATGTAACCTCCGTTCCCCGATGGAGGGAACGAGAAGTTGTGTCCCTCTTGCCACAACACTGAACCAACCACTGAAATGGCCTGGTCTTTTGCTCGGCTCCTCAGTGCGAAACCTGAATGTGGGTTTGCTGCATCACTCCTTTATAGGAGTGGGAGTGGCATGCAATTCCCATTGGCCTTTTCTCAAAAGATCAGAGATGTCTGGGCTCCCAAGGGTGACCCCTAATGTCAACTCATCGACACAACATCTCGTTCACTCAGGGAATGGGATCATTTTGCTTGCATAATTCCGCCGTGCAAAGGTATGTGTGACCACTCCTTAACACCTACCATGAACGTGGCTTCATGATTCATAATGTAGGAAAGCTTCTGTTTATGCCTTTATCTGAATTTTTAGGACAAATTCAATTTGGATCATTTGGAAGAGAATTCATGCAAGATTTACTATATATTTTAAAAAAACAGTTGAACTCTAAATGAAAATATTTATAAAAATGACTTTTTTTTCATACAATAAAAGTATATAGGTCAAGGTTGAAAAAGGACCACCCCCTCCTCTCTCTCTCTCTGTCTGTCTCTCTCTCAGCAAAACAACCCCTGACACATTTTCAATATTATCACATTACACTGAGTTTGATAGATAATCTAATATTGGGCTAATATAAAACATCAATCATGGCAAGTATATTAATTATTTAATATTGCGGAGTAATTCAGAAATCGTTGCAAACATGTTCAAGGCGTACGAACAGGATGGTTGTGTTGTGGGAAGGAGGAAAATCAGTTCTCTCGGCAGTCCTGCAGGAAATAGACAGCATTTATTGAGGGGACAAAAGGAGAAAATACAAAGCTGAATATGTACTCAGTGCTACAAATACAAATTTGTCCTTTTGCCAATAATGTCTTCCAGTGCTGTGATCTGGTTCAGGGTCTAATTGAATAAGGGTGTTTTTGCAGCATAGAGGTGGGCTATAAAGAGAGATAGATACCACCATAATTATAAAAATACAGTGATTATACAAACTGACTCTACACAGCAAACTGAATTACATCGATGGGGTGAATGGAGAGGGAGTATCAGAGTGAAAGAGACAGATATTGTCTTTTCCCTTGTCGCTTTGTCCTAACGGCTTTTGTGTATAATTGTTTTCTGCTAATTCTTCATTAAAGGATTACGGCATTCTGTCACCATGGTAACTTGGATGAACCAGTACCCCACTTTTGTGTCTGAATGATGAACACTGTTTGTGTTTTACATTGTAATGTCATTAAAAGTAGATGAAGTTCTGGACAATAGTTTTTTTGTCTCAATTAGTTAACAGTCACTTTACTGCTCATTCAATTACTCAGAGAAATACAAATAATAAGTCTCATGTAATCGCGGGTTTCTTACATTGTCAGATTTTTGACAAAGCTTGTTTTAGTACTTATGAGCGTCTTGCTCAGTGTCGTCTGGGAGAGTTGCAGCTTTGATGCTGCTGTGTTTCTGCATCACAAATCCACCGATTTGCACTGTGATGTCGCTGTAAATAAAACGTCATTTTTGATGAATTGTAGCTGGGTTATGACAAAGTTGGTGTCACAGGAGACGGTTACTGCAGCTCTCAATGTTGTGCTGCTCGGTTTGAACTACACTATAATGTGTTTGTTTATGTATCGTACGATACATATGGTATTGTATAGTGGGCATCGTATCGTACAATACAATACGATGCAATATTTTTAACACCCCTAAATGTAATGCCTATTTTTTAATAATCCAGCCAGTGAATAAAATACTTAATAAATAAAAACTACTTCCTCTTGTCTCTTTATTTGTAACTTGCAAACAGTCAAAGTAAAAATAAAAAAAACAAATCAAATCAAATTTATTTATGAAGCACTTTAAAAGCTATAGAGTATACCAAAGTACTGTACAGTTAAAAGAATATGGTTATTCAATAGATTCCATATACATAAAACACACATTAAATAAAATTAGTCGTGTTCAGTACATATTTCCATTCCATCCAAAATGCTCATTAAACCTTTAACACATGCATTGGTTATACCAATATTGTTATAAGATATTTGTCTTGGCAAAAAAAAAAAAATTTCAGTAGTCGGTACCAATACCAGTAAAATTTTATGATTCTCGATACCAATTGGTAAATGGATAATTTGCTATTAAATACACTTTTTTTTAGCCTATTAAAAAAGTTAAATATCAGTGTAAATAATATATTACAGCAAATGCATGTGAAGTTAAAAAATAGTGTCTAATCATATGAATGAATATATACTCAGCAAAAAAAGAAATGTCCTCTCACTTTCAACTGCTTTTATTTTCATCAAACTTAACATGTGTAAATATTTGTATGAACATGAAAAGATTCAACAAATAAGAAATGGAATAATGTGTCCCTGAACAAAGGGGGGAAAAGTAACAGTCAATATCTGGTGTGGCCACCAGCTGCTTTAGTGCATCTCCTCCACATTTGCCAGTTCTTACTGTGAGATGTTACCCCACTCTTCCACCAAGTCACTTGCAAGTTCCCGGACATTTCTGGGGGGAATGACCCTAGCCCTCACCCTCTGATCCAACAGGTCCCAAACGTGCTCAATGGGATTGTGATCCAGGCTCTTCGCTGGCCATGGCAGAACACTGACATTCCTGTCTTGCAGGAAATTACACACAGAACGAGCAGTATGGCTGGTGGCATGTCAGGATGAGCCTGCAGGAAGGGTACCACATGAGGGAGGAGGATTTCTTCCCTGTAACTCACAGCTTTTATATTGCCTGCAATGACAACAAGCTCAGTCAGATGATGCTGTGACACACCGCCCCAGACCATGACAGACCCTCCTTCTCCAAATCAATTCAGCTTAAGAGTACAGGCCTCGGTGTAACGCTCAATCCTTCGGCCATCACCCCTGGTGAGACAAAACTAGAGCACTTTTTGCCAGTCCTGTCTGGTCCAGCAAAGGTGGGTTTGTGCCCATACTACTAAATCCGAATAATACCAGTCTAAGTCCGAAGCTTTTGGCTCTTACAGCATAGTAACAGCTTACAGCTTTTCAGCCGGGCGCCTTCCAGTGGCACAAACAGCAAATTTGGGTGATTTGAGATATTATTTTGACCCCTTAATAAAAAGGTTTTTGAGCAATGTGGGCAGGTGGGCTTCATTACATTTATCTATGATTGGGAAGGTTAATGTTATTAAAATGAATTTTATTCCAAAATTCAACTGCCGGCAACAATCTCTCCCTGTAGATATCCCCCTCTCTTATTTTAAGCAATTTGATAGCATAGCAAAGTCCTTCTTTTGGAATGGTAATCAGCCCAAATTACATTTCAATAAGCTACATACGCCGATTGAAAAAGGTGGGCTAGGCCTACCCAAGATTTTGTTTTATTATTATGCATTCTGTCTCAGACATTTGGCTCATGGGTCGCTTCAACCTGGGAGAGCCCCTCGCTGGTTTTGTATTGAACAGGAAGTTCTCACCCATATTTCACCATTGCAAAGCCCTTCTATTAAACTAACCGAAGAAGTTAAGTTACACCCTGTTATCTCACATTTATTTAAATGTTGCTTCAAGCTTATGGCTGAACCCAAAATGATGTATTAATAAGTCCCGTTCTGCTGGTCAGAGTGGACTGTAAGGGAGGTAAATACATTCGGTGATCTATATGAGACTGGTGTGTTGAGATCCTTTGAAAATATGTTTCAACATTTTCGGATTCCTTTCGGATTCATTTCACCTTAATGTATATCATTTGATTCGCTTTTATATGTTATGTTTATTTATTTTGTGAATGGAATCAATAAAAATTGTTATTAACAGTAGGCTGTATAAACTACGACATGTGCATTCTTGCCCTGCTATTCTCTTCTGCTTGCTCTTGCCATATACACTGCATTATAGTAATTTTTTCATTTAATTTATGTTCTTAACAATAGTAGACAAGAGACTGAAGGATGAATTGATGAAAACATATAGGCCAGTTTTATGTCACCAACTGCTTTTGTCATGGACTGCCATCATGCAACATTCATGAGTCAGAGGTAGAGTACATTGTTTTGATCCAGGCTAATAATACACACACATCAGATTACGATCTATGAGGATTCACGGGGGTGGAAGGAGTACTGAAAAATCATACTCAGAAGAGTAAAAGTAGCAGTCCTAAAAACTACTCAAGTAAGAGTAAAAGTGTAGCTCATTTAACACTAGAAGGGCCAAGCATGTGGTCATCTGACCATTGTGCTTTAAGAAAAAAATCAATCTTTGCACTTGATCAAATTCCAGGGCTCGATCAAATTCCAGGGCCCTACTTTAATGACTTTTCCTAGATATTTGAGTTAAATCGCCCAATGTGCTTAAATTTTCAAAATCGCACCAGGAAAAGGTAGTTTAAAGGTATTTTGCTTCAAATTCTGTGAATAGATGGCCGCCTCGTATCCACGTCATATTTATTTGCGCCGTTCAAGGCTGTGATTCTCTTTTCTCCCAGCAGATGGCGCAGGGGCTCACTTGTAGTCCAACAATAATTTTGTATGTATGTGTGTAGCATACCTGTAAAGTGTATTATTTTATAACTAAATACACTATATATACACATTGAAAATATAGAAAGTATGCCCATAGTCTATATATTTAAAATAACGCAAGTATCTATTTGAATATATTGTGTATATATATTCATACATTTTTGTACAATATATATATAGTTACAGATGTCAACTTTTTCATTTTCCTTGTGCCGTACTTCAGTTGCAAAAATAAATGGTAAAACATTGATACTTGCGTTATTAAAAAAATATAGGCTACTATAGGTCTACTGTTTTTAATTGATATATATTGTATTTAGCTATAAGATAATACACTTTACAGGATGTAATGAAATATGAGGTCAATTTGCAAACAAGTGCGATTGACAAGTAAACTGAGAAATGGGCGGCGCTATTATGATCATTGTATCGAGAGTTATAAAGTAGCCACAGATTGCCTGGAGCTCACTGTGTAGTCGGGGAGGCAACACAGTTTTGCCAGTTGCACAGTTGTGTGGTATATATGCATACAAACAATGACTCGAAGGTTGCGTATGACGACACAGCAAGTGTTGGACTTGCTACAAAATATTAATGAGATGGAATCAGAGGGCGAAGAATGTGAGGTATTGGATGTTGAGGAGGAGAGAGACGATGGAGAATCTGACTCTGAAATTGAGTGTGCTGGTGACTAATTTCAAGAGGTTGAAAGAGATGGCACAGTATGTGGGTTGAACACAATTCTGGCAACCCTCGGGGTAGAGCCCAAGAGGCCAATATAATGAGAGATTCCCCAGAGCCAACATCTTATGCCAAGCACAATATTACAAGTCCAATGAGCAGCTTATTGTGTTTGATTGACACAGAAATGTGGCAAAACATACGAAAGTACAATGATTTGCGGAAGCTTGGCGGAATAATGCAGAAAAGTTCAAATTGACAGATGATGAACTAAAAGCATTTGTTGGTCTCGTTTATTTGAGAGGAGTTAAGGGGATACAAAAGCATGAGATTGGGTGACTTTTGGTCTAATGAATTTGGACACTCTTTTTTTCAAAGAGACAATGTTGCGACAGAAAATCCAAGATATTATGCGTTATCTGAACTTTGATGACAAGAACATGAGAGCTGCCCGCCTTGTGACAGATAGATTTGCCATGATATCTGAGATATTTGACAAATTTGTGAAAAACAGCATTGCTTCATACACGCCCGTTGAGAACATAACAGTTGATGAACAACCTTTCCCTACCAAGGCGCACTGTCGTTTAACACAGTACATGGCCAATAAACCAGACATACCACCCATAAAATTCTGGGTGGCTGCTGATGTTGAAACAAAAAACATGTTGAACTCACATCCCTATCTAGGGTAGGCCAGCTGGTCAGTCTGAAAGATTTTCCACCAAGGTAATGAGGGCTGGAAAATCAGTAATTTGAACTGTGAATGTTGAGATGTTTGTAACTCTGCCATATACATTTCCAACATCCCAGCCCTCTCTCCGACATACACACAATGGAATGCCAATGTGGGCATTCAGATTCCTGGGCACTATCATCTCACAGGACAAACATTGTCCTGCGTGTCCTGTGGGAGTCACACATTGACTCCATTGTGAAAATGGCGCATAGTGTATAAGTGTCGTAGTTTTGTATGTGTAGTTTACAAAAAGACATGAGAGAGGCTGCATTTTTACCATTTATTGAACTTGGAAAAACAACTGTTATAAAAGGAGGCGAAAATTTTAATTGTTCGTGCATTTCTGGATTTTTGGTAAATAGTACAGATAGCTGAGCAGTTTCAGACAGCTCCACATACTGGACAAAAATTCTAAGAACCAGCTATTTTAGTTAATTTTAAAATAAATCTGGTTCTTTTTATGGTTGAAAATGTACTTTTCACAATGCTCATACACTGTTTATCGGACTCTAACCAAAAATATGTCACAAAGTTTATTTTGCTGCTCATGGTGACGATAATTGGCTTGACCCCGGTATCGCTGCTTGCAGCTATATTTATTATTATTATTTAATTTATTATTGTTTTCGTTAGTTTTCTTATTATTAGGGGTCAAGCCCTAAAGGGGTGAAAGACCACTATTGTTTTTAATTAGTTTTCCTATTATTATTATTATTATTATACTTCTTCTCCTCCTCTCGCTCTTATGTCTATGATAGCCCATAGAGCATCTTGCGGGAAAGTTATGAAATTTGGCACAAAGGTAGAGGACAGTCTGATATGTTACCACAGCAAATTTGGCATCTCTACCTCAAACCCTCTGAAAATGTATAATGCCATTTCTATAAATGCTAATAGCGATTGACTCCTGGTTCATGCCGAGAACAATGATACCAATTATGTCATGATTGAACTTCCTGTCTGCCACTTCTAAATGTTTTGAAAAGCTACTTTTTCAACCTCCTCTTAGACTGTTTCTCCGATTTGCACTACATCATCTAAAGGCACTCACGACAAAGAAATATTCACATAATTTTGATAAACGATACCGTTTTTGAATGACGCTTCAATTAATCCATATGAAGAATGCGCAAAATTAAACTTGAGGCTGTAATGCTTTGATGGATTGGGATGAAACTTTATACGTGTCATCACCATTAAGTCCTGAGGTTACCTGCCGTGTTTTGGCACACTGGTCAGGAGATAGAAAAAAATATATTTTGACTTATAACTCTTGAACGCTTTCTTGCATGATAACCATCATGCCCAGATAGTACCTCAGTAGTTTCACAACATTGCCACATACTGGACAAAAGTGAAATAGCTATTATTTGTTATTTTTTAAATAAATGGGTTTTTTATGATTGAAAGTTATCTTTTTCTGACTCCTCATACACTGTTCTTCGGACTCCAACCAAAAACATGTTACAAAGCTTCTTTTGCTGCTCATGGAGCCGATATTGTCTTGACCCCGGTATCGCTGCTTGCAGCTATATTCCTATTATTATTATTATTATTCCATTTTTTATCTCCGCAATGCTTTGAGGGATTAGGACGAAACTTTGTGTCATCACCATTAGGCCCTGAGGTTACCAGCAGCGTTTTGGCACACTGCCCCCTACTGGTCAGGAGAAAGAAAAATGTCTATTTTGGCTTATAAACCTTGAATGCCTTCCTGCATGGTCACCTTCACCTTGGTAACTTCCTAGCAACCAGATGGGGTTACCCTAGCAACCAAACAACAAATTATATATCTCTGCACCAGAATATCATAGAGATTTACAGATTCATTAATTCGACTCAGGGCAGCAAGGAGCCTTTTGAGTATCATCTTGGTAACTGCCTAGCAAACAGATGGGTTTACCCAAGCAACCAAGTAAAAATCACATATCTCCACACCAAAACATTGTAGAGACTTCCAGTTTCATTCATTTGACTCAGGGCAGCAAGGATCCTTTTGAGGATTACCTTGGTAACTGCCTAGCAGCCAGATGGGGTTACCCTAGCATCCAAGTAATAAATCACATATCTCTTTACCAGAACATCATTAGAGTCTTCTGGTTTTGTTAATTTGACTCAGGGTAGCAAGGAGCCTATTCAAAAATCACTTTGGTAACTGCCTAGCAACAAGATGGGGTTACACTACCAACAAATTGTATATCTGTACACCAGAATATCATTGAGACTTGTGGTGCCTTTCATTTAACTCAGAGTAGCAAGGATACTTTTGAGTATCAACTTGGTAACTGCCTAGCAACCAGATGGGTTTACCCTATGTAGGGCTCACAGTTTAGGAGCGGGTTTGGTTATTAGCAATAATTAATTATTATCAAAGATAATAATTAATTATTAAAATGAATTAAACATTGATTAAACTTAACACTGGGGTGGTGGTGGTGTAGTGGTCTAAAGCACATAACTGGTAATCCGTTAACCAGAAGGTTGCTGGTTCAATCTCCACAGTCACCACAATTGTGTCCTTGAGCAAGGCACTTTACTCCAGGTTGCTCCGGGGGGATTGTCCCTGTAAAAAGGGCTCTGTAAGTCGCTTTGGATAATCAGGGACTAATAACCAGACTGTATAACAGTCTCAACTTGTTCTCAGATTGTTCTCTTAGGAAAATTGATGTCCGTAGATCATCAAGATTAAAAAGGGAACAACGAAGGGTTGAATTCGAGCACTGGTATCCCCTGCCAGCCTTTTACACATGTGTATGCAAAACAAACCAAAACACTTCTCTTTTAATTACAACAAAGGTTATTGAAAATATTATATAAATTAATAATCAATACAGTGCAATCAATAAACTTCCGACATTCAACTACAAACTAAACAGTGACGTGATTAGATATGGTAACCAAAATAAGCCTATAACACATGAGAGGACGGTATGTGTGTGTGTGTGAGAGGAGTGACACGCTCTTGTGGAGAGTACGTCACGTGAGATTTCCGGCCAGAGAGTGTCTGCCTGTTTACAGCATGTCTCTGCTTGCCCGATAACTCGGGGACAAAGCTGAGCTACTAGGTTATCTACAAAGTTATCTACTAGCAAATGTTTGTGAGGGGTCTCGCGCACGCGTGTGTGTGTGGTTATTACAACAGAGAGAGAGAGAATAAAGTGAAAGTGGCGGCGCCACATATCTCTGGACCAGAATATTTGCAGAGACTTCTGGTTTATTTAAGTTGACTCAGGGTAACAAGTAGCCTTTTGAGTATCATCTTGGTAACTGCCTAGCAACCACATGGGGTTATACTATGAACCAAGTATCAAATCATATATCTCTGCAATAGAACCTCGTAGAGATTTCTGGTTTTGTTCATTTGACTCAGGCTAGCAAGGAGTCTTTCGAGAATCACCTTGATAACTGCCTAGTGACCTGATGGGGTTACCCAAGCAACCAAGTATCAAATTACATATCCCTGCACCAGAACATCATAGAGACTTCCGGTTTTGTTAATTTGACTCAGGGTAGCAAGGAGCATTTTGAGTATCACCCTGGTAACTGCCTAGAACCACATGTGCTCACCCTAGCAACCAACTATAAAAAACAAAGAAGTTTTAGTTGCAAAAAGTGTACCGTGGCAGAAAAAAGGTTGGGAAACACAGATCTCTCTCTCTCCCTCTCTCCCTCTCTCTCTCTCTCTCTCGTGCGCATGTGCGGCGTGACTGTGGAGAGCGTGTGTTTGGAGTGAGCGTGTAGCTGCTGTGTGAGGTACGAGTGTTTTTTCTCTTTTTTTTCTTCTTTATTTAGGTGTCATTCTTTAGTTACAGTTTGTAGTTTTCTTTTTTGTGTAGACTTATTTCGTAAAAAGGAAAGCAAGCGTTGTGTCTTAGCTGGGGTGTCAGCCCCCGTTTGTCGGGAGCATGGCTGCCCCAGGCAGCGGGAGTTTTAACTCTCTGACAAGGCGTCATGGTGTAAAAATAGATTCAGCTGCTGGTGTGGAGGGATGTAGTTTAGCGGTGGGAGAAGTTATTGGTTATGAGAACATTGTGTCGGCGTCCAGTATGAACAGCGCTGTTGTTGTATTTGTGAAAACTGTTGATCTTGCAAATGAGCTAGTGCAAAACGGTGTTGTGATTAATGGTGTTTTTACACCAGTGCTGCTGTTGTCCACACCTTCAAAGAAAGTAACGTTATCAAATGTGCCACCTTTTGTCCCAAATGAAGTGCTGATCAAAATGCTTGCCCGTTATGGCAAAACGGTTTCCCCGATTAAAATGATTCCGATTGGTACCAAATCCCCTCTCTTGAAACATGTTGTGTCTTTTAGGCGTTATGTTTATATGATCCTGCAGGACAACCTCGATGAACTAGATTTGTCTCTAAGTTTTCGGTATGAGGATTTCAACTACGTTATTTTCGCCACTTCAAACAACATGAAATGTTTTAACTGTGATGGTGCACTTGATCCGTGCGTGCCCAAGCAACGTAAAGCAAGACAGGCCTAATGAGGGACCTGTACAGGTGGTAAATGATGGAGATGTTGTGAATGCTACTGAAAATCAGAGCGTTGTTGCGACTATCACTGATAATGAGGTAGCTGGACCACGTTCAGTGCAGACAGCAGCTGCTGTGATTGTTGCGGAGGCAGAGGATGTAGAGCAGGTAGTTCGCTCTGTGGAAGATGAACGTATGACGGTTACTGTGGGTGAAGAGAATGAAGTGGAGAATAGAGACGGTGTTGCTGATGCCGCAGACATACTCTCTGTTAATGATGAAGCAGTGATAATGACTGAGCTGGATGAGTGTGTTTTTAAGACGCCACAGAAGCTAAGTTTAGAGCATCGTCCTTCAAAACGGCAAGCGAAAAGAGGATTCAGTTGCGATCTGAGTCAAACGGACACTGAAAGTGAAAGTGATCTCTCGGATTTTAGTGTAACGTGCAGTTTGCCACAAAATGTTTTTTCTAATAGGGACTATAGTGCGGAGGATATCAAATCCTTTTTAAAAGCAACAAAGAATGCTAGAAATGTCCGTACTGAAGAGTATTTTCCTGATGTATTATAGTTCATTGACAAAGCTAAAGCCTACAGGAGTGAAGGGTGCTTTAGCAATGTAGAAGTATTTCGTTTGAAGAAAATACTTGCTAAACTCAATGTTCAATCAGGGTCCAATAGTTTTTATCTGAGTCTAATTGTTTTTTTTGCTTTCTTCATTTATGGGAGAAATATGCATTGCTTCTCTGAATGTTAATGGAGCAAGAGAAGGAAAAAAACGGCTTCATTTTTTTGAAACCTTTAAACAGAAAAAGGTTGATGTTTTATTTGCTCAAGAGACTCATAGTGATGAGATAAACGCAAGTCATTTGAGCTCCACCAGTGGAGGCGTTGCTATTTTATTTTCCAAAGGATTTATTCCTTTTTCTTATCAAGTGGAAGAGATTATAAAAGGTAGACTTTTAAAAGTCAGAGCTCAGTTTGAGAATTGTTATTTTGTTTTTATTTCTGTGTATGTTCCTACTAGAGCAGTTGAAATAATGTGTTTTTTAGATACTTTGAGTCATGTATTAGCAAATTGTAACACAGAGGATGTTTTGATTTTAGGGGGGGATTTTAATTGCACTGAAAATTTCTCAGACAGAAACCATGTAGAGCCTCATATGCCATCACAAAAGAGACTTATTGAATTGATGAAATCTAATGAGATTTTTGACGTGTGGAGGAATTTTCATTTCACTCAGAGGCAGGGCTCATGCTCAAGATAGTCTAATATCTCTAGCTAGGTTGGACAGATTTTACGCATCAACTTAATATATTCAGGGGATGTTCTATTATCCCAGTTGGTTTCTCTGACCACAGTCTAGTAAAGTGTGCTGTGACAGTGAGTTCCGTTAAGCCAAAAAGTGCTTATTGGCACTTGAATAACAATCTGTTGTGTGATCACTTTTTTCAAGGACTTTTTAAAGAATTTTGGGTTGACTTTAGATCCCAAAAATCTTCTTTTCAGTCTATTCAGCAGTGGTGGGATTTTGCTAAAATACAAGTCAGACAGCGGAGTCAAAATTATACTTTTAACACCACAAGAGATAGAAAAGTTGAGATTGAAATGTTAGAAAAAGAATTAAACCATTTACAAGAACTTGCTGATATCACTGGTGATTTGACAATTTTTAAGAGTTTTAAAGAGAAAAAGATTTTTTAAATGACCTATTAGATGTAACCACACAAGGAGCTCTGGTCAGGTCAAGATTTCAAAACATAGAACTGATGGATACTAAATTCTTCTTTAATTTAGAAAAGAAGAATGGGCAAAAAAAGCTTATACATTCTCTACGCTCTGAGTCTGGAATTTTGTTGTCAGAACCTTCTGAGATCAGAAACAGGGCAGTGCAGTTTTACAGAAAATTATATGAAAGTGAATTAACACATGGTGAAACAGATGTGAGCTTTTTTGAAAATTTGCTTCAAGTTCCTGAAGAAGCCAATGCTGTACTTAGTAAAGCTGTAACTTCAGAGGAATTAGAAAAAGCACTTAAAAACATGGAAGGTGGTAAAGTACCAGAAATTGATGGGCTACCAGTTGAATTTTATAGAACGTTTTGGAAAGAGGTGAGCCCAGATCTATTGCAGGTACTGAATGAAAGTTTGGTCAATGGGCAGCTACCTTTAAGCTGTAGAAGTCCTCACATTACTGCCAAAGAAAGGTGACCTAAATGAGATTAAAAACTGGAGACCCGTGAGCTTGTTGTGCACCGATTACAAATTACTTTCTAAAGTTCTGGCAAATAGACTAAGTGAAGTTCTTAGCCAAATCATTCATCCTGACCAGACTTATTGTGTTCCAGGGAGACGAATCTCTGATAATATCTCTTTTATTAGGGACGTTCTAGATATTGGCAAAAGCCTAAAATTAGACTTTGGTCTAGTGTCCATCGACCAAGAAAAAGCTTTCGACAGAGTGGAACACACATACTTATGGGAAACGTTAAAAGCTTTTGGTTTTAGTAAAAGTTTTATAGATAAAATTAAAGTTTTGTACAGTGATGTTGAGAGCATACTCAAAATTAATGGTGGCTTATGCACTCCTTTTAAAGTTTTTAGAGGAGTGAGGCAGGGATGTCCGCTCTCTGGAATGCTATATTCGCTAGCAATAGAACCTCTGTTACAACAATTGAGAAAAACTGTACAAGGTTTTAAATTGCCTAATTTTGGAAAAAGTATAAAAGTCTCTGCATATGCTGATGATGTGTTAGTGTTTGTTAGTCAGCAGAGTGATGTACAGGGTTTAATGAGTGTACTTGATGATTTTAAAAAACTGTCCTCTGCTAAAATTAATTTGGAAAAAAGTGAAGCACTCCTAATAGGGGATTGGAAAAATGGTTCTTTTTCCCTTCCTTATGGCTTAGAATGGAAGAAAGGAGGCTTTAAATATGTATATATATTTTTTTTAGGGGATGAAGCAACTGTACAAAAACAATTTAAAAAAATTGGGAAGGAAAAAGTTAAAGGTAGACTCGAAAAATGGAAGTGGTTGATCCCAAACATGTCATATAGAGGCTGTTAGATAATTTTGTCATCCAATGTATTTAATTTATTTTGTTGATCTGCAATGCCCGTCTCGATACGGCTCAGCTGAGGGAAGAAAGAAATGACACAGGCTCAACGGTATCGAATCCCTTCTTCGACGTTTATTGTGTCAGCATTCTGTTATATGGTCCAAAAAACCACATTCCACTGGACCCTCACCAATGAAATTGTTCTTTACCTTATATGGGGGTGACATACATGTTTCAGTTAAGTGCAAAACGTGCGAAACGTGAGAACAGAGACAAAAACACATTCCTTAGAACATCTTTAGAACAGGAAACAGATACAGCTACCCCCAACAAAATAAGTTTAAAAGAGGCCTTCATTATTCCACATTACATCACCAGAGAAGTTGTTGAGAAGCATTAATTATTCCACAATGCCCACTTTGATCCTGGAAGGATCACATAGCCTTCTCAACCAACTTCAGTATTAGGTACACGCATATAATGGAGCATGGCGATATTATGCCTGTTTATCATCACATTCAACTTTTGCATTAGTAATTGTAGCAAACATGGGCCAAATAATAACATAAGTATAATGCATACACCAATCGATATAATGGAAGACATCCAGGGTGCGAACCACCCAAACATATTGAAAAAGTTTCCCCATATTCCCTGATGACCGGCGTTATCTGCTAACTCTTTATTCAACCTATCCATTTCCTTTAACACTTTCGTGAATTCTCCATCATCATCAGTGTGACCCAGGATGAATGTACAGCATTTGTCACCAAACATTTTACATACTCCTCCATCTTTAGCCAAGAGGTAATCCAAAGCTATACGATTCTGTTTAGTCATTTCACTTGCTGCATGTAATTGTTCTTTCACCAAATCGAAGGCCCGTTTAGTTTTATTAAAGAAACGCTGCTGATTATAATAGAGGTAATTGAGCCATTCAGTGTTTTTATTTGGGGTTATCCATAAAAAGATGGATTCAAAACCACTAGCAATTTTTTTTCGGGCTTTGTACTGGTTTGGAATACCTCTAGGCTGTCCAACACTGTCTAAATATACTTCAGGGTCACTTGAGGCATCACCTTCTAGGTACCTTCGTATCCGGGTGTTCACCCGTACCTTCATAACAGAAACATCTTCCTGTAACATTACCATAAAACACAAACCATCAAATGGTGTAGGAGGTGCGACAAGAAGTTCTGAATCATTACCAGAACATACCCACCACATATCTGCAACCCCCCTCATGTTGTGAAATATTTGTGTGGGTAAACCGATGCTTTGATGTGAATACGTTTCTACAGCCTCGATCCACCTCACCTGAGAACAGTATTTGATCCGAAACCATTTTTTATGTAATGAAGTTCTGTTACCCGTATCTGAGAATTTATAACATTCAGTCTTATTAAACTTGACCCAGGAAACTAGCTTGGGTGGACTGGCACCTGGCACTGGCCAGTTTGTACATCGGGATTTGTCCAGCATAGTTTCGTTAACACGTCCACTGGCCCTGTAAAGTAAACAGTTAAAAGGACACATTGACTCCTTCTGGAGCACGGCTATGGCATTAGGGTCAGTGCAAGTTCGAGTTGTTTTGTTAGTCCCGGCTATTGACAGATTGATTGTATAGTTCAAACATGGAGGCCTTTCTTAACCAGCTCCTCCTGATGAGTTAAACATGTTGATGTATTCATTGGTACAGGGATGTCATAAGAAATTGATGCTGGCGATCTAGAGCACACTATACATTGTTTACCACCAGCGGTGTAGTTCATCCATAACCACCATACATTGTTTCTGGGAATTGGAATTACACTTGTGACTCCCAGCTGTTGTGTTAACACTGAACGGGTAAAGGCAAGCATAACCGCCTGACATATGCAGAGCGTCAGTAGGAATATTTTCATGTTGACTATTCCGGGTCCATCCTCAGGTCCTCCTAATTCAAAGATTCCGGTTGGGCACTGGCACTGCGTGTTCAGCTCCTCCAGTGCTTTCACCGTTCACCCTGAATCAGTAAGGCCCTCCTCTGGAGCAAATTTCACGTGGCTTGCGTGGATCCACTGCGGTTGAAGGTCAGTCAGCACCCCTGTTCTTGTCACCGCCAGTACAGTAGTTGTGCCCAAATACTTTGGTTCTCCTAACTTTGTTGGTCTCAGGCACTTCACAAGAACCTGCTGATTTGGAACAAATGGATGAGTAGGACTTTCTGCAGGCAGAGGGAGAGAGAGAGAGACATCACCATTTATGCCATTTAATGTCTTAATGAGGGAATCCACATATTCTGCAATCACCACCTCCGTGTCACCTGTTGAGAGAAAGCCAGCGCGGCCTTTGACCCAAGGGGTCAGGAAAGGCCTACCCATTAGTATTTCAAATGGAGAGAATTTAACAACAGAAGATGGTAACATTCTGAGTTCAGTCAACACAGCCGGTAGAACATCAACCCATGTTCTTCCGGTTTCAGTGCAGGCTTTGTTCAATCGTTCTTTTAATGTGCGATTCGTTCGTTCAACGACGCCCGCCGACTGTGGGTGGTAGGGTATGTTGAAATGGCAATTTATGTTCAATTCCTTTGCAAGTAGTTGCGTAACTTTGGACATGAATGGAGTACCATTGTCATTCTCAATAACAGTTGGAATGCCGAATCTCGGTATTATTTCTTTTGCCAGAATTTTTACCACTGTTTTAGCATTTTCCCTCACACACGGGAAAGCTTCTGTCCACTTAGAAAAACGGTCCACGATTACGAGTAATAATTTGTTATTCTTACATGGCGGCATATGTGTAAAATCTATTTGCAGGTGTTGGAACGGCAATTCCGGGTGAGGTAATGAGTCGTGCTTTGTAGACTTGTGTCTGTTATTCTGTGCGCACGTTAGACATGAGTTTAGGATTAATTTTACTGCACTTCGTACCCCACTTATGCAATATGTTTGATTTATTGACTGTATAACTTTTTCTTTTGAAACGTGCAAGATACCGTGATAATGTTGACAGAGTATTACTATTGCGGTTTTGGGCAGAGCCAGACGCCCTTGTTCATCCCTTAACAAATTATTCCGGTCTGGTTTCACTTCATTTGAGGCCCAATGTTGAATATCAGATTCAGATGGATTTGCCTGCAACTGTTTTATGTCAGTGTCTCTTACCAGGGTTGATTGCATCATGGAAACTCTCTTCAGCTTGATTCAGATCTGGGCTTACCACAACTTCCTTCGCAGCCCACTTTGCTACCTCATCAGCTAATTTATTTCCCCTCGCCTCTTCCAGTTCCCCTGTCATGTGCCCCGCAACTTTTATTACGGCCAATTTGGCAGGCAACTGTGCTGCTCTCAATAATTCTGAAACCAGGTTATGATGTGATATAGGTTTGCCTTCAGCTGTCTTGAAATCTCTTTCCTCCCACATCCGAGCAAAATCATGTATCACCCCATAAGCATACTTCGAGTCTGTGTATATATTAATTGATTTACCTTTAGCCAATTGGCATGCTCTGATCAACACAAACAACTCAGCAGCTTGTGCAGATTTATATGGGAGCGAATAAGCTTCAATAATTCGATTCGGAGGTTCTGTTACAGCATAACCACACCAGTATACTGAATCATTTGGCTTGGAACAGGACCCATCAATGTACCAATGGTCCCCCTCCTCCAGGGCGGATGATGAAACATCCGGCCTGCAGGAAGTACATGTTTTTAGGCAATCAAAGCAATCATGTGTCGTTGGAAAATTCACCTTGAGTCAGCAATTTGTGTAACGAAAATGTCGGGTCGTGTACAGTGGAAGTTGGTTTAATGGTCAGATTAGCAGTAGCCAATAAATTAGCTTCATACCCCGATCGACGTTGTGCTGTCATGTGTTGTGTTGTAATGCTGTGCATGATAGTTCCTACCTGGTGGGAGGTGTGGACAACTAATGGATGTGAGAGTACAATGCGTTCTGCATGTTGTACCATCAATGCTGCAGCAGCCACTGCTCGCAAACATGCAGGGAGGCCTCTGGTGACTGCATCTAAAGTTCTTGACAAGTACGCCACTGGCGTTTCAAAGCCATGCCCATTTCAGCAGTCCATTCTATAGGTTCTTCAGCATTTGAGAGTGTTGCTTCTCTCAGTATTTTGTCATATAATGAGCAGTTTGGCACCCATGCTCGACAATAGTTCACTAAGCCCAAGAAACTTTGCATTTGAGTTTTTGTTTTAGGGCATTTGAAGGTAGCAATTGTTTTCACCCTGTCTGTGGAGAGACGTATTGTTCCTTTTTGTAGTTCATGACCCAGATAGTTAACTTTTGGTTCCACCCATTGAAGCTTTTCTTTTGATGCTTTGAAGCCAGCATTCGCTAATACATTGCACACAATAGTTGAAGCGGCTGTGCATGACTCGATGTCCGGGCCGGAAACCAGGATGTCGTCAGCATATTGCAGCAGACAGGTTCGTGGTGGCAGCTTGGTACCTTTGAGAGTAGCGTGCACTACAGCAGAGAACACAGCAGGCGAGTCTCGAAATCCTTGAGGCATTCTCGTCCAAGTATACTGTTGGCCTCCATAGGTGAATGCGAACAGGGGCTGCATAACTGGTGCAACTGGCACCCTGAAGAAGGCAGAACATAAATCAGTAACAGTAAAATGAGTGTGGTTTGCTGGAATTGAGTTAATGATAGTGTGTACATCTGGTACCACAGGTGACAATGGAATAATTAAATCATTAATTTTCCTTAAATCTTGTGTTAAACGCCATGTACCATTAGCTTTCTTTACTGGATTAATTGGTGTGTTGTATGGTGAGTGAGTAGGTTTTAAAATACCTTGTGATAGGCATTGCTGTATTATTGGGCCAATGCCTTGTTCTTTCTCTTTGGAAATTGGATACTGTTTGCAGTATACTGGTAGGTTTGAGCAGAGTTTGGCAACATATGGTCTTACGTCAATAAGGCCCGCCCATCTTTGTGGGCGGCCCATAGCGCTGGGTCGACGTTGAGCATTTCCTGTTTCGCAGCAGAAGTGCGGACAGACATTGAGCTGCAAACATCTCCACAATGTCCTGTATACACAGACTGAAAATATACTGAGGGAAACAGTAATTGTAATGAGTTAGAATCAAAAGTAATTTTTGCCCCAATTTTATGCATCAGATCACGACCCAGTAGGCAGAACGGAGAGTCAGGCAAAATCACCAAATCGTGCATTTTAAACAAGTTTGGATTATCAGGAGATGTTACGGGTAATTTTGGTGTCATCTGACACTTAACGGGAATGCCATTAATTCCCACAGAGTTTAGAGTGTGTCCCGTAATACAGTCCTCATAGCAATGTGCTGTTAATGAACTTTTAGATGCGCCAGTATCAACTAGAAATGTATACGGGTTGTGGTCAATATTTAATGATATAAAAGGCAGTGCTGAGTTATCGAAACGCAGCGTTGATGCTAATGCGTATGCGGAGGGCTCAGTGCTCTATGGGCTTCCCTAGCGGGGTGTCCATTCTGTGGGGTATCGCGGTGTGGAGCAGCTATGTGGGCCAATTTCTCGTGACTGTTCAGAGCGCTGTGGATCAGAGCGCGCTGAATGTTGTCTCCCATTTCGGTTACACCAATATGGTTGTCCCTGATCCTTCATCAATTTACGACAATCTGGCTTTAGATGACCTTGTTTTCCATAGTAATGTCATATGCGAGATTCATACATCTGGGACGTATATTGCACCATTGCGGATGCCGTTTTCGAGGAAGAACGCTGACAGCCCTCAAAAGCCCCAGCAGTGGACAGCTCACGAAGACGTCGTCCGAATTCTGTAATTGTCATTGCAGTCAAACCAGCAGTTGTGATACGAATTAATCGAGCGGTTTCAGGGTCCATGTTATTCAAGAACGTGTTTATAAATAGAATCGCTTGATCATCATCAGTCGAAAGGGATGATTCGTCTGTCCACGAAGCTTTAAACCGGGCAAAGAATGCCACTGGACCTTCGTCTCTTTTTTGTTTTGTATATGCCACATGTGTAATATCTTGTCTGGATGCGGCCATGCCCTGCAGGAATTTGAGGAGGTCTCCAAAAAATATTGGCAGGGCGTCATTGTCTCCCCATGCCCAGTCTATGGTTGTTCCTTTAAAGTCTCTTCCTGACCTGGTTTTCCCTTCCTCCACTCGTGGCTGATCGAATTTAAAATCCAGCAAAGGCACTTTATCAACCAATACTGTTTCAGTTACATCTGGAGGTAATGTTTTGGACAATATGAATCTATAATCGCGCCCAGTTAGTTGACCGTAAGTTTCTTTAAGACATTCACGTATTGCAGGGGAGAACTAACTGGGTCGGGTAATTCCTTGCACATTGCCAGCGCCCTGATATTGTTAGTGGAATTATTTTATATCCGTCTGGGCACTGGATAAAAGGAAAAGCAGCTGTTGTATCTTTGCTCGTATTTTTCATTGAATCTGAATCGAATACAGCCGCGACTGCAGCTGCAGCGAATGAGTTGTCCTCTAATCGTGTTCAATCAGGATACAACAGTGTGCATGGTGTCGTAGGGAGGTTAGGGGTTAAAGTTTTGTGCACAACAATATCATATTTAGGCGGTTGTTCCAACACAGAGACCGCTGCGTGCATTTGATTAGCTTCTTTTTCGTTCAGGACCTTTGTCCCAAAATGTTTTCATCTTCTTCCATACCTCGTATGACTCTTTCATGTATTTATAATCCCACTGAGGGTCCCCCCACCCTTTTTTAACCATAGATTTTGATTCGCTCATGAATCGATCAATAAATGAGCCATCTCTAGGATATGGATCTAATTGTGTTTTTCCTTCTGACCATCCGGCCAGATTACTAATATAAGGTTCAGTATTGAAACCCCGATTATTGCGAAACATCCATTGTTTTGGAGTTTCGTTTGATAACGGGCGACTTATTTCCTGTCCCATAATGTCACCCTTTTAATAATACTACAATAAAATTCCCGATCGACACGGTTCCTGCAGATCAAATTCCCTCCGTCTTTTCCTTAGGACAATTCCCGTCCTCTTCTTATTACCAGAATAAGGATATCCTTAAAACTACTGCTGCGGTTGTGGGGTTTTCCCTATATTATAATAGAGCAAAACCCTCCTTCCTATTTCATAATAGGGCAATATTGTCTCTTAGAAGAGGCCCCCGAGCAGAGTTATTAACGGAGTTAATATAGAGCCAAATTAAAATAAGTTTTATTCAATCTCTCATCAGACAGGAATACCTGATACTTAAAATCAGTCTTACCTGTCTGGAGATATCCCGACAAGTCCCCAAACTGTTAGATAATTTTGTCATCCAATGTATTTAAATTTATTTTGTTGATCTGCAATCCCCATCTCGATACGGCTCAGCTGAGGGAAGAAAGAAATGACACACACTCAACGGTATCAAATCCCTTCTTCAACGTTTATTGTGTCAGCATTCTGTTATATGGTCCAAAAACCACATTCCACTGGACCCACACCAATGAAATCATTCTTTACCTTATATGGGGGTGACATACATGTTTCAGTTACGTGTGAAACGTGAGAACAGAGACAAAAACACATTCCTTAGAACATCTTTAGAACAGGAAACAGATACAGCTACCCCCAACAAAATAAGTTTAAAAGAGGCCTTCATTATTCCACATTACATCACCAGAGAAGTTGTTGAGAAGCATTAATTATTCCACAGAGGCTGAACTTTAGTTATAAATAATTTAGTAGCTGCCTCTTTATGACATAAGTTAACCTGCATTGATCCTCCTTTGCATCTCTTAGCAGAGATTCAAGCAATTTTAGTCATTTTTTTCTGGGACAAGTTACATTGGGTTCCTCAGAGTGTATTGTTTTTACCTAAAGAAGAAGGAGGACAAGGATTGGTACATCTTCTTGGTACAAATGAGAGCAGCAGCTTTTCGTTTACAGTTTTTGCAAAGACTTCTTAATGGTTCAATAATTTCAAGCTGGAAAGTAGTTGCGTGTAAAATACTACAAAATCTTGGAAATTTGAAAATGGACAGAAATCTTTTCTTTATAGACTGAACCTCAATAGAATGCCTATTTTTTATCAGAATGTTTTTAAAGTGTGGAACATGTTCAAAGTACAAAGAGAAGGACATTTTGAATCTCTTCATTGGCTCCTTGAATTGCCGCTAATATATTGAGCACGCTTTGATTTAACAAATAATGATTGTACAATTCCTGGACTCACGGAAACATTTGTGGCTTCCAAAATAAGTACAATGGGGAGTCTAGTTGACTTGACAGGATCAGACTTTAGGAATATGGAAGAAGTTGCTTTGAGTCTGAAAATTAAGTCAAGAAGATTTGTTTTTCATTTATTAGAAAAATGGAAACAAAGACTCACTTCAGATGAACTGAAACTTTTCAGACTATTGTGAAAACAAAAATGTTCCTAATGAAAAGGATGTATTATCTGAGTTTTTTATTTTTCCCCTGCTTGATGATGTTTCAGGAATGTTTTTAAGGTCTGGAAAATCCCTATGTCTTAATTTCTTTTTAAGTACTGGTAAATCTTTTTATAAAGCTTGTGTTCTTGTTTTTAATAAAAAAGTGCTTGATAAGAGGGTTGATACACCATGGCGTAATCTTCTAAAACGTGATGATGATGATAAACCAGAATGGAGATCATTGTATAAGCCACCTTTAAGTAAAAGAGTTGGGTACATACAATGGAGACTTTTACATGGTGCAATAGCAGTTAATGCTTTTATTTCAGTTTTAAATCCTGATGTCACTACAGAATGCCCTTTTTGTTTAAAGAGAGAAACTGTTTTTCATGCTTATATGGATTGTTTTAGACTGAAAAGGTTGTTTAGTTTATTACATAATTTATTTTATAGTTTTAATGAATCTTTTTCTATAGACGTATTTATTGTTGGTTTTAAATATGTTAGAAGAAATAGGTTTATTTGTCAGTGTTTAAATTTTCTTATAGGTCAAGCAAAGTTGGCAATCTATATGAGTAGAAAAAACAAGATAGAAATGGGTGCAGATCAAGATATTATTATTCTGTTTTTAGCCACAGTTAAATCCAGAATACTCATTGATTTTCGTTTTCATAGTTCCATGGATGATGTTATCACATTTGAAATGAAATGGTGTAAGAATGAGTCTCTGTGCTCTGTTATTGATGGAAAAATATATTTTTCTCAAATTTTCTACTAATGTAGAAAAAGTTTTTATTTTGTAGTTTTTTTTTTTGTGGTATATAAGGTAAATGTAAAATGGTAAATGTTGTTTTTTTTGTTTCATGTGAAAAATTGTAATGAAGTATTTTTTCAAATTCTCATTCTCTCTTCTCTCTCTCTCTCTCTGAGGATTGTGGGTAGCGGTGAGAGTGTTTGGCCTAGAGTGCGTTGTTTCTTTTTTTCTGCTTCTCTTTAGTATTAGAAACAGCGCTAATAATAAAGTTTTCGTTCATTAAACTTTTGAGCGCTGACTACGGTCAGCGCAAAAACTGCGCGCAGGTATGGAGTTACGCAGTGAGTTTTCACGTCTGACTCTCGACCACAGTTGCAAGTGTATGCCAGATGACTCCATCTCAATCGAGGACATACTGATAGAGATCACCGAACAGGTCGGTGGTTTAAATATAAAATCTGCCTCAAGAATGAACAGAGCACTTGTTATATTTCTCAAAGAAGTGTCAATGGTTGATGAGCTGTTAGAGAAAGGACTTGTTGTTAATGAGACCTTTTTACAAGTACTGCCTTTGTCAAATCCCTCCAAGAAAGTTGTAATTTCAAATGTACCCCCGTTCATAAAAGAAGAAACTTTGAAAGAAATTCTTGAACAGTATGGAAAATTAACCGCTCCGATTAAGATGATTCCGTTGGGATTTAAAAATCCAAACATCAAACATGTCACGTCTTTCCGATGCTTCACTTACATGACACCGAATTCGCAAAATGAGCCGCTTAATCTGGTACTAAAAATAGCAGTAGAGGGCAAAGACTATATGATCTTCATTAGTTCAGATCATATGCGGTGCTTTCTGTGTGGTGAACATGGACATCTTAGACAAACATGTCCCAGTAAACAAGATAACGTTAATGATGCGGCAGGGTCACAAACAATTCCAAAAAACAATGTTCAAGACAACACTACTGCCATTCATGAAGTGACTGATGAAGAGGCTGAGAAGAATACAGGGAGAAATGAGAGTAGTAGCGAGACAAATAAAGTAAACATTGAAGTTGATCAGCCAGCAGGTGGCATTGTGCCACCTAATGTTGTGGAAAAGAAGAATGCAAAAACAGAAGCACAAAATTTACATTCTCAATCTAAAGACATAGAAGATGAAGATCCAGTTATGGATTATGTAGAGGTAAATTATAAAAATTTGAATAAACCAGATGAATAAGTGACTGAAAATTGCAGTCAGTCATTTGCAGCTGGCTCTGGTGTCACTAGGTCTGATAGTGATTCAGATAATGAAAGTGAGAGTATAGGGAGCCTTCTCGAAATAGGAGAAAACGATTCTCAAATAGAGATATCAGAATTGAGCGGCTGTGAAAAAAAACTTTACTCTGCTAGAGAGATTAGTGTTTTTCTTGATGAAACTAAAGGTGTTCGGAATCCACAACTTGAACTGTTTTTCCCAGATTTGAGAAGATTTCTAGTGTCTTGTAGAGATGTAATGATAAATGCAACAGTCGAGGAGTTTAGCAGACAAAAACGATATAGTCTCAAAAAAATTATTACCAAAGTAAAGAAGAAGATTCATCAAGATATGAAAAAGAGCAACTGTTAGAGATATGGTACAGGACAGATTTGTGTGGGATGTTTGTTAGCTAGCTGCATTATATTAAGACTTTATGACATCCTTACATATTGGATCCTTAAATGTTAATGGATGTCATAATAAAGAAAAGAGAAATGCTCTTTTTTAATTTTTGGCTTTTAAAAAGTCTAGTGTGACTTTCTTGCAAGAAACACACACAGATGTATATAACCAGGCAGAATGGCTAAGTGAATGGAAAGGACAGGGTTTTCTTAGCCATGGTTCCAGTTTAAGTGCTGGAGTGGCCGTTCTCATATCCGAAAGTGTTCAGGGGAATGCTTCCAATATGATGAATGCAAGAGTGCAACGGGTAGACATTATTCTGCAAAATCTACCTTTTTCCTTTATTAATATATATGCTCCAATGTTGGGTATGAACGAGTTTTATTTTTCTTAAAATTACAGGAAGCTTTGACTAATATTCCTTGTGATAACCTAATTATTGTGGCTGGAGATTTTAACTGTACCCTTGACTATATGTTTGATAGAAATCGTGATGAACCCCACCCCAATTCAGCAGAAGCTCTCAAGAAAGTCATAATATTTCACTCACTTGTAGATGTGTGGAGAGATTTCTTCCCTAAAACTAGACAATATACATGGCTGAAAACGAATTCCAATATAATATCGGGGCTAGACTAGATAGGATATATGTCCAGAAATGTAGAAGAGGAACATTTTTCAAAAGTAAAATTAATCCTACACCAATTTCTGATCATTGTTACGTCTCTGTCATAGTCACAACATCGAATACTATTAATACATCTTATTGGCATTTCAATAATAGTTTGTTGCAGGATCGTATGTTTTCACATTTATTTACCTTCTTTTGGAGTGCTTAGAGAGAGAGAAAGACAGAGTTTAAGTCCCTAAGTCAGTGGTGGGACATTGGGAAAATTCAAATTCAGTCCTTTTGTCAACAGTATGTAAAAAATAATACAAAAGAAATTCAGAAGAAAATTGAACAGCTAGAGCAAGAAATCATGAGATTGAACAGCTCCATAAGTGAAAGCAATGGAATAAGAAGTGTGGATTTGCTTGAACAATATAATTTTCTTCTGAAAAGCTTCTATGAAGAAAGAGATCAAGGGACAATAGTACAAAAAAGATATACTCAACTTAACATGGACTCTTCGACATCATTCTTTTTTGGTTTGGAAAAAAAGGTTCAAGAAAAGAAGCTAATTATAATAATCATATTAAATCATCTGATGGAAGAGAGATAACAGAAAAGAGAGAAATTATTTCACAAGTTTTGTTCTTTTATGAAGAACTTTATAGCGCCCAACCTTGTGATTCTGAGGCAATGGATTTTTTTCTTAGTGAAATTCCAAAATTGAGTAAAGATGCGAAGACAAAATTAGAAAAGGCACTTTCATTTGAAGAGTTGAGTGTGGCTGTTAAACAACAAGCTGCTGGACGATCTCCAGGATTGGATGGATTGACTTCTGAGTTTTATAAGGCTTTGTGGTCATTGATTGGATCAGATTTACATGCTGTATATCTTGAATGTGAAAAATCAAAGATTCTTCCTCTCAGTTGCAGAAGAGCAGTAATAACGTTATTGCCAAAGAAAGGAGATTTAGGATTTTTTAAGAACTGGCATCCTATCTCCCTTTTAGGGATAGATTACAAGATACTTTCAAAGGCATTAACAAATCGCTTGAAGAAGGCTATAGCTTCCATAATTCATGAAGACCAGTCTTATTGCATCCCAAAACGTTCTATTTTTGATAACCTTTTTCTTGTGCGGGATTTATTACATCTTGCTGAGATATATGGACTTGATGTAGGTCTTTTGTCACTTGACCAGGAAAAGGCATTCGACAGAGTTGACCATGGATATCTTTTTAAGGCCTTGTCAGCCTTTGGATTTGGAGAGCAGTTCATCTCATGGATTCGGATACTTTATACAGATGTTTACAGCATGCTGAAGATAAATGGAACTTTAACAAGACCTTTTCCGGTGTGTAGAGGTATAAGACAAGGATGTAGCCTCTCAGGACTTTTATATGTAATATCCATGGAACCCTTATTAAGAGTTCTAAGGGAAAAGTTGCAAGGTATTTCAGTCCTTAATCCCAATATATCGGAAACTACTACAGTTAGGCTTATTGCCTATGCTGATGATGTTACGGTTATAATAAGATCTCAAGAAGATATTTTTCAACTGAGTAAGTATCTGGACTGCTTTCAAAAAGCATCTTCAGCACAGGTAAATTGGAATAAAACAGAAGCATTACTTCGCGGTCAGTGGCAGGAAGAAGCACCACCTCATCTCCTGCAACAGTGCCACTGGAATACAGAAGGATTAAAAATCCTTGGAATTTATTTTGGAACACAACAATTTATGGTAAAGAATTGGGACGGAGTAGTTGAAAAGATACTAGGAAGATTAAAGAGATGGAGCTGGATTCAACCACAATTATCATATAGGGGCAGAGTATTAGTGGTAAATAACTTGGCTGCTTCAATGTTGTGGCATCGACTGACTGTTTTAGATCCTCCAGCAGGAATTTTACAGACACTCCAGAAACACTTTGTCAACTTTTTCTGGGGGGGCATCATTGGCTTCATCCAGGATTACTGAACCTACCTGTATTTGATGGTGGTCAAGGCCTTATTGATTTAATTTCTAAATGGAAAGCAATGAGACTACAATCGGCTCAAAAACTGCTTTATAACACCGACCCGCGGCCATGGATTACGTATGGTTTAGCAGTATTACAAGCTATTAGTAAAATGGGACTTGACAGACAACTATTTCTTATGTCTAATAATGTAATTGAAGGTTTGAGTATGAATGGATTCTATTGGTCTGTATTAAGAGCATGGAGTATATTTAAAGTGGAAAGAGAGAACCATTTTGCTCTTGAAGAACCACTTTTTTTATAATTCCTGGTTATGTCATCAAATTTATCAAGTATTGAAATCACAACTTTTACTTCATCTGGTGTTTTAAAAGTGGGAGATTTGATTGACACAGAACAAAATAAATGGTTTTCTGCACAAGAAATTACTAAACAAATGGAGAGAAGGTCAGAAAGGATAGTGAAGAATGTTTTAAGAAAGTTAAAATCATCATTTCCTATATCATTAAACACTTTTCTTGAAGATTTTTTTGCTAGTGGTTCAAATCAAAGTTTTTTTTCCTGAAGTATTTGTTACACCTCATAATTGGCAGGATAATGAGGATATAAGACAACTCTTTTCTTTACGAGAACTTCAACATTTGTCCTTTTTAGAAAGTAATAAGCGACATTTGTATATGGCATGTGTGAAGTCAAGATTTTGTGAACATTTTAAGAATAAGATGGAGGAGTTACTTATCTGTGTAACCTTAGCTTATCATCAGTTTGCAATTTTTGCAACGTACCAGATACTGTTTTTCACATCTTTTCTGATTGTCATAGAATTATACCTCTTTTAGATCTTTTGGAAAATATCTTTGAAGGCTTTGGTTGGACTTTTTCAAAAATAGCATTCATTTTTGGGTTTAAATATCTTAGGTCCCAAAGTGAGTGCTGTACTTTCTCCAATTTTTTAATTGGTCAGGCAAAGTTAACTATTTGGAAAGTATATAAAGTTGAAAATGAAGGAAGAGGAATTAATATATTAAAATTGTTTAAAGCCTTGGTGGAATCTAGAGTTAAAATAGAGTATGAATTTTATTAAATGAACAATGATATGTTTACCTTTAAAAGGAAGTGCTCTCGCTCTCTCTCTGACTCTCTGTGTATGTGGGGAGTGTTTGGGTGTGTGCGAGGTGAATGTGGTGAGAGGGCGTTTTTTTTTTTGTCCTATTTCCTTTTTTAAATTTTTTTTTTTTACTTCTTTTACTTGGAAGTTACGACGGATAAGTAAGGATATTAATTATATTGGATTGGTGAGTTGAAAGTTTTCGTGAGTTGTTTGGAAAGTGTGACAGAGCCGAGATGGCATCCCTTCCTGAGGGGAGTGCAGCGTCTCTCTCGCGTCATGGCGTCAGGTGCATGGCAGAACCTGGCGTAAATGTGGAGGATGTATTGATCGCGGCTGGGGAGCAGATCGGTTATGACAATATTTGCTTAGCTTCTCGAATGAATAAGGCAGTGGTGATTTTCGTGAAAGAAGAAAATTTGGTTAATCATCTGATAAGCAACGGTGTTGTGGTAAGTGGTACTTATATTACTGTTTCACCACTGGTTACACCCACTACTAGAGTGACTATATCAGATGTGCCGCCATTCATTAAGAATAGTGAAATTGAACAAGTTCTTGCAAGTTACGGAAAGTTTGCTAGTCCAGTTAAAATTATTTCTCTTGGATGTAAAAATGAGGCCTTGAAGCACGTGTTATCATTCAGAAGACAAGTTTTTATGTTTCTGAATGAACAAGATTTGAATGTTTCCTTTAGACTATGGCATGAAGGAAAATCGTATTTGGTATATGCGAGTACAGGGAACAATAAATGTTTTGAATGTGGAGACATTGGGCATAAGAGGGCTGCATGTCCACATAAGGCTCAGAATGTTGAGAATACGCAGCAGAATGTTGATGATGGAGATCGTGAAATAGATCGAGAAATACAACCTCAGGCTGTGAGTGAAGTACATGATAGTGGCGTTGCTGTGGGTGATATGAGGCCTAGTGAGGAGCCTACTGTTAATGTGAACCAAAGCAGGGATATTGAGGGAATGATGAGGGCTGATGAAGTTACAGTGACAGCAGAAGTAAGTGGAGTAGGTGTAGAAAAGGTGATTGGTGAAGTTGGTGGAAGTGAAATTGAGCCACAACCTGGAACATCACAGGGTTTTGAAATGAGTAACGATGACAATGAGATGGTGGATGACGATGCTTGTTCAGAAATTTCTGAATTTGGTTCCCAAGTTATGGGAGATTTGTATACATTGCAGGAAATAAATAATTTCTTGGATGTAACTTTTGGTAAAATAGTTGAAGTAAATGATTTTTTCCCAGATGTGGATAAGTTTATTTCTTCGGTTATTATGCTACAGAGAACGGTAAGCTATGATGAACTAAGTAAGAAAAAGAGATTTCGTTTGAAGAAATTCTTAACGAAATTACGTCAAGGTAAATCTCGTGCTTCAAATTATTAAAGTAACGATTAAGTTGCACAGGGTGTCTCTCTTACTATGGTTTTTTTTTTCTGTTCTGTCCTTTTGAATGTCAATATTTTAAATGTTGAGGAAATTGAAAAGGGGAGGGCTATAATAACAAAAATAGAGTTTGGAGGTTTTGTGTTTGCTTTTGTTAATGTATATGCCCCGAACAATGGGTCAGAAAGGGTGAGGCTTTTTATGAAATTGAATGAATCTCTTAAAAAAATTGATGATGGTGTGTGTATTATTGTAGGGGGAGACTGGAACTGTACAACAGATTTCACTGTTGATAGAAATGGTGAAGAACCACATAATCAATCTAGTTTAGTACTATCCAAAATAATGGGAAAAAGAGGTTTGGTAGATATATGGAGAGTAAGGAATGGAAGGGAAAGACAGTACACATGGGTTAAAGTGACTGACAATATTGTCTGTGGGGCTAGATTGGACCGGTTTTATCTTGGAAAAATATGGAACAACAGAATAATGAATGTTTTTCATTCACCAAATGTCTTTTCAGATCATCATATGGTTGGTTTAGATCTTAACATGAAAGAATTGTCGAGACGTACATATTACTGGCATTTTAATGTTAAACTGTTACAAGATTGTTTTGTGAAAGATTTACAATGTTTTGGAATCAGTGGAAAATGAAAAAGAGTTTTTTTGAGAATATTAGCCAGTGGTGGGAAGTGGGAAAACCCCAAATAAGAGTTTTTTGTCAGGATTATACCTTGCATTCTTCATCTCACATTAAAGTAACGGTACAAAGACTGGAAAGAGACATTTTACAGTTAGAAAAAGAACTCCTCCATAATTCTGGAACTGTGCAGAAAGACTTTTTGGAAAAGAAGAGAATGGAACTTGGATCTTTTTTACAGGAACGGACTAAGGGAGCACTGATTAGAGCAAGGTTTTGCTCTATTAAAGACATGGATGCCCCTAGTTCTTATTTTTTAACCTGGAAAAGAAAAATGTTCAACAGAAACAGATGTATCATCTTCGTCGTGTAAATGGAACTATAACCTATGATCCGGTGGAAATCAGAAAAATGGCAGTGAATTTTTATGAGTCATTATATAGTAAAGAATCATGTGACTCTAAAAGTACTGATGATTTACAGAAGTTACCAGATGGACATAAAAAATTGCTGGACAAAGAAATTACTTTTAAGGAACTCACAGAGGCAATGCAGCAATTGTCTTCAGGTCGGTCTCCAGGAATAGACGGATTACCGGTCGAATTTTATAAGCAATTTTGGAATGTAATTGGAGTGGATTTGTATGAAGTATTTTTTAATTGTTTTAAAGAAAAATCACTCCCGTTAAAGTTGTCGATGTGCAGTCGTCTCATTGTTACCAAAAAAGGGGATTTATGTTTATTGAAAAATTGGAGACCAGTGTCCTTACTATGTCTGGATTATAAAATACTGTCAAAATGTCTGGCTAATAGAATTAAGCATTGTCTAGAGTTTTTGATTGATAAAGATCAGACGTATTGTGTCCCAGATAGGTCAATTATAGACAATATTTTTGTGTTACGAGATTTAGTTGACTTTAGCCACTTTAATAATAGTGATCTTGGTATTTTATCATTGGACCAAGAAAAGGCATTTGACAGGGTGTATCATGGGTATCTGTTTAATGTTTTAAAACACTTTTTTAAAACAATTTTACATCAAATGTAAAATTGTTGTATTCCAATGTGTTTATCATGGTAAAGGCTGGTGGGGGGTCTTAGTGCTCCAGTACCTCTTGGTAGAGGGATCAGACAAGGCTGTCCACTGTCTGGGCAGCTATATAGCCTAATGATTGAACCTCTCTTACGTAGACTAAAAAAAGATTTACAAGGTGTGTTATTTCAAAATAGAAGTGAAAGTGTAAAATTGGTTTTGTCCGCTTATGCAGATGATATTACGGTGTTTATCACAAGGCAAGAGGATATTAGTAGGCTAAATGAGGACATTAAGCTTTATGAAAAAGCGTCCACTGCCAAAGTAAATTGGGAGAAAAGTGAGGGTTATATTATGGGTCAGTGGGATGAGGTGGGATATTCAAAACTTCCAGGTGGCTTGAAGGGACGGTTTAAAAGTTTTGGGTGTTTTTATAGGCAATAGACAATATCAAATGAAGAATTGGGAGGGTATGCTGGATAAGGTGTCTGCCTAGTTGGAATGCTCTCGAGGTATGGGAAACTGGTCTCTCCCATTAAGATGATTTTAATTGGAAGTAAGTCATCGTTGTTGAAACATGTGGTGTCTTTTAGGCGTTATGTTTATATGGTACTGAAAGATAACGTTGAGGAACTTGATCTGACTCAAAATTTCCGACATGAAGAATTTAATTACGTGATATATGCTACAACTAATACAATGAGGTGCTTTGGTTGCGGTGAAAATGGACACCTTATTCGTGGTTGTCCAAAAAGAGAGGAAAACGTTAATAAAACTGCATCAACTGTTGCTTCAGAAAGTGTAATTGAAGTGCAGGAGGAAATCGCTACAGTTGCTGAGGAGATGCCGGGTCCAAGTAGGGCTTCGGTTGCTCCAAAAAAGGTAGAGAATGTTTCTGAGATTTTGGGAAATTCAGAAATCTTTGGAAAAGTCAGTGTAGCTGCAGCTGGGGAGGAAGAGGTTATACGTTCCCAGAGGATAGAACAAGCAGTTTGTGATTCAGATGATGGCAGTAACAGTAAAGACGAGGCTATGATAAATCCAGAAGATGGTGATTCTGTGTTGGGAGATGAAGAATGTTTTTTAAAATCCCCCAAAAAGGAAGTTGTTGGAATGCCCTGCTGAAAAAAAAGAAAAAAGAATAGATGGCATCCACATGAGCCAGACTGACACTGAGAGCGAAAGTGACATTTCAGAATGTAGAGTCACTGCTAGTCTGCCCCAAAGTGGTTTCTCTAGCCGAACGTACACTGTTGTGGATATTAAGTCATTTTTGAAAATGTGAAAAAAGTCCAAATAGAGGAGTATTTTCCAGACATAATACAGTTCATTGAGAAGGTAAAGATTTTTAGAAGTGAAAGTTGTTTCACTAATCAAGAGGTTTAAGAAAATTATTACGAAATTAAGTAGTCAGTCAGGCGGGCCCAGTGAAAACAGCCAGAATGGGTAAATTTATGCATCTTTTATGGCTTTATTTCTTTTGATCCTTTATGGGGGAAATTCCTTGTCTCTCCTGAGAGCTCATCTTTACAGACTGATCGAAGACGATTATTAGACGATCGAAGGTCTCATATAATATTAAATTATATAATTATAGGTCAAATATTATTTACATATTGTTAGTAAGTAATACAACAAAGCACGACGTATTGCATAACTACAAATCACCGCGAGAGCTTTCCAATATGCGCGCCACTGAGTGACGTCTGTACATCCGGGTCAGAGAGCACCTGTCCATCAAAAGCTCACTATCCAATCAGAGTAGATCACTGTTAAGCCCACCCCACGAGAGGTTTGTCTCAAAACAGCAAATGAAAAACTGCAAAGCGTAAGCGAAATCTGTGGCAATGTATTCAGAATCCACGATTTGCGAAAACGAATCTTTGAAAAACATTAACAAAAAATGAAGCATATTTGAAGAGCCTGTTAAATTCGATGCGACTGAGTTCATTTTTTTCATTTTAATTGTGTTTTTCTTCTTTTGTAATGGAATATTTTTGATAGTTTATAAAACTGAACGTAACTTTTTCAGAAAATTACGTTCAGTTTTATAAAGTTACATTCATTATTATTGACACAATCGTAATTCCATAGTTTCATGCCGGGTAACGTACTGTGCTCCAAAACATTGGTGCTGATTGGCCCAAGAGGAGTCCTGTGCGCCAATGAACGCTATCTATCGATCTGCGCTCGATTGCTCTTCCTTCATCCTCCAACTACCCGGATGTCTGTCTCAGTAACTTGAAATTGAATTTGAGAACTGAATCTGAATTGTGAGAAGTGAATGTGAAGCCATATAGAGAGTTTAATTTTCAGTGAGGATCAAATTTTATTGGACTTCAGTTCCAAACGAATAAATTCAATTTCAAATGATACAATTCAGATTCAGTTTTTGAATAAATTCAATTTTAATTAAACAATACAATTTCAAATGATGTGATTCAAATTCAGTTTTTCAATGCAATTATTCAAGTTTAGCCATTCAAATTCAAATATAAATGGTTCAAATTCAGTTTCTGGTGGCACATATTTCAGCCCATAGTCCTCTGCTGAGCCATCTGATTTCTGTGTGTAGTAGCAGGTCACCATATTCAGCTGCCATCTCCTACAATAGCACTTTGAAAATCCTGTGCTGTTTTGCTTTGGAGCGGATATTGTTTATGATTTTCACAACGGGAGTCATCACGTGCCCAGAGCCCATCACTTTGGCACACAATGCCTGCTGGTGAATGATGCAGTGGTAATGCAGAAATTTTGGGAAGTCTGGGTCTCCTTTACAGTGAGCGATGAAACCTGCATGTCGGCCAATCATAGCAGGAGCCCTATATGTGGTCACCGCTACCAGCTTTTCCAATGGTACCTTTTTCTGCACGAAAAACTCCTTCACTGTGTTATAAATGTCAACTCCCCTCGTAGTTGTCTTTATGGGCAGTAGTGTCAGGAGTTCTTCTCTTGTGGAGAAATCTTCAAACACTATCTGGATAAAAACCATCAGCTGCGCTGTGCTGTCCACGGACTCGTCGCACTGGATGCTAAACCACCTGCACCTTGCCAGATCCCGGTCCAGCTGATCGACCAAGTTACTGGACAAAGCTGACACTCGTCTAGCCATCGTAGATGCCCCCAGTTGGACGTCGGAGAGTGGCGATTACATCGCTTCCATATTTCTCGTCTTTAAGTACAGTGTTAGCAATTATCATCATTGCTTCTTTGACAACTTCTCCGTCTGAAAATGCCTTCTTCTTGATCAGGAAATGCGTAGCTCTAAAAGAGGCTTCGGTTGCTTTTTGTGACTTTTTCGCCGGCCTTGTGAAAAAAGCTTGTTGCTTACCCAAAGCTGTCTTTAGCTCAAGGGCTTTTTCTGCCCGTAGTGCGCTTCCCGGTGGGTAGTTAGTAGTTTTTGTGATTCGTAGTAATGTGTCTCTCCACATTGTGCCGCTTTGCCGTTGCCACAGTCGCTCCGCATATAAGACACACACAGGTTTCTTTCACAGTCGTAAAAAAGAACTCCCGACTCCCATTCGTTGTGAAAGTGATACGTTTTCTTTCTTTTTTCTGCCATGTTTTTGGGGTAAGAAACTACGTTCAGCGCCAATCTTCGCTGCGCCCTCTAGCTTAGCCTACTCTCCACGAGCACTGTATTGTCACACGCACAATACTGACCGAACTGGAGTACGTCAGAGTTCACCTAAACTTATCTAAACTTCATGTATAAGAAACATATTTTTAAGATATTTTCATTTTTTAAATCTATATAAATGCAAGTGTGATTAAAAAAAAAATGAATAGCAACAGAATAAAATAAAATTTTATACGCAGCTGAGTTGTGCTATTTTTAGAACAGGCCTGCGGGCGACTCGTGGTCTTTGGGGGCGACCTGGTGCCCGCGGGCACCGTGTTGGTGACCCCTGGGTTAAAGAATTTGATGGATTAGTGATTTTAAGCCATCATACCTCATTGAGTGGTGGAGTTGCGGTGTTATTTTCTAAAGAATTTACTCCATATTCCTATAGTGTAGAGGAAAAAATTAAAGGAAGGTTGCTGAAGATTAAAGCTGTATTTGAAAATAGTTCTTTTGTTTTTGTCTGTGTATACGCTCCAACTATGGCTTTGGAAAGAATTATACTTTTGAACACTTTGGATGATGTTTTAAATGAGTGTAACAATGATGATTTTTTAATGTTAGGAGGGGATTTTAATTGTACTGAAAATGTCATAGATCGAAATCATGTTGAACCACACATGCAATCAAGAAAGAGGCTAATTCAAATGAAAAAGTCTCATAGCATAATTGATATATGGAGGAATTTCCATGGTATACAGAGACAGTACACTTGGGCTCACGCTCATGATAATCAATTATCGCTGGCAAGGCTTGATAGATTCTATGGTTTTAACCATCAATTAAGTATGTTTAGAGAATGTTCAATAAGTCCGGTTTGTTTTTCTGATCACAGCTTGATAAAATGTGTTGTAGCAAAAAGTTTTGTCAAATCAAAAAGTGCTTATTGGCATTTTAACAATAATTTATTATCTGACACTTTTTTAGAGAAGTTTTTAAAGAGTTCTGGACAAATGCTAAAGCTATGAAATCGTCCTTCTTAACATTGCAGCAGTGGTGGGATTTTGTAAAAATACAAATCAAACAATTGTGTCAACAATATACTCACAACGCCACAAGAGACATAAATAGCTCAATGAGTGTGTTAGAAGAAGAGTTGATGAAGCTACAGGAGCTTGCTGAGTCCACTAAAGATGCCACCTATAAAGAGAACATAAAAAAGAAAAATAATTTGTTATCTGATATGTTAGGTTGTACAACACAAGGTGCTATCATTAGATCCCGCTTTCAAAGTGCAGAATTAATGGATGCTCCTTCAAAATTCTTTTTCAGTCTAGAAAAAAAGAATGGTCAGAAAAAGTTCATTCATGCCTTGCAGTCTGACGAAGGGATTTTGTTGACAAATCCCTCGGATATTAGGAAGAGAGCTGTACATTTTTATAAAGAGGTGTACCCAAAAGTGAAATTTCCAAAGAGCAAGATGGTAATTTGGATTTTTTGAAAATTTACCTCAGATAACTAAAAATGCAAATGAGGAAATTAGTAAAACTTTGAGTTTAGTTGAGCTCGAAAATGCTCTTAAAAAAAATGGAAAATGGAAAAGCACCAGGTATTGATGGCATTACAACTGAATTTTATAAATCTTTTTGGGTAGAAATGGGTCCAGAATTGGTAATAGTTTTTAATGAGAGTCTGGCAAATGGACAACTGCCAAGAAGCTGCCGGAGAGCAATTATTACTTTATTGCCTAAAAAAGGAGATTTAAACGACATCAAAAATTGGAGACCAGTAAGTTTATTATGTAACGACTACAAAATATTGTCTAAAGCTTTGGCAATCAGATTGGGAGAAGTCATTGAATCGATTGTTCATCCAGATCAGTCATATTGCGTACCAGGAAGGAGAATCTTTGATAATGTTTCTTTTATCAGAGACATTTTTGACTGTGGAAAAATCTTTGACGTCAATTTTGGTATGATATCAATCGATCAAGAGAAAGCTTTCGACAGAGTTGAGCATATTTATTTATGGAGTGTTTTAAAAGCCTTTGGTTTTAGTTCAGAGTTTATTGATATGATTAAAATGATGTATTGTGGCGTTGAGAGTATATTAAAGATTAATGGTGACTTATGCTCTCCGTTTAGTGTGTACAGGGGTGTCAGACAAGGCTGTGCGCTGTCAGGCATGTTATACACCTTAGCCATAGAACCCCTGTTAAATAAACTAAGATCTGATGTGTGTGGACTGTGTATGCCAAATTGTGCTAATGTGTTTAAGTTATCAGCATACGCTGATGATGTCATTGTCATAATCAGTGAACCCAATGATGTCAATGTGATGTTGAAGATTTTAGATGATTTTAAAACTCTTACTTCAGCAAAGGTTAACTGGGAAAAAAGTGAAGCCACATTAGTTGGAAAATGGCCAAAAGGTGAACCAAGAGTTCCTGATGGACCAAACTGGATAAGAGATGGTTTTAAATACCTAGGAGTCTTTGTAGGAAATGAAAATGTTGTAAAAAAGAATTTTGAAGGCACTGTTGAAAAGGCCAAAGGGCGACTGGATAAGTGGAGGTTTTTACTCCCTAAAATTTCCTATAAACGTAGAATTGGTTGCATTGGAAACAATCTGGTTGCCTCTGCACTTTTGCACTGCTTAGCCTGTATAGATCCCCCAGTAGATGTACTGATGAAAATCCAGTCAATGTTAATTGATTTCTTCTGGGACAGAATGCACTGGGTATCAAAAAGTGTTTTGTATCTATCAAAAGTCGAAGGAGGACTTGGTTTGATACACTTGCAGAGCAGAATGGCTGCATTTCGTCTGCAATACGTACAGAGACTTTTAAAGTGCTCTTCAGAGTTCAGTTGGATGGCGGCTGCCTGTGCGATCCTCCGGAATATCGAAGGGCTAGGATTGGACAAATCTTTATTCTAGTTGAACTCTCAAAGATTAAAAATGTCTAATTCTCCAGTTTTTTATCGTAACTTATTTAAAGTCTGGTCTCTGTTTAAGAAAAGTAGGGAAAGCAATGTTGCTTCTCTGTTTTGGTTGCTTCGAGAACCTTTGGTCTGTGGCTCACGTTTGGACTTATCACGCGAGTCTTCTTTTGCCATACCAGAAAGGACTTTGTGTAACGCCTAGTTGACAGAAATTGATCGTCTACATCAAATAGCAGGACCTGCTTTTAGGAATGTGACCGCGATTGCTGAGCTTTTAGGACTCAAATCATGCCGTATAGTAGCAAAAGCACTGGAAAAGTGGAGATCGGCCCTTACTGAGGAAGAGACAGAACTGCTGGATCATTACTCACAGGGGTTAAAAAACCCAGACTGTAAAGACCCATAGCTACTGTCATTGGCAATACAATCTCCTCAAGTATAACACCACCACAAGAACGCAGAGGTAGACATACTCCCACCAATAAAATTGACATGGTTCCAATATTTAAACACATTGAATCCTTTAACACAACAGCATGTTTTTAGATTGTAAAGAAATAATGATTGTGGGTTCAAATGTTGTACTTGGAAAAGAATTGTACAAGGTTTGTGTAAAAGCTTTTAATAAGAAATCTTTAGATAACAAGTGTGATACAGCATGGCGAAATATGCTTAATCTTGCTGTCGATGAAAAGCCAGAATGGAGAGCCTTGTACAAGTCACCATTAGTCAAAAAAATTGGGGATTTACAGTGGAGAGTGTTACATGGTGCTATTGCAGTAAATGCATTCATCTCCTTGATAAATTCTGAAGTGACTGAAGGCTGCCCTTTTTGTTTGGAAAAAGAGACAATTTTTCATGCTTTTATGCACTGTGTGAGGTTAAAACATTTATTTGATATTTTGAGAGAACTTTTTGATTCTTTTGATGAGGTTTTTTCAATGAAAGTGTTTATTTGTGGATTTAAATATGTGAAAAGATTTCGTCATAGGTGTCAATTGTTGAATTTCTTGTTAGGTCTGGCAAAAATGGCGATTTATACCACAAGAAAAGAAAAAATTTAGCAAAATGTTTGCAACAGTTTGGTAGCAATTTTTGTAAAATTAGTCAAATCTAGGATCTTGATTATCATTATTATAGATTAATGCATGATTTTTTATCTTTTGAGGTAAGATGGTGTTTAAATAAGGTCCTTTGTGAAATTGTTGAAGAAGAGTTGCTGTTTTCTATCTTTTAAGATTTTTTTTTTTATTGGTCTTAAATTAATGATGTTGTTTGGCATTTTGTAATAATAGCTGTGTAAATTGTAATAAAAAGGGTTTTGAAAATCAAATCTCTCTCTCTCTCTCTCTCTCTCAGCACACTAGTGTGCCATGAAAGATTGTCAGGTATGCTGTGGAAAATCATACAGTTCTACAAATTAAATAAATGCATGAACATAAATAATAATTTCAGGGATCCAAACTCCTCACCTTTCTGAGAAATGTGCTGTTTTGAAACCACAATCAGTCACTTTTGTGATTGTGAAGATTGTTTACGAATATCAGAGACCCCAGTTATTGAATTAATTTAAATATACCAAGAAAACACTTAGACCTAAACATAAACAAGTACTTTTATTACTTTCTGCTATCAAAGCAACTGCAAGCTTTTTTCTCTTCCAAAAACATGTTTTTGATGTTTATTGTGCACACCTCCCACTTTTTGAAATGGCAAACTCATAAAATCATCCTTCTGTGAGGCTTTTGTAACTCTTGTCATGTGGAGGGCAATACGGCATTAAACGGAGTGTTGACGCCTTGACTCAACTCATGTGAAATAAGCTTTACAATGACGACAGAACATTATTGAAACTCAAAATTATTATTATTTGTCTATTATTGTGTTCTTTTCTGATAAAAGCCATGCTCAGCAGTTTAAATAGTCTACTGTAGGAATATTATACCATAGTTCTGCTTTTTGTTTATAATACTGAAGATTTGTAGCCATGCAAGTTTTAATGAAGGAGAAGGTAAGGACGTTATTGAAACTCACTATTATTAGACTATTATTGTTGTCTTTTTGGATGAAAATAATGCTCAACTGAAGGACAACTTTGTTATTTTAATGCTTTAACACTATAAAGTCTCTTGGTAGATTTCACTGACTTACTCATAGCACATAAGACGCTCATTTGTCGCCACCTAGTGACATTTCCAGAAGTGATCACTGAACTAATCAGTTAAGAGCCATACAACCCTCTGGCTGGATGAGGGAGGGGACAATAAAAAAAATTAAAAAAGAGTGACACCTAGACACTGTAATGGCGATCGTGCCAAATTAACAAAACACACAAAAGAGAGGGACAGGCCAACATGGAGCACCAGTGGAAGAGAGAGAGAGGAGAGAGAGAGAAAAAACAAGACTTACTCGCCGGTTCTCCGATACGACATAGCTTGGTCATCGGCCACTCCTCCACCCTCTAATGCACGACAGCCAAGCCTGTCCGGATGGATTGGAGGCAGACCTCTGGCTTCTGGCGGACAGAATGCCCCGATGCGTTTTTGGTGGACGGTAGGGGTCTCCCCTGCCCCTGGCAGCAGTAGCTGCTCGAGGCGGTTGGTTAGGAGCCCCTCCTCCCCACGTAGTCGGTGGCCGCTCCTCCACTTCCAGGTGACCGTGCTCCTCCGTCCTCCGGCGGATGGCCACGGCTTCTCCATTGGGTGGATGGAAGTGGCGAGGACTCTACTACAGCGCATCCCTCCTCCTTCCCGGATTTCGGCACCAGTGTAAATTGAATTACTGGAAAGCATGAGGCGAGAACCGGCTTGATGATATAAATAATAGTTTAATAAGAAACTTAAACAAAAAGACAAACACACAAAGGTGTCGGACAGCTGTCCGTAAATCTCTCTCTCTCTCTTTCTCTCTCTCTCTCTCGTACTGCAGTTTCCAGTCAGCCTTTAACCCTCTCTGAGACTTGATTAGCCTGATTAAGTGTGCAGATTCACAACCTGGCCCCGCCCTCTGCCCCTGTCAAATGTAATTAATTCGCAGAGATATTTAGTGAATTGCGTCTTATATTTGGGATCTAGAGAGATGTGGTCACTATGAACTGTAATTGAATGCACAGAAAAGCTGTACTATCCCACTGTTTTTCATCCTAAAACATAACGTCCGCTACCCACCAGTGAAAACGACATACCAGTTTGAACTTGCTTTCTATTTTTTTTTTACTTGTTGACTTGATTTTCAGAGACCAGTTCCTTTATAATTAAACATGGTGTCCACAGTCTGATTACATCATAAACATCAGAATAACCTGTGGTAGCTATTTACCACTGTTACTAGTTAACAACTCAAGAAGACTTCACTGTATTAAGTGAAGTATTAAAGTTTGTCACTTTGGCTTTACCATGAAAATGTTCCATGCACCGAACAATATGATTATTATATTATATGTTGTGATTAATATTTGTTTATATGCCAGGAGCCCGTGGATGCATTGCAAGAGATGTGAAGAATGTGAGATGATCTCTGAAGGCGGTATATTTGGACACAAGCAGGTAGGAGAAATGCATTATATTATAATATTTGCGATCGCGAGCCTGCAAAGATGCAAATTGTACGTCATCACAAGCAGTTCACTTCCACGATTTGGTTCCACTGATCTATATATATAACTGGATTGCTCATGTCATCACAACAGTGAAGCTACTGCGCCACATCTTGGTATTCCCTAACATTCTGTATTCCTATGGGATTAATTTTTAACTATCCAGTCACATTAAAAAAAATTTTTTAAGTCTGCATATACTGCATCACAATGCAATCTTCCTAAATATGTAATTAATTATTTATTTGGACTCTACTCTATTCTAAGCGTGAGAGTGTTATGTTACTCTTAATTGTAGCAGCATTACGTTCAGCGGCGCATGTGTTACTTCAAACAAGCTAAAGAAACTGAGGTAAGATATCAGTAGACATTTTCAAACATCTGTTTTGCAGGTAGGGTTGCAGCGGTATACCGGTTTCATGGTATACCACGGTTTGAAAATGGATGGTTATCATACCATGTACATTTGCATATCTACGGTATTAGAAAAAAAATGCAACAGGACGGAGAATCTCACATATGCGTGCGCATTTCCTTTCCTCCTTGTTTGCCTGTCAGACTTGTCAACTTTCATTAACAATCTCTCTCTCCCACACGATCCCCTGCAGTCGACCTTTATACCTCAGAGGCTTGATTAGCCTAATACGGGACCGGGTGTGTAGGATCTCGACCCGGCCCCGCCCTCCGCCCTGCCACAAAGTTAAACCAGGTAAGTTTGCAGTTTGGATTTCAATAAACATCCCACTGAATGTTAGATAAAACTGGAATTGGTTTTCAACAGGAGGAAAAGCTGTATGAGTCAGTTGTCAGCCTGGCTTCACTGAAGAGCTGTCTTAACAGGTAAGAGAATAGACAACATTAGCTGAGTAAAAATATTATACTATCTGTTTTTATTTGCAATGAATATCCTTTTGCTGATATAGTAGTTATAACTTTTAATATTAATAGAAAAGTTGACCCAAAATGTAAATTCTGTCATCATATATTCAACCTCATGTCCTTCCAAATCCATGTGACTTTCTTTTGCAGAACCCCCAAAAAAGGTATTTTGTATTCCATATAAGGAAAGTAAATGGTGAGCAAAATAGCTTGTTTTGGTCACCATCAACTTTCGTTATATGGACAAAAACATTCTTTAAAATGTCATATTTTGTGTTCCACAAAAAAAGTCATACAGGTTTGGAAGGACATGAGGTTGAGTAAATAGCTGTACGTAAGGTCTTATGTAAGTTGGGGTATAAAGTTCACACTAAGGGCTTAGTTAATACTAGTTAGTTTGTAACTAAGACCGTGCTTAATTTATTTGCACCACCTGTTCTTAAGGCAAGTCTTAACTAGTAAGTTGTAAACTCTCTGTAAAATGATGCGTAGTCGCATAATATTAAGTTTACCTGCATTGATCCAATAAGCAGCCTTCATTTAGTACACAGAAGTATTAAAAAGCAATGAACTTCAATTCGATTTTTGTTACGGTTGATGTACAAACCTTGTTTGCTCACGTAACTGTCACTGCGGACGTCACAAGAGCAGTTCTCTTGAGAGACATATTTTGATAATTAAAATATAATTTTAATTATTTAAAATTTATACTTTTATATTTGACTGTCATTTCATATGTTTTTGAAGCATAAAAAGGAAATCATACCTTTATTTTATTATATGACCCAAGCTAAATTTGTATTAATGACTTAGTGAGTTTGTATGGTAATTAATCATCATATTCATGAAACACCTAAAACAGGCTAGTAATTGACATAATCACAATTATTTGTTTGACAATTAATTGTACATTAACTGAATGCTGACATCACTCGGCAGGTACCTCCTTTGTGGGGAATGCTCACGTCTGTAATGGCTGGAAGTGGGGTTAAAGGATTCAATGTGTTTAAATATTGGAACCATGTCAATTTTATTGGTGGGAGTATGTCTACCTCTGCGTTCTTGTGGTGGTGTTATACTTGAGGAGATTGTATTGCCAATGACAGTAGCTATCAGTCTATCATTTTTTGGATGATAGCCCAAAGTTGTTAAAAATGTTGTCTTACAGACTTCCTGTTGCTGGCCGAGGTCATTATTCAGATGGTAGCTGAGTGACCTGGTTCTTCTGCTAGGAACAGCTGAGGTGTGGCGCATGGTCTGGCGCTGTGAGACCATGTTGAAAATAAAGCTCTTTTTCTCACTATAGGACATATTCCAATAGCCTGTAAATATCTGTCTCCTTTGATCCTGTTATTTTTGTACTGCATTTCTTCCTACACATTGGACCACAAGACATCCCCATCCGTGGAACCTTACTATGTTCGCCTTCAGCTGCGGACTGCTCTTGAAACATTATTTGGGCGCTATGATTGATATTATCACCATCTTCATCATTATCACTCCCATCCTCTGGTACATAGGTAGCATTCCTTTCATCATCCTCATCACTGTCATCAGCACTCATCACCATGCCCTCATCCTGTTCGTTCATTTGAGCGACAGATTCTTGTCGGGAGAATCTAGTATCTGCCCACTCCTCAGTGAAACTGCCTGCCTGAAAATCTGTGTCCAGTGATGCAAACAACCCCTCCAGATAAGCTTTTCTCATCTCATCCTCTCCTCTTCACTATCTGCTTCTGTTTCAGTTATTTTTGGAGTAGTTTCCTCATAATTTTCTGAAATAATTAATAAAAGATGAATGTGATTTTCTTATCATTAGTATCCTAATCAAGTAACCTATTCCAATTTTTTTATATTTTAAAATGACCATAAATACTTTATTTGAATTAGAGGTGAAAGATATCTTAAGGTAACATGTATGTTTCTTGTCTTTGTAGCCTAACATCTAGGATATTCTCAGACTTTTAAATTTCCTTTCTTGCTCTCATGCTCTACTCTCATTAAGCTATAAACATCATTAAAATAGAGTAATCATATGTATTCTTAGCTATCTGTGACTGATCAAATAAAAATTGATTGGCAATGTTGGAAACTTTTTCTTCGTCGTCGAAGCAGAGACCAGGAGACGTTGGGATATCTTTTAAGCAGAATTTACTCATTATTGAGAAGTCGCTGTTGCATCTCTGTAGTTATCCAAGTCTAACTCAATAACTCGGTATGATACAGTTTTATACATTTCAAGGGTGAGGGATTTACATAGAGGTGGAGACACTCTGAAACAAAGCATGTAAATGAGGTACAGGAGTCAACTCGTTACCGGATATTCCCCAGCCCTGATCTCATCAGCATAACAGTGTGATTCGAATGCACAGAAACTAATCTAATCAGCCGGACTATTCAACGACTGGGTCAGATGTTCAAAGAGTCATTTAAAGACAAAAGGTGATAGTCCCAGCAATCCGATTAATTTAACTTGCAATAGAGAGATCAGGACAGGCAGGAATCTCTTGCTGGAAACCCTGACAGGCAGGTCTGTGAAAGAATTTATACCTCAAATACTAAATTTAATCTATATAAACTTTCTCAGTTTATATACTATTGTATTAGAACCTAAATTAAACATTTAATACATTTGTAATACAACAGCAAGATGGACTCTGACAACAGAAAAGCAGATCATAGGCTATTGCTTAAACTAATATGACACAAACACAAGTTAAATTGCCCAGTTATGTTTAATTCACGTATTATTTAACTAAAAGCTATAATCATAAAGCATCCGTCTTGTCATGGGGTTGCCAATTTAAGGCTGACATGTTTTTACCATGTTTTTTTTTTCAGTTTAACATCAGCAGGGTTCGAGTTTCGTGGGGGTCTCTAATATAGCCTACTAACTGTTACCGTCGGAGGTAAATAAATAAATAGGGGCTCAGATTGTGACAACACACTTGGGGCATGAGAACAAGACAAAAAGATATTTAAACAGTAGCTTATTATAAATAAATATTTGATGCTAAAATATATCAGTGGGGGGGTCTGGAGAATTTTCTGCACCAATTTATTCATATTAATCTTGTCTGAGCAAATGCCTGCGATTCATTGATAGCTTATGCAGTAATAAAGAGTTATATTTATATGGTTGTCAACTGTTGTATTTTATTGGTGCTCAATAAAGCCAATAATATTATATTTCAATCACGGGATCAATGTGGTTTGCAAATAAGCGATAGTTAGGTGGATTTAACAACTTTTTTTTTCTGGTGTTGCCGGATATTTCCTTCAAGCTAGTAGGTAGGCTAAAATGTTTCTAACATATATATTGCTAGCAGCTGGCTAGTCAGTAACTTAGGTTGCTAGTATGATTATAAAGTTTTAATTTGCCTTGCTAGGTGCTTTGCTATCTTCCTTACCCTCTGGATATTTGCGTTTTAATGCGAGTTCAACCATCATTTTGCCTCGGGATTGAGCCATGGTTGTCTCATGCTGTCCTAGGTTGGCTTGTTGGTTCTTTGTGAGTGAGTGTTACGATCAGGACAAACAGTATTACAATGTCCTTCGGGAGAAGGCTACCAAGCCAGACCGCAGTGTCAAACCCAGGAAAACAACCCCAGAACGCGGTAACTTCACTTACTGCGGTTTGCCTTGGTATTAGCTTGGATTTCGTAGTTACTGTAATAAGCCAGAACGCAGTAACTTCACTTACTGTGGTTTGCCTTGGTATTAGCTTGGATTTTGTAGTTACTGCAATTTTGACACACTTGTTTCTCTGAAACGGGACATAATTTAACCCAGATATTTTTTCACAAGACAGAACACATGTCATAAAGCCCATTAGAAGTCTTAACTCATTTTTGACCAAATTTGTAGTTACTGCACTTTGCCTTTGTAGGGCAGCGGTTCGAGGGTGCACACCTGAGTTTTTTCAGCATTCACATTATCCAAACAAATTGAACTTAGACATCATCTTACCCCAGGTGTGCATCAAAAGTGGTAGTGTGAAAGCATCCCTTCTTTTTTAAGTCTTTATTTCATATAGGAAAAGTTTGGGCACTCTTTTCCTTGTCCTTCGTACAGGATTGTCACGGTCATTGATAACCTAAAAATATCAGGTCATTTTAAATTATGATTTCCTGGTATGAAAATGTAATGGAAATTAAAGAGTTAGTTCACCCAAAAATGAAAATTATCCCATAATTTACTCACCCTCAAGCCATCCTAGCTGTATATGACTTTCTTCTTTCAGCCATACACAATCGGAGTTATATAAAAAAAATATCCGGCTCTTCCAAGCTTTTTAATCTAAATTAATGTTACCTTAGATATATATATATATATATATATATATATATATATATATATATATATATATATATATATATATATTTTTTAACAGTTTTTATACAAACATTAAAAAGTCTCACAAAATGTATAAAAGAAATATGCTATACATAAAATAAACACACAAAGGAAAAATACAAAAAATAAATAGAAATCCTGAAACTCAGTAAAGGAATGTTTTATGTAGTGGCGCACCTGTAGATAATAGAAGTGAGCACAACAAAATTTTTACATTGTACCATGCTTAAAGAATCAGGGAAAAAAGAATAGCAGCTTGGGAGCAAACAACAACTGACCCTGCCTCCAAGTACAGCCACTTGGGATGCGTGTCCAGCTCATGTGACTCTTAGGTTGGAGGTTGATCAGGAAATAACCTCAGTGTTCCAGATTCTATTCATTTGGTTGATCAAGAAATATCTTCTCTCTGTTTTCTTTACATTTGTGCCTTGGAGAGCTTTTGCTTGTAAGTTTGTTATCTTTTCTTTTCAGTGCTTTGTATATGTATATGTGTATATATTTGTAATTCATAGGTTTGAGCTTAAAAACTATTCTATGGTAATTTGTTAACAATAGTAACAACAATACGCAAAGTTGAATGTAATCTTTGGAATACATGTTCAAATAATATTTGTACACAGTGGGAATTAATTTGTTTATTTTGAGAACATTTTGTAACAAGACATTTGTAATTTTTGTATGTTTCAGTTTTACAAAAAAGAGTCAGCAAAAAGAAAAAGAGGAAAGAACATAACAGTAAAAACCCTCAACTTTACTACAGCGTCTGACCTTTTCTGACTCCTGTTATCTATCTGTCAATTTTGCGTAGATGAAACACGCATCTAGGACAGAATACAAGGTCATGAATACTCTCCTCTCCCAATTAAGAGAATAACCAGAAAACGAGCCAAAAACCTCAAGTGATTCCATTAAAAATGGCAAAGCAGAAGAAGGATCTCTCAAATATAAAAGCAGATCGTCTGCATATAAGGACCGCTTAACCTCAGAGTGACCACATGATATGCCCCTAATCCCCAAATGATTAGAAAGATGGATGGCTAGGGGTTCTAAAGCTAGATCAAATAACAATGGGTTTAAACTACAGCCCTGTCGTGTTCCACGCTGAAGAGGAAAGAAAACAGACCTATCCGAATTAGAAAGTATTGAAGTTTTTGAGGAAGAATAAAGCATTTTTATGAATAAGTTTAAAATTCTCACCAAAGCCTAACTTATCCAGCACAGAAAACAAATAACTCCATTCAATTCGGTCAAAGGCCTTTTCAGCATCTAAAGAAAGAACAGCTGCCTTTGAACTCATACTTTGATTACGATACAAAATATTTAGCAGGTGTTAGGGGTATAACAGTTTTGACCTGGACCAGATATGGAGAAAGAAGACCAGGAGTCGAGAAGTTCAATTAAAGAATCAAAAATTTACTGAAGTATAGTCTGCAGTTAAATTGGTAGAGCCAGCGGCAAAGTCTCACGAGGAGATCGAAAGCCAACTCGTACCTTACACAAATTCTTACATCAATTATACCATTTGCAAGGACGTACATTACATTATTTTACTCCTGATTGGCTAAAAGACCATAAAGTCACAACATATAGACAGCTATGCGGCCTATCAACATTAATCAGCGCACTTGTTGTCCGAGCCCGAGATTTACATCTGAAGTGACCTCGCAGATGGTCGCGGGGCGTCTTTGAGTCGGCCTGGTGTGCATCCCTGGGTTCAAAACCTGGATAGAAGGTCAAACGCACACACAAAACACTGACGAACGACAGTTCTTCTCTGGGCACAAGAGAGCCAGACACAACGTTATCAGGCCATTTAAACCAAAACAGAGAGATAAAATATTCACTCCTCGGGCAGAGGAGAGGGGTAGAAATAACATACATTTCTTCCCTAAAGAAATAATAAGAGAAAATCACACTTCTACTATTCAGGTATTATTACATAGGACTTTAAATCATATAATTAGTCATGGAAAGGTAACAATCAAACACAGAATACATCTGGAACCTATGTTTAACGCATTCTCCCAGAGCATCACAGATAAGCTTATCCCCAAAAGACCTTCAGCCTACGTGCAGGACAGAGAGAAAGTCTCTGGAATGTTCCTAAAAGAGACTAGTTAGCATTCAACACACATATGATTCAAAGTATATTTCAGTTATGCATAAGAAAATAGAATTGATTATGTGATCATGCATATAGTTAATTCATCACTTTATTAAAGAAGTTAAGCAACAGAATACAGATAGATATTGATATAAAAGGATATATATATATATATATATATATATATATATATATATATGTATGTATTGATATATCTGAAGAGACAAGGGATTTTGACCCTCACCCTTCACAGGCGACGTGAATTAAAAAATTAAAATCTTCCTGGGACAAAGCCAGTTTTATCTGGGTGAATTAACAAGGCCACATGTTTATTCAAACGGGTGGCCAAAATCTTGGCAATCACTTTTTGATCGCAATTGAGGAGACTTATTGGCCTGTAACTAGAGGGCTCTGTAACATCTCTCGTCTTTTTTCTTCAAACGGCATATGTGTGCCTCAGAAAAAGAGTCAGAAAATATTTTCTTCTCAATTGAATGATTTACCATTCTAAGCAACAAAGGAGTGATTGCATTTGCATTGGCCTTATAGAATTCCACACCAAACCCGTCAGGGCCTGTTGCTTTCCCTTTAGAAAAGGAGTTAATGGCCTCCAAAATTTCACAGAGAGTGAACGGTTCCTCTAATTCCTCTCTGGCACATTAATTTAGTTTTGGAAATTCCAGTGCATCAAGAAATTGCCGACCTGTAACGTTCAGTTCAGAACAGCTGGAAGAATAAAGAAGCTTATCAAATTCAACAAATCAATTATTGACTTCTTTAGGATGTGTTAATAAAGTACCATTCTGAGATTTTATCTGATGAATGGCCCTGGTAGCCTGCACACCTCTTAGTTGCCTGGCAAGAAGCTTGTCTGCCTTATCTAAGTTTAATTAATAAATTAGAAATCTGATCGCTCAAAATAGTTATATTCATATTTCAACTTAAGAATAGCATTAAGGTCTCTCTGAGCTTTAGATGAACGAAATGTTTGTTCTAAAGACGGAAATATGGATTCTATCTCAGACAGACGCCTACGCTTCTCCTTCCTCAACGAAGATTCATATGTAATCATATGACCTCTTAACACTACTTTACAGGTTTCTCACAGACAAGAATCTGAAACATCCCCCTTGTCGTTGGTTTCCAAATATTGGCTAAAATATTCAGTCATATAAGATTGAAACTGTCTATCCATTAATAATAGAGGATTGCAACACTAACAATACTGTGCCCTTGGAAGCAAAATTTTCAGACCCATACAAATAGGGCTATGATCAGAAATTAGAATATTATGATTTTTGGACTGAGTCACCCCCTGAATGAGTTTGGAGTCAATAATAAAGTAATCAATACGTGTATAGGATTTATGGACATGGGAAAATCTCCATATATCCACAAGATTCATAGATTTTATAAAATTATTTAAAACACCTACGGACTGAATAGGAGGAGGAACTGTGAAAAATGATGATCGAGATGAGGGTCCAAATAGCAATTAAAGTCACCTGTAATTATCAAATTAGTCGAGATGGTATCTGGGATATGCCCAAATAATTTCCTAAAACAAAAGCATCATCTATATTTGGCCATTACACGTTAACACATGTAATAGGGAAATTATTAATGAATCTGGATATAATAATATATATTCCTGCAGGGTCTGACACCACAGAGTGCATTCGAAAAGGAATTGATTTCCTAAAAAGTATAGCCACACCTCTAGAGGAAATAGTGTCTTGATAAACTTGTGAGATCCAATTTGCCCTAAGCCACATCTGTTCGCTGGGTCTAATATGGGTTTCCTGAAGAAAAATTATATCAGCCGACAATGACTTTAAATGTGCAAACACTTTAGTAAAGTCATACATAGAAGCTATACTGGGTCATTGGACAAGTTATCCACAAACTTCTTAGCCTCTTCGGCGATTCAAATGAGAGCTCCCGACCGTTATAATACAATGTCAGTTTTGCTGGAAAACGCAAGGACCATTTCAACCCAGCCTCCAGTAGAGCTTTCGTAACTGAGATAAAGGCACGTCGCCGTGCGGCCACCTCCGATGTATAGTCAGGGAAGATGTGAATCCGCTTTCCTTTGTATTCCAGAGGAAACTTTTCCCTGCTCAAACGAAAAATTAAATCCTTATCCCGATCATTGTGGATCCATGCGATAATGGTGCAAGGTCTCTGGCCATCAAACGGTTTGGGTAATAGTGCCTGTTGTAGAAATTTTGATACTCATTGATCAGTAATAGTCATTGCAAGGGAATGCCCCTGTGTCTGAGGAATGCAGAGGGGGAGGATCTGCTTCTGTCAGAGACCTTGGATAAAAAGAGGTATAAAATATGAGTCAGCCCTCCCCTCTGGGTCCCACTCACGGCACAGATTAACTCCTGTGTAATGACCGGGTCCTTCTTGCAAGAATAAATAATTTTAAAAGACTGTTTGATTCAGAGTGTCTCTTACGCTGTGATAATGGTTGGTTAATAATTTTTTGCCACAACAATTTGGTGTCAGAAGAGTGGGATTCCTTGGAAGTGCTCTCTGGACCTGAGTGTGGACGGTGTTTGGCCACCTGGACTGAGAAGTTCCAGCTCTACCTCATAAGTTTAAGAGAGAGGGGCCGACCGCATCAGGGCCAGGAGAAACTCCACTGGAATCAAATGCAAACGAACCCGTGGCAACCCAAATATCTCTGGTAAGGGATGACTAAATTGTTTTCTTTTGGTATAAAAGTGAGTGAACCATAGTGGCTGGGACTGTTTTTCTGTGGTGCGAGTACAAGAGGTTCTCGACCAGAGACTGAGACCTACAAACAGGTCAAGAGGTTTTCTAACAAAGAGTTCTTACAAATATTTGTTTAATTAGGTTAGCTGAAATACTGAGCGCTGGAACGTCCTCCAGAGAAAGATTTTGAGCAAACCGTAATTAACAAAGCACTAGGGAGTGCACCCTTAGCTGATCTTGGGATAAGAAATCAGATCTGTTGGAGACGTCCGACAGATTATTAGACGTGCGTCGAACGGTAAATAAACAGAGGAACAGAAACAGCCAGTATGGGGAAATCTCAAAGCAATCTTGCCAAATTTGATACACCGGTTTTCTGTAAAATGAGTCAAAACTATAGGAGAAAATGTATGCAGGACATAGAGAAACTGATCAAATACCATGATTTCCCCAGGGGAGGGAACACTGAGCACTGAGAGTGGTGCGAGAATCAGTGGGACAGGGCAGCGCATGAAACAGAGTTGTGGCTGTGTTCAACATGTGTGTAAGAAATGTGAACAGACAGTGGGCTGTTGGCTTAAGGAAAGCAAATGCAGAAAGAATTAGCATGTAGGATTGAAAAGTGAAGTAAAAAAACTAAAAGAAAATGTGTGAAAGATCTGTTTGTGTGTCAGCACCACCAGAACACTTTTATTTATTTTTTTAAATTATGTTTGTGTTTCCCCACATGCAACGACAATTGTGCCGGCGCCGCCGGCATATAATCATCACTATCCCGTGGCGGAGCTGAAAGCCCTGAAACTGAACCCCGACCTCGACTGCTCTCCACCCAGAAGAAAAGGACTACAAGCGCCCGACTCTGACAGTGAAGGAGACCTGAATGAACTTTTTTCTGAGACCTGAGATCGCACAAGCAGTGAAAGCAAGTTACATTGAATGGAATAGAGTGGCATTTCGCTAGATGGATGCTTGGCAGCGTGGTTAGAAAGCCGCTCTGTCAGAGCTTGCACAGTGCGCTTGTACAGCACCGCAAATCCTCCGACTAAAATGTCCAACAGAACATCCGAATAATCAAAAATCTAAATCAATGTGCTTAAGCCATATAGTCATGTAGATTAGGGCTGGGTATTTATACAGATTTCACAATTCGATTTGATCTCGACGTTGTGTCGGAGAAGCGACACTAGGGGTCCCACTTAAATCATGTCATGCGCTGGGCCGTGTACGTGAACTGCTGATACAGAAGCGGGCAGGTATTCTTGCGTGCAAACGTGACCAGCTGTATCATGCTGCACGTACCCTTCCCCAATGCCCCATTAAAGTCATCAGAATCCTTCTGATTACCCTAGTGAGGGGAACAAGGTGATACTTGCCAACCTGGGAACGGGCCAAGCCTGGCTGGGCCTCTTTTATCTCTATGTTTCTCGCATAGAGCAATCACGGCCGGGGCCCTTACATGCATTAAGGGAAGGGGGTCTTACCCAGTTTCCTATTCTTTCAGGGGGAGAAGACCCTGCGGAGACCACACCTACCTTACAGGGGAGGTAAATGTGGCGAATACATCACATGGCCGCTTAGGTCCTATGTGGGAAAGTTGGCGCGGTGGTAGATCCAGCCTCGTAGAAGGGGGAGTTACTACAGCACGGCGACCAAAGCAGCTGGAACTGCCTAAGGGAGACACGGGAGTCCACTCGTGAGGGGACAGTACCGTGGAGAATACACACACAGGGGGAGTCTGCGTAGGAGGCCTTTAACCTGTGGAGCACCTATTCCAGTGCAGGGTAGATTAAGTACCTGTAGTGGATTAGGTCGGCGAGTTCCTCTGCTGAACTGCGGACCCATGAGGGCTAGGGAGGAATCAACCAGGGATCCGAGAGGTGGGATCTCCTGGGAAAGAAGGCGCACTATTTTACCTCAGCTGAGGGAAAGGGCGCTAGGCACAAGCGATTCAACCGGCCAGTTCGTCAGCGTGTTACAGAGTTCTATGGGCTCGGACCTGAGAAAACACGAGATGATACCGACTCAACCCGGAGATTGTAAAATCTCGCGAATGTATTGGGTGTTGCCCACCCTGCTGCTCTACAGATGTCTGCTAGGTTGAGTGCGCTCGAACCCGCAAGGGGGGATAAGCCAATGAAATGGCATGAAATGGCATCGACAACGCAGTGGGCGAGCCTCTGTTTGGAGACAGTGTTCCCTTTCTGCTGTCCCCCAAAGCAGACAAAGAGCTGCTCAGAACATCTAGAGCTCTGCGTGCGGTCCAAATAGATACGCAAAGCACGTACCGGACACAGCAATGAAAGGGCTGGGTCTGCCTCCTCCCAGGGAAGCGCTTGCAGGTTCACTACCTGATCTCTGAAGGGGGTGGTAGGAACCTTGGGCATGTAGCCTGGTCGCGGTCTTAGGATCACATATGTGTCTGCCAGACAGAACTCCAGGCAAGTGTCGCTGACAGAGAACGCTTGCAGGTCCCCGACCCTCTTGATGGAGGCGAGCGCGATCAGCAGGCCGTTTTGAGAGAGAGGGCCCTGAGTCTAGCGGCTCGAAGGGGGGTCTCTGGAGGCCCGCGAGGACCACTGAGAGATCCCAGGAGGGGAACAGGCTTTGCCGGGAAGGATTTAGACTCCGGGCACCTTTTAGGAACCTGACGATTAAGTCTTGCTTACCCAGAGACTTGCCGTCTACTGTATCGTGGTGAGCCGCGATGGCGGCAACATACACCTTGAGGGTGGAGGGGGACAGCCTCCCCTCCAGCCTCTCCTGTAGGAACAAAAGCACTGACCTAACTGCGCACCTCTGTGGGTTTTCAGCTCGGGAAGAACACCAATTTGCGAACAAGCGCCACTTTAGGGCGTAAAGATGCCTGGTAGAAGGGGCTCTGGCTTGCTTGATTGTGTCTACGACGGTCGATGGTAGACCGGCTAGCTCTTCCGCATCCCGTCCAAGGGCCAGACATGGAGGTTCCAGAGGTCAGGGTGCGTTTGCCAGAGCGTGCCCCGTCCCTGAGAAAGAAGGTCCTACCTCAGGGGAATTCACCAGGGAGGGGATGTCGCGAGAAGCGTGATATCCGAGAACCACGTCCGAGTGGGCCAATAGGGGGCCACTAAGGTGACTTGCCCCTCGTCCTCCCTGACCTTGCACAGCACCTGTGCAAGAAGGCTCACTGGAGGGAATGCGTACTTGTGCAGCCCCGTAGGCCAACTGTGTGCCAATGCGTACCAGAGCGGGCAGTGGGAGGTTTCTTGGGAGGCAAACAGGTCTACCTGGGCCTTGCCAAACCATTCCCAAATGCGCTGGACCGACTGGGGGTGAAGCCTCCACTCTCCACTGGGCAAGCGTTGTCGTGACAGTGCATCCGCTATCACATTGAGGTTGCCGGGGATGTGAGTGGCATGCAGCGACTTGATTCGCTGCTGGCTCCAAAGGAGGAGACAACGGGCGAGTCGTGACGTGTGGTGGGAGTGTACTCCGCCTAGGCGATTTATGTACGAAACCACTGCGGTGCTGTCTGACCTGACCAGGACATGTTTGTCCCGAATTAAGGGGAGAAACTTCCTCAGGGCAAAGAAAACAGTCAGCAACTCTAGGCAGTTGATGTGCCAGCGCAGTGGGGCCCCTTTCCAACGGCCCGCGGCTGCGTGCCCATTGCACACGGTGCCCTACCCAATCTGGAGGCATCGGTCGTGACCAGGACGCATCGCTGCAAACCAATCTAGATGCCGGACGCAAGTCAGAATCTGTTTCTGTTTCCATTTTGAACGGGAGTTTGAGCAAAGCCTGGTTGAAAACTCGCAGGTCCAAGATCGGTCGTAAGCTGCCGCCTTTCTTGGGTACAATGAAGTAAGGGCTGTAGAAACCCTTCTTCATTTCGGTTGGAGGGACAGGCTCTATCGCATCTTTGAGTAAAAGAGTGGTGATTTCTGTGCGCAGGGAATTGGCATGTTCGCCGTGTACTGCGGAAAAACGGACGCCCGCGAAGGGGGGCGGGGGCCTGGCAAACTGAATCAAAGCACTTACCTTGCTCCGCGTGCCCGGCGTGTTCATGACTGAGGAGGAGGTCCGATGTTGGCATCCTCTAGACTCGTATGAACCGGCCGGCCAGGGAACAGTCTTGGGGCTGAGGGCAGAGGTACTGCGTTCAGGGAGCCAGGACTGTTGAGATCTGGAAGCAAAGTGCCGTGAGAACGGAATTTGCGGGCCAGGTGACCCAGAGACAAAGGAAATAGCTCTTTTATTGAGAATGTGGGTACCGCATCTGTTTTTTCACCGCGGAGAACTGCTGGGCGAAGTCCTCAACGGTGTTGCCGAAGAGGCCGAACTGGGAGACAGGAGCGTTCAGGAAGCGATTCTTGTCGGTTTCACGCATCTCGACCAAGTTCGGCCACAGATGACGTTCCTGGACCACAAGCGTGGCCATCGCCTGCCCGAGTGCCTGCGCTGTGACCTTCATAGCTCTTAGGGCGGGGTCAGTCTCTGAGCGCAGTTCCTGTAGCACATTGGGATCAGGGCCACTCCTGTGCATGTTTCTGAGTGCCTTGGCCTGGTGGACTTTCAGGAGGGCCAAGAGAATCTTGGCCTTCGCGGTCAGCGAGGATGTTGTCCTATAGGGCCAGAAGGGGAGTACAGGGCGGCCGCGCCAGGTGGTAAGGTTTCCGGGGCACAGGTGGAGCGCAACCGCCCTATCCACCTGGGGAATCGCCGTGTATCCTCCGCCGTCGAGGGTGGCGAGAGCGGATGAGCGAGTGGCGCTGTGACGAGTGGAGAGGGGGGCTCTCCACGATGACGTCAGCTCATCGTGCACTTCCGGGAAAAACGGGACCGGGGGGGGCGAGGCTGTGAGCGGCGCCTGGACCCCAGGAACCAGTCATCCAGCTGTGATTGTGGGGAGGATGGAGGTTTCCAATCCAGCCCCACGCTAGCTGCGGCCCGGTAAAGCATGTCGGTCATCTGCGTGTCGGCCTCAGCCTGGGCTTGCTGGCCCGAAAGCGTCAGATGCCGGGCTCTCCAATGCAGCAGCGAGCTCATCTGCTTCGAGCTCGAGAGGATAGGCAGACTGGCTGTGAGGCAAGCCGCTGTTTCCTCGAGCACAGACGGGAGGCGGGTGGTCCGAGGGGGCTTACCCGGCAGAGCTGCACCTGCTGCCATCCCCGGATTGTTTCCAGAGCCAGCCGCATCGTCCTCAATCCCGTGGGAAGAAGGAGCAATCCCCGCATTGAAAGCATTTCTGTTGAAAGCAAGCCGCGACCGCAACGTTGTCATGGTCATGCTCTCGCAGTGAGAGCATGAACCATCCACAAACACAGCCTCGGTGTGATCGCTGCCCAGACACACGAGACAATGCCTGTGGCCGTCTGAAGAGGACAGCACTCTACCGCATCCAGGAACAACACAGGGGCAGAAAGGCATCTTGAAAAAGACGCGTCCTGAAAAGGACGTTCAACGCCACTGTGTTTTGCTCTTTTAGAGGAAATTACTCTTTTAAATAAAATCACTCTTTTATGGAACTCTTTCGAGTTGTCTGCGCTGTCGAAGCGCCCAGGGGCAACAATGCACCGCCGTGCAAAGAAGGAGAAAGCCGCTGTTATGCACCGTCAAATCCAACAGCATGCAGAGCATCAGAGGAATAACAGGAACTGGTGTGTGACTCGCAGCAGACTGCATGCATGACCATCGGCTCCGAAGAAATTTTCTGAATGAACTCCCGTATTTGCCCGCTTAAATACCCGTATGTCCGGGGGCGGGGTATGCAAATACTGTCTGCCAACTTCTCATTGGCCTTTTCTCATAAGTCAGAGGCATATTTCGGCACTCAAGAGAGACCCCTAGTGTCGAGAGAGCGACAGAAGGGGAACTCTGGTTACAAAATCATATTGGTTTTACACATCATTGCATTTTAAACCTTACAGTTACCATTCTTAGTAAAATGAGATAAATCATACAAAACTAAAGATTATATTTATCAATTATAGGTGATTGCACATCGCTACACACATTTTAAAGAGTTCCAACAGTCTATAATCCTTAATTTGTTAGGTACAAACGTTACCACAGTTCAAATTGATTTTCAGCATTATATAGCAAGGCTAGATTAAGATGAAATGTCTTAGAGTTCTTAGTGGTCCTTGTAACCTTACAAAAGAGAAGTCTGCTTTAACTGTGTGTGGCTTGCTTGCTTCCGTCCAAGCTCGGGATCAGTGCGGCTCGCCTCGAGGCCAGCCGGCATTCTCCCTCGAGCCCCTAAAATAGGGAGAAATACTCTCTCAGCTGATCTTCAGAAAGCTGACAGCATGTCTGCTTGGGAGTGGCATCAGGTGATCGCACACGCTCCTTTCTCTCTCTCTCTCACTCTCTCTCTCTCTCACACACACTCGCACACATACATCCTTGTTTATCCAATAAATTGGTAGAAACACAAAAAACCGTGATATTTTTGAATTACTAATGAATGCTTGGACACATCATTTGGTTTGAACCAGCAACGGTAGATTCTGATCCGTCGCGTAAGCAAGTAGTTCAATGCACAAATGTATATACACATATATATATTTGATTTCATCAAAAGATGAATGAAAGTGAATGGTGACTGGGGCTAACATTCTGCCTTTTGTATTTCATTTAAATTTCTCGCTTCTGAGTCATTTAATTGAAATACAAAAGGCAGAATGTTAGCCCCATTAACTTTTTTGCAACTTCATAATCATAATTTCTGGGTGTACTATCTGTGTTTGATTTGCCAAGAACTATGCAAATGCAAGTTGGTACATGATTGTATCACGTCTTGTTTGAAACCTGTTACTAAATAAGAACATTTATGAGAATATTGCTTCTAAAAAAATTATATTTACACCACAGTTGAAAAACCGGACAAGTAACTTTTGACAAGTGAACCAATTTACTTTTCCGAAGGACAAGCACGTGACAATCCTTATGACCTAGGGGTTCAGAAAAAAATTTGTTGTAAGCACAGGGCTAATTCCCCATTTGGACTGAATTATTAAGTTAAATGCATGACTCTGGTGTATTCAATATTTCCCAAACATTTACGAAGATTTCAATACATTGTTTAAAATTTGTCATTTTTATATTTTAGTAAGTTTTAAGAGTAACATTCTAGGCTTAAAATATGTATTAATTTAATTTGTCAATTATTTTATTAAAAATAAAAATTATTATAATGAGCAGCCACTATGGATGAGATGCATAGTGTATGGTAGAGCTATAAATACAATGTAGCTCAAACTTATAAAGTATGGTGTAATGCAGACAAGATAACTATTTAATCGTTTAGCATCATAGCTTGCATTTTTAAAGATATTGAAGCTGCCCTGCCGGCACTGCCATTTGTTTTCTTTTCTTTTTTTTTCTTCTTTTTTTTTTTATCAGAGGATCCATAATTCAGCCATAGTAATCAAGTCGATGTAGAATGTTTTATACATGATGTATCATTTTTATTTATATGCTCTAATATATAACATTACATAGTGTAACCGAGCCATGCAGATGGGGACTATTGCCCATGGAACTAGTTGTAACCCCTTGCAGCAACATAAATTAAACAGCCAGTAATGAGAGAACAGAGATGTTTTCTTAACAACCATCAATGACAAATAAACACTATTAAATAATATTAAAATATTAATTTTGAAAATCTAGGCCCTATGTCAAGCACTAAAAAAAGGGTAAAAAAAAACTTTTCTTAATTAAGTAATTAATGCAGGGTAAACCAAGCCTGTGGGAAGGAACGTTGGTAAAGGGTTACTGGACCTCAGACCCACAATTATAAACAAACCACACATGCACTGATATCTAAATCACAAACAAATAGCTTTTGCATGGTGCACCCTGCAAGTCACTCTACACCCTCATCTCAACATCCATGCAACTTCACTGCATGTATGTTGAGATGAGGGTGTAGAGTGACCCAGATGACCCCAAAGGACAGACACTCCACACAGGCTGGCTCCTGAAACACAGAAAAAGAAAATCAAAAACAATTGCAAAATAGACCTCAGCGGTTAGCATAACTTTAACTCAGGTTAAGACATACACCTAACCTGATTACAAAGACACTATTCCAACACAAAACCAGCAAAATGAAAAACTAAACAAAATACCAAAATATACAGCAAGCAAAACAACAGGGCCTAGACACCAAACATCCATATGTACTGTACTCCTCACAGAAACATCTGTCAAATAATTAAAAAAAATATCAATACAACATACAGACTCGTTTAACACCTACAATCTTTGACAACCCCACTAATTTATAATATTTAAAATACGAGACATCAACATACAAACAATGAAGAAGACTCTCTTCACTTTGCAGGTTGACATTAACACATCACGGGTGTCGTAAGTATTTAAAATTGCCAATCCTATAAATAAACCAATAATTACATCGCATAGCTCTACCGCCTTTACAAACATACAAACACGCACACACTCACCTCTGCTGTAATCCAAAGGAGAAATGTAAACAACTATGCGTGCTACACTGCTATTAGGCTGAACACGGCATCCTCCGAAGTTAGTCACGTTTACAGCTCATGCACACACTCTTGCACCAAAGAGACGTGGCTCAGTGACAGAGTTCCGGATGCCGTCATTCAGCTAGACGGGCTAGCTCGTTTCGTGCCGACAGAAATACAACAATGTGCGGAAGACTCGCGGTGGTGGCTTGTGTGTTTACATCAACACAGATTGGTGCAAGAACTCTGTGCTAGTCCTTAGCTACTGTTTATCGCTGTTGGAGCTTGTGACTGTTAGATGCAGTAATGGAATAATTTGATTAAAGAGGAAACCATCACTCTGTTTATGCCATGTTTCTGTTAAGCATAAAGTCTAGTTTTTTCTGTTATAATGTCCGATAACAGCAGAGCCTTGTTATTTACAGAGTGTGCATTAAATAAAGCTGTTTTAACCAGACTCTGAGACAGAGAAGAAAATGGGGAAACCTCCAGACATGGAAGCGATGACAAATTGTTAAAATCAACGGCAGTATAAATCAGTCTTTTGGCGGAAACAGAGGAATAGAGATGGCAGTCGAAGATGCAGAGACAAAACTGTGTCTTGAACTGCGATGCATGTAGCATTTTGGATGCAATATTCCATTGTTTTGACAAAGTTCATGAATGTCTTTCAGAAAATAGTAGTTCCATTTTAAATTCAGTAGTTGCCGTGCAGTATACCTTAAAGCCATGACAGGACCCACATCCATAGTAGCCTCAAAGTGATGTAAATCCTGGGCAAGGTGACAGCTGGGTTGACTCCACCATAGGATGTCACAGATAATAACAGCAGTCCAACGTTTAAAAGATAATCCCACATTGCATCAAAGAGTAAATACAATAGCGCTCTGATATAAAACCTAAAACTTAGAGGCTCTGAAAATCTGCGCTACCAGAAAAAAAAACAAAAAATCATTTAAATGGTGAGAGGAGCGGTAGCCAAACGTGCCAGCGTTCCCTATCAACCGGAAGTCGAAATGATGATGCAAGCCGTCATGATGCAGTGGGCCCCGACTACAGACTCAATGTGGCCAGAAGGGGAAACAGTTGGGGCTGGCACTGTAGCAAGTGGGTTTTCCTCTGACAGTGGGACACAAATCCAACACTGTCAATCCTCTGTTTCTTCTTCACCTCTAGTGTTCTCAGATTGCAAAGTCTCAAGGCCAGCACATGGAAGAGAGTACAAAGGCAAAACATCAGGAACAGGCTTCAACATAGTATGATGTATCCGTTTTACCTGTGAAAGCCTATCTAAAGGGGCTATATAATAAACAACTTCCCCCTCAGTAGGCGCTCAAAACACATCTTGTATTTTATTTCTGCCCCGGTTACTATAGTCTCTTCGGTGAACTAACTGCCCTTCTTTCAAATGACAGCTGTAACCCTTTTGGTCATGCCTCTCTTTCCTCAGCCTGACTGCCACCTGAATTCTCTCCCCAGCACCATCAAAGGCCACTTGCAAGCGCTCCCGATGCTCCTCCATCCAATCCATCACTGTCCCTGCTGTCAGCTGTGGAAGTCTTCCAAGAAAAAATTTGGTTCTTGTCCAAACATTAAAACATTTTGGCACCTCCTCTGTTGTCTGATGTATGGTAGTATTGTAAGAGAACATTATTTGAGGCAAGTAATTAGGCCAATCAACTTTTGCTGACCTAGGAAGCGTGCAGAGAAGACCATGTAATGTCCAGTTCAATCTTTCACATTGGCCATTACCCTGGGGATGGTAGGGTGTAGTGCGTGTCTTCTGTATCCCATACAGGTCACACAACTGTTGTATCAATGCCCCTACAAAACTCCGACCCTGGTCTGAGTGGATATGGGTTGGAACTCCAAAGCTATAAAACCATTCCTTCACCAGGACATCGGCCACCGTAGAAGCCATCTGATCATAAGTTAGGACCGTCTGTCAATCGGCAAAATTTTATTTGGTCTTGCAACGACCAGATGTCCCATTGGTGCCTTCACGGGAGGGTGTACTGGTTTGGCCAAAGTGCAACGTTCACATTACTCACACCACTTCCTTATTGCTTTATGTATGCCCGGCCAGTAACATCTTGAACGCACTAGTGCAGTAGTCCTCTGAATCCCTTGATGACCATGCCCTTGGTGTAACTGTTGTAACACATCTCCTTGTAATGATTCTGGCAATACTATTTTGTCTCCACCATCTGGATGAAAATTTCTACAGTATAAAATATTATACCTCACCACTAGACGGTCCCACTCTTGCACCAATTCCAATCCGGAATTACTCAGCCCTTTCTGCTCCATGTAGTCTGGTCCTAGTGTCTGTTGCCAGAAATATAAAAAGTCCCTAATTATGGGATTGTCTTGTTGAAGGGCAGCAAGATCATTCACAGAATAAGCTGGTAGAACAGATATTTCTAACTGGCAAGCAATGATTGATGTCTTGCCTACTGCCTGCTCCAAACATAATGGAACATAAGTTCCAGGAAGAACCTGATCCACAATGGATACCCCATACTGTCTTGAAATAGAATCTGCATTTCCATTGGCCCATCCTGATCGATAACGAATAGCATAGTCAAAAGGTTCCAATTCTGCTGCCCACCATAACTGTGTTGCTCCAAGCTTTGCAGTACTCAGGTGACTCAAAGGGTTGTTTTCCGTCCAGACTATGCATTTATGGCCCAGCAAATATTCACACAATTTCGCCGTCATTGCCCATTACAGAGCAAGAAACTCTAGATTCATGGAGCTGTAATTTGGCATTCTCTTCTCCGTCCGACTCAGTGTTCTGCTTGCAAAGACAAGGGGCCTTACTTTCCCTTCCTGTTCTTGAGACAATGCCTTCTTGTTCTTGAGACAACACCACTGCAAGTCCGTTCTGGCTGGCATTCACCTCCAAAATGAAAGGCAATGAAAAATTATCATAGGCCAACACAGGAGTGGTGGTCAGGCACACTTTCAAATCCTGAAAACTCTTCTCACAGGCTTCAGTCCAAGCACTACTGACTGGTATATGCACACCCTTTTTATCCTTGCTTCCCAGTCCTCCGATCAAACAATATAAGGGAGCTGCAATCACTGAGAAGCCCTTAACAAATCGTCTGTAATAACTGGCGAAACCCAAAAAGGATCTCAACACAGATACATCTTTTGGTCAAGCACAATTAGCTACAACAGCAATCTTCTCAGGGTCAGTAGACACCCCTTCATTGAATATCAAATGCCTCAAATACTCACTTCAGTCTTGAAGAAACAGCATATTTCCAGCTTTACTTTAACACTCTGGGGTCGAAGGATGCGCCGGCGCTTCCTGATGGATTTTTCCATCATTACAACTGAAACAAATTAAAAATACTCTGTCATTTTGTGGCATACAGATAAGTGTAAGACATCATTAGAGACTATAAAGGGTCTACTTTTATTTGTGTACACTCACAATAACAACAAACCCTGGTGCTTTTTTAAAATAAATAAAAAAAGGGTGAGCTTTCAGCTGTCTCTGTGTCCGCAAGCATATTTCTGAAACACAAAAATGAACTGATACTCCACGAATACTTATCACACAAACATGAAACATATGTCTAAAGAAAGCTTAAAATTTTAAATAAAACAATTCACATTTAAAACAAATATTCTCCTGCAATGTAATCTGTATGAAACAAAACGATGTACAATTTCTCCTGGCACAGCTAATTATCCCTAATGTGATCACACCCACGGGCAGAGGGCGCTATTCATACGGTAATGTGCTGAAGCGATCAATGAAAATGGTAAACACCCCCGACTGTGCCTTAAAAAGCATCAAGTTCATTCACTTTTCTGTGCATTTGGAAGATGGAATGATACACAGGTGAGGAAGAGTCCACATTTTTCTCAGAAGAAGAGCAGGAATCCGATGAACGTTTTGAGGAGTCACTTGATCCACCCGAGGATACAATTTTGGATGAGTAAGTCAACTGAAAAAAAGCACAAATGTCAAGGCATGTCAAAACTTCTCCAGGGCCCAAAACACCCTCAGACCCCACAGGGTTAAGGCCTTCTTGGTGCAGCCAACTCAGAACCTTCTCCAAACGTTTGCTCTGTTCTCAATGGGTGGTTGTCCCATCCCTCATGGAACACATTGAGGTTTGCTTGCAGTCGGGGCAAAAATACATAATGGCAGCAAAACAGGTGAAGAGTGCTGTTCAAATCCCGCATGTCCTGTTCCTCAAGTGTGCAAGATTTGGTAGAACACGCTGGTGACACCCATCCAGAGATCACACCAGAGTCTCTCTACTCTTCATTTAAAAAAAGACAAATTACAAAAAATAATGACATTACATGTCTTTCAAGTAGTAGTTAAAGACATTTAAACAATCTTAGATAAATCTCTCTTGCCTCTGATTGTGCACACTTTTGCCTGCTATAAAGCAGTTACTGTCTGGCCCACGTACAGAAAACATCAGACGAGCCACGCCAACATTCTCTCCTCCCTGATCAGCTCGCACTCTAAACAATAATATAACATACATAATGAAGAGCCAACATTTTTTTGTTAATATCTCATCAAATGAATATTTATAAAATGTAATTAATATGTCAAATATATAAAATGTACATTGTTTTTAACTTGCTAGTCTATAGGAAGTTACTTTTTTTTTTTTATCAGTATGCAATAAAATAAAAAAAATAAAAAAAGATTAGTTTTACTCCCCCAACCAGCTTGTTGGTTTAAAATGGTATTATCCATGTTTTAAAGGTTCTTCGGGAGAACGCGAACAATGTCCATTATCACCTGTTCTCAAACCAGGGCAGGCCAACTCTTTAATTCTGCAACTGCCATCTAGTGGTAGCTGTATGCCTTGCCTTTCAGTTACGTGTGGATCCTCAATGCTGAAAATGCGGAAAGCAAGTCTCAAAATCCAAATGAACCGAACAGGATCGACTCGAACAAGGAATCAATAAATGCACGCGTGCCGCCTGATCCAGAAATGCACGGATTCCTTTTTGCACGCGGAAATTGTCACACTTTAATACAAAGCAGAACATTTATACTCACAAACATGACTTTATTTGTACAAATTGCTGCACATATATGTAATTCTTAATTCTACAGACACCGGTTGAAAAGCATTTGTTTCATTGTATAGTGACACACATTTACGAATCATGTTCACGTTAATGAATAGCACTGGCTTGTTCGTTAGTTGTGTGTATGTATATGTGTGTATGTGTGGGTGGAATGCTGTAAACTGCGAAAAGGAAGTCTCAAAATCCAAATGAACCGAACACGATCGATTCGAACAAGATGTCAATAAATGCACGCGTGTCTTCTGATCCACAAATGCAAGGATTCATTTTTGCATGAGCAATTTTTGATTTAATAATGTAGAACAGAACATGTTTATTTGCAAATATGTCTGTATTTGTACAAATCGCTGCACAATCATTCAATCCCGAATTCCACAGATTCAAATCAAATGGCATTTGTTTGTGGTTAGTAAAATACATTCACAACATTTATCTAGTACATACATAATTGTGTGTGCATTTATTAATCATATTGAGATTAAAATCATTCCATAGGGCATTGCATAAACCAAAAAGCATAAGATTAAATTCAAAGAGGCTGAAGGGAGTACAGAGTACAGCTGTCTTACATTTATCTTTTTCTTCCACAGGCACCTGGTTGTAACCACTTGCTAGGTACAAACCAGCGAGCACCTGAAAGGGTATCAAGGGACTCCTCTTTTTTCTTTACTAGGACAATGGGGGATGCATAGGGGCTGCAACTTTCCCATATTACCTGACTCTCTACAAGTTGATTTATATGTGAATTTACTGCATCATATTCAGCAGGTGGAATATGCCTATACCATTGTCGTACTGGCACCTCATCAGTTAGGGGAATCTAGTGACTAATAAGGGTAGTGCAACCCAAGTCTCCTTCATGAGTAGCAAACACTGACTGATACTTCATCAATAGAGAAGTAACTTTGTCCTGATCTAGCTCTGATAGGGCAGACACATCAACAGATTGTATAAGCTGCTGTCCATTGTCAACTTGTCTGTGTTGCATACTAACAGTAGCCTGAACTTCTCCAACCCCCCAATGAAAAAGGATCCTCCACAACTCCAAAACAATTCCACAAGTACCTAAAGCACAACGCAAATTAACCCGATTTCCATATTTCTAACATTAATCACAGGAATATAAGCAGTACCCTTAACCACCTGCACTACAGCAGGGACCACTAGTAACCCGCAGGAAGCACAACATTAGAAAATGGCTCAAAATGAACAGTTTTAGACTGGGCAGCAAGATGCTGTGAACAGTTGGCCCCCACTAAATTCATAACACCCCCTGGTCAGTAAACAGAGTACCTACCCCTAACTCTGTCAATTCCGGTGTTGGGCCTAACTGATGGAGCACCGTGACAAAACTGGAGAGTCTGCTGGACACATGGAAGATTGAAAAGAGGATCACCATACTGACTGAACAATAAGTCATAGCACTCGCTAATAATGTTCATCCCCAAAAAGCCTGGGATATTTGTCTTTGACTGCAAGCTAGTGGTGTCTTTCACAACAAGAATCCCTTTATTTGTTATAACTTTCCCCAGAACCTCTACATTCACCTCAGCATACCCAAGATAAGGTATATCAAGCCCTGCTTTAAGTTATAACCAATTACAAGAATAGAGTTGTTCACTAAAAGGTTGGGAAAAAAACTCTCTGACATAGTGGACACCATAGATCCAGTATCCAGAAGACATGAAACCCTTACACCACCAATGAGCACCATAACCAAAGGTCATGTGCCACTAATTGTGGCACATCAATGTGGCTTACCTCCCTAAAATTACTTGCCCCCTCCTGAACCGTGACTCAGCGACCCAGAGGGAGCTAGTTTTCCGACGGCTGATGCTGAGATATTATCTGCCTGAAATGAGACTGAGGTCGAGGTTCAACACGTTCATTGTCACAATGACTAGCAAAATCGCCAGGCTGCTGGCAATGTTTAGAAACGTCCAGACTATCACAAATTTGATTATGATGCACAGGAGGCCTTTTAGGAGGGTTCTGCAATCTGAAAATATGTTCCCCAAACTGATTTAACTGTTCTTGGTGGTTCATCAACAATTCTTTTATTTCAGCAATTTCAGCAGAGTAATTACATATACTAGAGGAGCTGGGTGTAGTAGATACATGAATAGCACACAATGAAGGCACAGAGTAACTCCGTGCCCACCCCTCAACAGACATACATTCTTGCTCCCATCGAATAGCCTCTTTACAAATGTTTAAGAGTGTATAACTTGGGTGGGTTCGAACAATCTGCTTCAGTGCCCGACAAAGAGCTGGATCATTAACATGTTCAACAAACTGATCTCTCAACAATATAGCAGAATTATGCATAGCATCTGGGGCACTTTCCAACACTTCATTCATAAGCCTAAACAGAGCATGAAAATACTCCTGTTACGACTCACCTTCAAGTTGTTTACGAGAAAAAAATGTATCTTCTAAATGCAACATAAGAGGGCACCCACACATTTCTTGGAGGATAGAAAAAATCTCATCATCTCTCTCTGCTTTAGGTCAGTATTTAATATAATTTTTAGCCTCCCCCTCCAAATGATCATAAATAAAATAAGCTTGATCACCTGATGTTAAATACCGACCATCGTTATGTTTGGAGGACAAAGGGTGAGGCTTGCAAGCCAAAGAACACCATCCCAACCGTGAAGCACTGTGGTGGCAGCATCATGTTTTGTGGGTGCTTTGCTGCATAAGGGACTAGTGCACATCATAAAATAGATGGCATCATGAGGAAGGAAATGTATGTGGATATATTGAAGCAACATCTCAAGACATCAGCCAGGAAGTTAAAGCTCAGTCACAAATGGGTCTTCCAAATAGACAATGACCCCAAGCATATCTCCAAAGTTGTGGCATAATGGCTTAAGAACAACAAAGTCAAGGTATTAGAGTGGCCATCACAAAGCCTTGACCTCAATCCGATAGAAAATATGTTGGCAGAACTGAAAAAGCATGTGCAAGCAAGGAGGTTTACAAACTTGACTCAGTTACACCAGTTCTGTCTGGAGATACAGGTATGGTCCAAATTTCTATGAACTTATTGTGAGAAGCTTGAGGAAGCTTCTTATTTGACCCAATTTAACCAATTTAAAGTCAATGCTACAAAATAGTTACAAAGACCCACTGGGAATGTAATGAAAGAAATAAAAGCTGAAATAAATAATTATGTCTAAGATTATTCTGACATTTCACATTCTTAAAATGAAGTAGTGATCCTAACTGGAGTGGTGGTGGCATAGTGGCTAAAGCACAGGGCTGTTAATCAGAAGGTCATTGGTTCGAACCCCATGGCCACCACCATTGTGCCCTTGAGCAAGGCACTTTACTCCAGGTTGTTCCGGGGGGATTGTCCCTGTAATAATTGCACTGTAAGTCGCTTTGGATAAAAGCATCTGCCAAATGCATAAATGTAAATGTAAACTGACAGGGAATGTTTTCTACGATTAAATGTCAGAAATTGTGAAAAGCTGAGTTTAAATGTAGTTGGCTAAGGTGTATGTAAACTTCTGACTTCAACTGTATTAATGTAACTGAATCACAGCCTTTTTGTTGTTTAATAATCACATATCGCAATTTTGCTGTTATTTTGAATAATTGTGCAGCCCAGAAGAATCGTGAAATTAATCTGATGCGCTCTATTAGAAACACAGTTGGCAACTAAAATTACAGTAATTTTTACCTTGAGTATTTGATATATCGCATGGCCCTTTTTTATACTGTGCACTTGCTCCATTACTCTAGAAATGTAAGTTATTGCAATGGTAGATAGGCTGTGAGGGTCACTTGTATCTAAATTTGGCTTTATTATATCCTTAATCTCCTGCTGTTATGTTTAATATTCAGGGTAGTTTAAATAATAGATTAAATATTTAAAAATGATTTACCCATAAGTTTTTAGTTTTGGAGGTTTTGTTTTTATTTGATTATTTATTTATTATTAATATTAGGAAAAGTGATTGCAAGAAATGGCTCTGTTGCTATATCTTTTGTTGCTGAATTTTAGATTTATCCCATCTCATCATCAAAAACACCTGTCTTCCTCTAGCAGAATGAGTAAAGATAAGGGCTTCAGAAATAAATACAGTGTCAGAAAGCAGACAGTGTCCAGGCATGGCCCTCAGCACTCATCCTGTCTTCCTCCCTCACTCCTTCTGCCGTTTATTTGATTGTGGTAGGTAAAAAAATTGAGCTGACAACACATTACCTAGTGCTAGCTAAATGAAAGACAAGGAGCTGTACATGTATAATTTGCAAACAGATTTGCATGCTTATTACACTAATGATTTAATCAGATTGGAGGTGTCTGGGGTTGCATGGTGGAAGCTGTTTACCTCTGTTTGTAGATTGAGCTGCTGCGCAAAAAGATGGAGACATCCGGTTGACCTTTGACCTGATGCCTGCCCGGAATAATTGTATATCACACTGATAGATGAGATGGACATAGCTTTTATATCCCGCCCCTTTATCTCTTCATATTCTCTCTCAAGATTCCATCCATAGATCTCACAAGTGCTGTGCACAAGACAATAATAATATTTTTTTCTTTAAAAAAACAAAAAAATATTGCAGTCATTTTCAAATTCTTTTTGTAGATTATGCTGTGTGAACTAGTACCTTACTGTATATATACTTAATCTAAATGGTATCTCTGAATGTCAAGGGCATAAAAGAAATTAAATCGGAAAGTGCGATTTTAATCTCCCGATGATTACAGTTTTGATAAGTATTCCAGTGAATTTCATTTTCTCCAGATGGTGAGGAGATGAGTAAGCCGCCACATTTGCTCATTTTTCTTCTACATGATTTATGTGTGTTAAGGGTGAACCCAACCCCTTGCTAACTCTGCCTTTAACACAAAAACACACATATGAGTTCACATGCGTGTGTGTCAGAGACAGGGCTGGGGAGTAATGGAATACATGTAACGGGATTACATATTTAAAATACAAAATATAAGTAACTGTATTCCAATACATTAGAATACAGTTACATTATAAAAGTATTTTGATAACTGAAGAGTTTACTTTACATTTTATTGTAATTTGTTTAATTTAATATTTAGTCCTTTTAGATGATATTTATACATATAAATAATGCAATCCAAAGTGCATTTGAACACTTTCTTATGATATTGTGACGCGCACAAAATGAGACAGTAACAAAGTTGAAATTCAGCTTTATTCACAGGCAGGCTGAAGTACAAAGGGGCAAATCCAGAGAAGCGTAGTCAAGGGGAGCGTAAGGTCGAAGCCGGGAGATCAGAATAAAGCAAAGGGGCAAATCCGAAGAAGCGTAATAAAGGGAAGCATAAGGTCGAAGCCGGGAAATCAGAATACACAGAGACAAAACAAGCGAGTAGTAGAAACAGGGGAAGCTAGCGAAACACTAGAGCTGGCAGAGCGAAGGGGGTAAACTAAACAATAACCAACAACTGTGGGGAGAAAGGGCAGGGGTATATATAGAGGAAATGAATGGTGCAGGTGAAACTAATATTCGGGTGATTGGGCACGAGTGTGAGAGCTAGAGGGGGCGGAGTGCGCTTGTGAATTGGAGTTCGTTACAGATATGTTACATTCATATGAGCAGACAGAGAAATTTGAATAAGTTTGGAGCAGAAGAAACAGAAATAAACCTTGTGTAAATTTTCAGCTTTACGCTAGGATAAAATGATATTTCTAGCCATTTTACATACACATGTTACCAGGCACGGTTTTTTGGTTTTTTCTAGTAAGACCTTTGATATTAGGGCAAAAATCATATTCTTTATAATAATTATTTTATTGTTTTCCTGTAAAAATATAAAAAAACACATACATGTTAAAAATACAAAACACATACATGTTAAAAATACATACATGTTAAAATACACATACATGTTAAAAATACAAAAATACATGCAATGTATTTTTAACATGTATTTTGTCTTACCGTACAGGAGTTTTTATAGTCAAAACAAGTGAAAAAGTGGTCTACCAGTTCTGAATAAGTAATCCAAAGTATTTAGAATACGTTACTGACCTTGTGTAATCTAACAGAATACATTGCAAATTACATTTTACAGCATGTATTCTGTAATCTGTAGTGGAAAACATTTAAAAAGTAACTCTCCCAACCCTGGTCAGAGAAGACAATTAATACTAATTGCTTTCCATCATGGCCTGACTCGTATAAGGGTTTGTTTCTGTGAATGTGGATTGTGAAGTGTTTGACGGAGAGGGCAGTCACAATTAAACCTCCACTGTCATCACTCATGCTTGTTTACATTTTAAATTTGTAATGAAATCTTACTGGCAATAATGAAGGAAATAAAAGTTTTGGAAAATTGTAGAAGTGGAGAAGTTTGAGAAATGAGCATCAGGCAGCTAAATAACATTTTGGGACAGGAAAGCTTATTATTATGCAGTGGCAGTGCCTGCTGGAGACACAAAGATGAACAGCCTCTGCTTTCCAAAATGCTGTTAGCGCCGTCCTGAAGTATGGCACATTGTAAAAAGGCCTCTGATTCCATATTTATATATATATATAAGTATATCCGTACACAACATTATATTTTGTAGATGCCTGGCCCAGACCTCATGATAAGCAGTATTTGTTATAAATATATAAATAAATATATTGCACTGGAGCCCGTCTCTCCCCTGATCTTATAGACCTGGATATTAAAAACGGAATATTGCATTTTCTAAGGGGATCCTGTAAACTGAATGCTGTGATCTTTATTTATATATATTTGGTTTGTTAAAGAGAGGTGTAGAGGTTGGAAGTGAAAATTTAAAAATGGCTGTAAATGAGGATGAACTCAAATGAGACGAGTAAAGTATTGAGAAATGCAGGAAAGTGTTATAAGTGTGTTTATATACACTGGGGGCTAAAAGTTGTGAATAATGTACAGATGTTGCTCCTATGGAAAGAAATACTTTTATTCACCAAAGTGGCATTCAACTGATCAACATATATAGTCAGGACATTAATAATGTGAAAAATTACTGTTACAATTTGAAAAAAAGTTCAGAATTTAAAATACTTCAGAGTTCTCGTAAAAAAATCCTTCATGTGCTGCGTGACAGCTTTGCAGATCCCTGGCATTCTAGCTATCAGTTTGTCCAGATACTCCGGTGACATTTCACCCCACGCTTCCTGTAGTACTTGCCATAGATGAGGCTGTCTTGAAGGGCACTTCTCACGCACCTTACATTCTAGCTGATCCCACAAAATCTCAATGGGGTAAAGATCCATAACTCTCTTTACCAATTATTTGTTGTTTCTTTTTTGCCATTTTTGACGTAATATTGACCATAAGACATTCCAGTCTATTGCATAAGGTGGCAACTCAAAAACAAACACAAAGACAATGTTAAGCTTCACTGTATGAACCAAGCATTCAGCTGTGTTTTATATAATGTCAAGTGATTTTCTAGTACCAAATTAGCAATTTAGCATGATTACACAAGGACACGGTATTGGAGTGATGGCTGCTGGAAATGGGGCCTGTCTAGATTTAATCAAAAATTACTTTTTTCAAATAGTGATGGCGCTGTTCCCTATCTGTCACTCACTCGAAGTTGTGTCGATGAGTTGACACTAGGGGTCGCTTCTTGGGAGCCCAGACATCTCTGATCTTGAGAAAAGGCCAATGAAAATTGGCATGTGGAATTTGCATGCCACTCCCCCGGACATACGGGTATAAAAGGAGTGACGCTGCAAGTGCACATCAGCTATCTTCTTCGGAGCTGAGCAGTCAAGTTCACTGAGCTGAATTCCTCCTGCCATCTCCATTCTTCTCTCTCTAGGCTGTTGGATCTACGGCACAGTCCAGCGGTCCTCCCCTTTGCACACCAAGGTTGTGCTGAGCAAATACCCCTGGGTGCTTCAGCAGCAGAAAATAAAAAGTGAACAACTTTGTTTATATATATATAAAAACACATTAAAAACAATTCTTCTAAAAAAATGGCGCAAACGAAAAACGTCTTTTTCAAGATGCCTTTTCGTTTGTGTATGTTTCCTGGTTGCTATTGTTACCTCTCCGCTTGCCACGGCCACTATCGCTGCCTCTCGTGTTGGACAGCGCTTGTGGATGGATCATGCTCTCACTGCGAGGGCATGATTCTGGCAATGTTGCGGTCGCGGCTTTCTCTCGTAAGAGGGAAAGCCACTTCAGCAGCTCCCCAACTCGGTCCTTCTACCCACGGGTATGAAGCGGGGTCATTTAGCACTGGGGGGGCGATTTGGGGATTTTAATGGGAGCTTCTCCGCCGGGAAACCCCCCCATGGATCTCCCATTCCCCAGCACGCTCGTTTGCCCCAGCGAGTTCGCGATGTGACCGCCGGCTTGTCTCAGAGTTCGCGGTCATGGCTCGCGAAGTGGACGAGCTTTCGATAACAGCATCGGAGAGTGGGTTGGTTCAGTCTGTCGCCATGCGCAGCTGACGGCCATGCTTGGCCGGGTGGCTGCAAGCGTCGGGATGGAGTGGAATCCTCCGCTCCCCCCTGAACCCTCACAGCCCGGTGTTCGGTCCCGGGGCTCCGAGCGCCGGTTACGGCCTCGCACCGCCGCCATACCTTTCTTCCCGGAAGTGCATGATGAGCTCACGCGATCACGGCGGGCACCTTTTACCGCCCGGACCTGGTTCGCGTAACTGGGTTCAGCTCATGTGGCGTTTTCCATTGGAATCCCTAGTGTCAACTCATCGACATAACGTCGAGTGAGTGACAGATAGGGAACGTCTCGGTTACTTATGTAATCTCCTTTCCCTGATGGAAGGAATGAGACGTTGTGTCCCTCCTGCCACAACACTGAACCACTGAACCAACCGCTGAAACAGTCTTTGGCTCAGCTTCTCAGTACGATACCTGATGTGCACTTGCAGTGTCACTCCTTTTATACCCATATGTCCGGGGGAGTGGCATGCAAATTCCAAATGGCAATTTTCATTGGCCTTTTCTCAAGATCAGAGATGTTTGGGTTTCCCAAGAAGCGACCCCTTGTGTTAACTCATCGACACAACATCTCGTTCCTTCCATCAGCGAACGGAGGTTACATCAGTAACGAGATGTTTTTTTACATCAGTAATGTCCTGACTATTCTTTGTGATTTGTTGAATGCCCTTTTGGTGAATTAATTTACCAATTTCCTTCCAAAACAGCAAAATCTGTACATTATTGCAAACTTTTAGCCCACAGGCATATACACATATACACCAATCAGCCACATTAAATGTTTATTTATATAGCACATTTAAAAACATCCAAAGTTTTAAAAATGTGCTGCACAATATATAAAAAGACAACAATCGAGACATGTAATAAAAATAAACAATAAACTTATAAAGATTAAAAAAAAGGTCAACGAATGTTAAAAGCCAAGGAAAATAGATACGTTTTAAGTTTAGTTTTAAAAGCCGAGATAGTTGAGGCAGTTCTAATATGTGCCGGAAGACTGTTCCATAGCTTAGGTCCAAAAACAGCAAAGGCACGATCACCACTATTCTTAAGTTTAGACCTGGGAACACAAAACAATTCAGATTCACCAGATCTAAGAGATCTCGATGAAGTGTACGGGTGCAGCAAGTCCGATAAGTACTGTTGCGCCTGAATATGGAAAAAAATTTTTTTAAAGTCTATTCTAAATTTAACAGGAAGCCAGTTCAATGAAATCAAGTCCAATTTGTGATGTGCTCAAATTTGCATTTCCCCTTAAGGAGCCAAGCAGCAGCGTTTTGAACAAACTGAAGGTGTGAAATAGACAAACGAGGGGCACCAATGTAAAGTGAGTTACAGTAATCCAGGCAAGAAGTAACAAAAGCATGGATCACTGTTTAAAACTTGCTTAATGACAAGAATGGCTTAACCTTAGATAACAAATGAAGATGATAAAAACATGATTTTACCACAGCAATTATCTGCTTATCAAATTTAAGTTTGCTGTCAAACAGAACACACAAGTTCCTAGCGCACACAGTCCAATAAGGTGAGAGAGTCTAGGTCAAAATCACATGCACTGATGTTATTCGAGCCAAACAGGATGATTTATGTTTTTCTCTCATTCAGCTTTAAAAAGTTATTCATAAGCCTTAATGTAAGTACATCTAAACAGTCTAATATAGGCTGTAAGGCACGATTGTTGTCACACTTTAAAGGGAGATAAATTTGGGTGTCGTCAGCATAGAGATGAAAGGCCACTCCGTATTTGTTAAAAATGGAGCCCAGAGGAAGCATATACAGAGAAAACAATGTAGGGCCAAGAATTGAGCCCTGTGGAACGCCACGACATAGATGAAAATCAGAGGAAGAATGATGTCCAAGACAGACAGCATACCTCCTATTAGTATTGGTAAGCTATGAAAGAAACCACTGCAACACTGTGCCCCAAAGGCCCACACATGACTCCAGATGACAAAGAAGAATATTGTGATCAACCAAATCAAAGGCAGAGTAAAGATCTAACAGGACCAGAGCCATAGGTTTCCCAAAATCAGTGGTTAGTAAGATGTCATTCGAAACTCAAAAGAGAGCAGATTCGGTACTGTGACGAGCTTTAAAACCTGATTGGAATATTTAATGAATAGTGTTATCAGACAAAATAGACTGTAGTTGAATTAATACCACTTTCTCCAAGATTTTAGAAACTAAAGGCAAGTTGGAGATAGGGCAAAAGTTGGGGTCCTGATTTGTTTTTTTTAAGAGAAGGTAGCATGTTTAATGCAATTGGGTACAGTTCCAGTGTAGAGACATTTGTTGATAACACACAAAAGTCCAGGGCCAACAACATCAATAATTGTTTAAGGAAGCCTGGGGAAATAACATCCTGAGGGCACATAGTAGCCTTTAAATGTTCAACAATTTCATTAAGAGAATGCAGATTAATAGGGTCAAAATCAGACCATGTAGTGGAGCAAAGAGGGACATCAGACAAGGTGTACACAGAAGGAAACATCTGAGATCTTATACCTGTGATCTTATCATCAGAAAACCTTGCAAAGCCCTCACAAAGAGAGACAGATGTCTCAGGGACGAGATTTACAGAGGGGTTGAGAACAGAGTCTCATATCAACATGCTCAGAACTGAGGCTTGCACTGCGCTTTGATGCAATATTTCCTGCTGCAGAAAACAGACCCTCTGATGGCGTGGATGTTGCCGGAATACACAGCAAGGGCTTTGCCACTGTAGCAAGGGCTTTGCCATTTGTTTTCCACCATGACAGTGGATTTTCCTTCTTGGACAGGGAATGTTCTCTGAAATACATCAAGACCTCCATCTGCACAGTTTGGATTAACTGCTGCTCCTCATCTTCTTCATCACTGGTGCTGGAGTCTGATCACGATCCCAGTATCATTGACATGCGTTATTGGGTTGTCTTGTGCTGTGCTGGAGGCTCCATTTTTTACTTTCGTTGGGCTGCCTCACTTTCTTTTTGGCAGCAAGTGTCATGACTTATACTGTGCTTTGTATCTTGAATGCTTCATCAGTAGGCAAGAAGTTATGTTTTCTAAACCTAGGATCTAAAGCAGCAGCAATCAGGACCGTGTTTGGACATTGAGGTTGAAACACAGATAGTCCTTGACATCTTGCTGTGATCTGTTCTTCCTCATGAGCCTGGTATGACCTTACTGGTGCAGTCTCAAAAACTGAAGCTGTGGAAGTGCAGAGAGGGTAACATATTGTTGCCCACTCAGAAACACCGTAGCTCCTTCAAATGGTTCAAGGGCCTGGCTCAGCTACTCAATCAGGTTCCACTGTTCAGGCTTAAGATCAAGGTAGTGGTGTTTTCCTCTCTGAGTCACTGCTGGGTACGAGAGTGCAGCAGTCACTGGCCATATTTGTTCCAGAAGCCTGGATAACATGTTGTAAGGGCTGTTCCAGAGAGTACTTAGGTCTTAAACTAGCATGTGTTATGGTGTGCGCATTTGCTGCTGCTTATCCTTTAGCTTAGTGCATGTTGGCTCACTCCTTTTGGAGTATGTTTGACAAGGCATCTTGCAGCATCCACACACTTGGAGATAGCTTGGTGGTTCTTCAGAGTGCTTTGCACAACCAAGGTCAGGGTGTGACCTACACATTGCACTGATCCTTGCTTTTCAATCGTTGCTATCAATCGCTGAAATATGAAATCGTGGACAACAGCTTTGATTTTCTCATGTAGAATGTCGAATTTGGCAATAACATCCTCAAGCCACTGCAATATTTGCAGCCATGTGTCTCCTTTCAAAGGGCATCATTGTCAAGCTGTGGGACTCAGTATCCCAATCCTCCCCAAGAACACTTTCTGGAACCCGTCACCCCCAGATATGCCTCTGTAACACAGCTTGTCCAAATGTCGGTTGTGAGTGCAATGCTGTCAGTCTCCTCCTTAAGGGTGTTCTTCAACTTGCCTTTGATTTCTTCATACTTTTTCTCCATCATTTTCATGAAGTAGGTCCTTGAAAGAAGCGTGTACCTGGGATTTAAAGTGAAAATCATCCTTTGAAAGCCTTCATCCTCCACCATGGACAGTGGTGCATGTCTGTGACAATCATGTTCAAAATGCTGTCTGTGAATTCAGCTGATTGCTCAACTGAACATGGTGCAGCTGTCCACACGAAGCTGTCCATACGATGCCGTGATTTACTGAAAAAGAGGTGAATTAATAATTACTATTGATATTTATTACTAGTCCTGAAATATCATACTGTATGTAAGTTCATTAGACTGGCTAATGTACATTTATTTACTATGTTTAAGTGTTGCCCTACACCTGCTGACCCTACTCACTGCAATCAAATCAACTAAATATATCTGCTGTATTGTACTGGTGCATTTTAGGCTCCAATGTCTACTTACAGGACCTGACATTTTGCTTTCTGGGGTATTTTATGCATCACTGTGAAGCTCAGGCTTTCAAAAATTGGCTGCAGCATTTTATTTTCTTTGGTTATTTTCTTGAGCACAGCTTAGCTAACTTAGGGACATCATAACTAGCCAACATATTGATTTACAGTCAGGTCCATAAATATTGGGACATCGACACAATTCTAATCTTTTTGGCTCTATACACCACCACTATGGATTTGAAATTAAACGAACAAGATGTGCTTTAACTGCAGACTTTCAGCTTTAATTTGAGGGTATTTACATCCAAATCAGGTGAACGGTGTAGGAATTACAACAGTTTGTATATGTGCCTCCCACTTTTTAAGGGACCAAAAGTAATGGGACAGATTAACAATCATAAATCAAACTTTCACTTTTTAATACTTGGTTGCAAATCCTTTGCAGTCAATTACAGCCTGAAGTCTGGAACGCATAGACATCACCAGATGCTGGGTTTCATCCCTGGTGATGCTCTGCCAGGCCTCTACTGCAACTGTCTTCAGTTCCTGCTTGTTCTTGGGGCATTTTCCTTCAGTTTTGTCTTCAGCAAGTGAAATGCATGCTCAATCGGATTCAGGTCAGGTGATTGACTTGGCCATTGCATAACATTCCACGTCTTTCCCTTAAAAACTCTTTGGTTGCTTTCGCAGTATGCTTCGGTCATTGTCCATCTGTACTGTGAAGCCGTCCAATGAGTTCTGAAGCATTTGGCTGAATATGAGCAGATAATATTGCTCGAAACACTTCAGAATTCATCCTGCTGCTTTTGTCAGCAGTCACATCATCAATAAATACAAGAGAACCAGTTCCATTGGCAGCCATACATGCCCACGCCATGACACTACCACCACCATGCTTCACTGATGAGGTGGTATGCTTTGGATCATGAGCAGTTCCTTTCCTTCTCCATACTCTTCTCTTCCCATCACTCTGGTACAAGTTGATCCTTGTCTCATCTGTCCATAGGATGTTGTTCCAGAACTGTGAAGGCTTTTTTAGATGTTGTTTGGCAAACTCTAATCTTCTAAAAAAGGCCTTCCTTTTTTTGAGGCTCACCAATGGTTTACATCTTGTGGTGAACCCTCTGTATTCACTCTGGTGAAGTCTTCTCTTGATTGTTGACTTTGACACACATACACCAACCTCCTGGGGAGTGTTCTTGATCTGGCCAACTGTTGTGAAGGGTGTTTTCTTCACCAGGGAAAGAATTCTTCGGTCATCCACCACAGTTGTTTTCCGTGGTCTTCAGGGTCTTTTGGTGTTGCTGAGCTCACCGGTGCGTTCTTTCTTTTTAAGAATGTTCCAAACAGTTGATTTGGCCACACCTAATGTTTTTGCTATCTCTCTGATGGGTTTGTTTTGATTTTACAGCCTAATGATGGCATGCTTCACTGATAGTGACAGCTCTTTGGATCTCATATTGAGAGTTGACAGCAACAGATTCCAAATGCAAATAGCACACTTGAAATGAACTCTGGACCTTTTATCTGCTCCTTGTAAATGGGATAATGAGGGAATAACACACACCTGGCCATGGAACAGCTGAGCAGCCAATTGTCCCATTACTTACTTTTGGTCCCTTAAAAAGTGGGAGGCACATATACAAACTGTTGTAATTCCTACACCGTTCACCTGATTTGGATGTAAATACCCTAAAATTAAAGCTGAAAGTCTGCAGTTAAAGCACATCTGTGCATTTCATTTCAAATCCATTGTTGTGGTGTATAGAGCCAAAAAAATTAGAATTGTGTCGATGTCCCAATATTTATGGACCTGACTGTACATTCTTAAATAGCCATTACATATATCAATAATTAACGCACATTCTTCAAAAGCCATCATCTCATCTATCAATCATACTGAAATGCTAACGTTAATGTTACCATGTGTCGGGTGCACTCTGTGGACTGGATGCATAGAATGGATGCTTTCTGCTGAGATGCTGAAGCATTGACGTCGTGCTATTGTGATCGGTTTTACAATAGACACACTTTACAGAGATATCTTTTTTCAGTTTAAAATTATCCCAAACTTAATACACTTTCTGTCATTTTCTCAGGCCTCTCTTTTCGCCTCGCTCCTCACTATTTTCTCTCCCTTTCTTCATTTTTCAATCGCATCATCAAATCACATCTACCTCACATATCCACTGTGTAAACGCGTTGTGCAACAGTAATAATCATCCGTGCAAAACAGTGACCACTGAGCAGTATGGATTAAACGAAGCTTCATTGCAAATAATTTGATTCAATGATTTTTAGTAATCGTGTTACTTGAGTTTCTTGAGGAATCATTTCAGCCTAATATATATATATATATATATATATATATATATATATATATATATATACACAAACTCACTGAGCACTTTATTTGAAACAATATGGTTTTAAATAAAGTGTCCAACCTGATCTGCTGTTGTAGCTCATCCGCCACTAGGTTCGACGTGTCGTGCATTCTGAGATGTATTCTACTCACTGCTGTTGTACAGAGGGGTTATCTGAGTAACCGTAGCCTTTCTGTCAGCTCAAACCAGTCTGGCTCCATTGACCTCTCTCATCAACAAGGCGTTTCTGTCTGCAAAACTTCAGTAAACGCTAGACACTTGTGCATGAAAATACTAGGAGATCAGCAGTTGGCACCAACAATCAAGCCTCACTCCAGATAAAAACAATTCCCCATTCTGATGGTTGATGTGAGCATTCACTGAACCTGCTGACCCGTATCTGCATGATTTTATGCACTGCACTGCTGCCACATGATTGGGTGATTAGATAATCACATGGATGATTGTTGGTGCCAGACGGGCTGATGATAGTGTTTCTTTAACTGCTGATATTTTCATGCGCAACAGTCTCTAGAATTTTCTCTGAATCGTGCCAAAACAAAAAACATCCTGTGAGGGGCAGATCTGCAGACGGAAATGCCTTGTTGATGACAGAGGTCAACAGAGAATGGCCAGACTGTTTCACTGTACAATTGTGGTGAGAAGACTGGCATCTCAGAATGCAATTTTGAAATGCAGGTTGGCGCTGGTTTGGTGGCACGAGGGGGACCTACATATTATTAGGCAGGTGGGTTTTAATGAAAAAAGCATCTGGCCAGTATTTCAAAACTGGCTAAAAATGATTAGCATTTGTCTTTGTCTTCATATTGCGGTGCGTTCTACTGTTAGGACTATTATAAATTGTGTATTTCGTAATGTGCATCAGTTGAGGAGGTTACCCCTTGTGACTCTACTCTCCCTAGCAACCGGGCCAATATATATATTGTTTTGAAATACTGGCCAGATGCTTTTTTCAGGTCAGTAAAAGATGATATGTACGTGAAAAAGATTACATTTGGTCAACCTACATTTCTCAAAAAAAAATGTTTTATTGTGCAGTCTCGCTGTAAACTGAGCAGAGCCGGAGTGTGCAGTGAATAGTTATTGAACAGTTGAACAGTTTTAGTTATTGGCACAGTTATTGCCTACAGTAATTGATGCATCACGCATGGACAGATGTTTTCGGTGTTGAGCAAAACATCCTCTATCATTCATACCAAGCAGACACCTCTGTGAAATTAGCACCCCATGTAATTAAATAATCACCAAAACTATTCAGTTTGTTTGTGCAGTGTTTGTGCTGATTTGTGCCGCAAAAATGAACTTTGTGCTGGTTTGGTGTTTGATATATTAAGCATTCTTTTTTGGGCTGTGTGACGTCACTCTCCACCCCATCTCGCTCAAATCGATCCAAACCGGTGCTGGTTGTTTGTTCTCAGTTTGTGCCATTAAAACAAACATTATAACTTCCCTTAGATATAGCAAGAATGTTTTCGGGCGCGGTGATGTCATTCTCCACCCCATCTTGTCTTAATCAGCACAAACACAGCACAAACGAATGGAATGGTTTTGGTGATTATATAATTATATGTGGTGCCAACTTCATGGAGGTCAAGCAGACTGCTCTGCAGTTTAGCGGAGTAATGAGACCTGATATTGTATTTAGTGAGAATGGAACACCTACCCAGATAGCAAAAAATGTCCGCATGGCTTCTTTTTGCCGCCGACTCTAAGCTGTCGGCTATAGGTGCGTGCCACTGGCGGGGATGAAACATTTGCCGCCGAATTCGTCACTCCCATTTCTTGCGAGATGCCGCCCGCGAAAAGCTGGCGGGCCGCCTGCTTCATTTTCTCTGGCGGTTGCCTCGGGCTAATCGACCGCATCCGGCTGGCGGCAAGCCGCTTTGAAATACAAGGACAGCTTAGACTCTCAAAATCGACCAGCCATGTTGGCTATTATTATTTTTTGCTCCAAAGCCATTAGGGTTTATAAAATAGTCTTGACTCTTGATTCCATGATAAGGTAAGGTTTAGGAAATTACATTTAAATTACTTTGAAACTCTGAAGCGATTATACAGTAATATGTGTAAAATATATTGAATTATTTTATGCACTTAGGTGAAAATTGTTTACATTTCTTTGATTGATGCACATTTGAGACATGCACCAATAAACCAAAAAGAATTCCTTTTGTAAGGCAATAAATATCTTTCTGATTCTGATTAGGTTTTAAAATAGATATTTAATTCATGGTATGAATAATTTAGCAGAATAAATTGATGAAGTTAGACTTTTCACCAATGCCTGTATCAGTGAACAGTGAAAGACATCTGCAACATGGCCAAAATCTCGGGTATACTTTAATATTTTTAATTAATTTGCAACCATGGTGACATCTATCATAAAGATGAAAATCCCTGTTTTGACGTGAAGGATAAACTCAATGAAAAAGCGAAATTATCCTCTGGTTTCACAGTTGCGCAGAAATTTCGTTTATGTCTACATTTTTTCCAACCTTGATTTTTTTGTTATTTTACCTTTTACAGGTTTTTATAGGTTTTGCAATTATGACCTGTACAAATGTTTAAAGGGTAACTAAACCCTAAACCAACTTTTTTTAGTTAATGATCTGTAAGAATGGGGCTTTATTAGTACTGGTCATTGATTCAAGTTATTTTTTTGACATTTGTGTATAAAGTGTTTTAATTCTACAATATATGGTGTAAAAACGTCTGAGTGCTGCCCTCTTCAGGTTGAACGGTGGCTACTGCAGTTGAATTTTCCTATTGGCTGTTTGCGGTACTTCGTGACGTAACCGGTGACAGCTGACGTAAGCAGGTTCCAGCTCACCACGCCCTTGGTACGAGCTACCATGCCCATGGCAGTATAAAAACCATCTCGTTTCGTCAAAACCACTGTAGCGAGTCAGGAGTTGGAATTGCGAGTATTGAAAACGATCAGGATAGAGTATTTTAGCATCTATTTAGCATAGCATTTATATAGTTATTTAGATTATTAGTGTAGTCTAGGTAGTTAGTTAGCATATTTGTTAGTGTAGTATTGTTAGAAGCATAGTGAGTTAGTAGCATAGTATTGCATCAGTTAGGATAGCTTCAAGTTAGCGTAGATTATCTGTATTTAGTACAGTGGTCAGGATGGTACGTAGGTGTAGTGTTGCTGGCTGCAACAGCACTGCTGGACTGTATAGCTTTCCAGCAGACTTGGAAATTAGGCGCCAGTGGTTGCATGTCCTTGGCCTGGAAGACCGCAAGTTCCCGCCTAGAGCTGTAGGAGTGTGCAAACTGCATTTTACGCGGGATTGCTTCTCCAACGCAATGGAGGTGGAAATGGGCTTCTCCAAACAGCTCACGCTGAAAGCGACGCAGTGCCAAACGCTGCTCCTCCTGCATGGACTCCACCACCACGAGCGGCATCTTGAGGTGAGTGATCATATATATTTGAATCACAATTTATGGTTAGGCTAAAGTTAATCCTCTGGGGTAGACAAACGGCCGCGCATTTGCTGGATTTTTTCACATAGCGGCAAAATATGAATATGCCTACAGAGCGCGCTATTGACATCAACTCAATAAAACTCATCAGATTCATGTACGTCGTCTTGCAACCGTGTGAGGAATAATAATAACATAATAGTAATACTCCTGGAGAAAATTACCACTCCAGTCACTCTCCATTTTAGAGTCTGACAGCAGCTGTCAATTAATCCGTCACTACAGGTCTCAGGTGCATGCCCCCGCTCAGCCCAGCCCTCGTTTCGTCCCCTCTATCCCCGCTGGTGTCTGCCCACTTTTCCAGCATTTTTCAAATATTGCTAGTGGGTGGAGTCAGACTCTGAGCAGGTGTTTAGTTACCCTTTAAGAAAGTGTTAAAGTCCCTGTAAAGGCAATAAAAAAAAAATCTAAACGCATTATAAATGTTAAAAATGTATTGCTAAAACACATTACAAAGACTGAACTGTGAAGTTCCGCTGTCGCCATATCTGTTTCCGGTTTACTTGCGCGTCGCCCAAAATGTCTGTTTTTACTCGATGTCTCCAGAATCTTCCGAAAATACGCGCCAGTGTAAAATGGCAGGCAAAACTGCTAAAAATACATAGATTTGCCCCTTGAAGGTCTCTGCGTTGTTCTGTCTTTTCTGAGCACTGAAGTAAAGCAATTATTGTTAATAATTTGCACTTTACAAATTCATCCCGTTATTAATTTTATCTGACTCCAATTTTATATTAATCTGACTCCAATTTTATATTAATCTGACTCCAATTTTAAGTTGACCTCTGATTTAGATTAAAGCTCTAAATTCTTTCTGATTATTCTTTTATTTTAATCATTTAAGTTATTGATTACTCTGAATCCTCTTCTATTCATTTACCTTTTGATCAGTTTCTAATGAGATTCAAACTGATAGTCTTTAAGTGGCTTCCTCCTACATTAAAGCTTCAGTTATGATAGAAATGATTCTTAAAATGGGATTCTCCTGCTCGGTTCCTCCAGAGCGGTTTCTCCTATTTTAAAGACCCAGTATTGATATAAATGATTTCAGAGGAATACAGAATAAATCAAAAAGTAACAATTTATTTGCCAGGTAGGATTTAAAACACAAGTTAAAGAAGCAAGTCAAAGAACATACCTGGCAGTTGAGAAAAGTACATGTAATTGCAAAGCATGGGATATCTGAATGTTACACACATTGAGGTGTGGGATCATCTGACTACAGAGAACCTTGAGCTCTGGGCCAGCCTTCCTTAAATATCCAGACAGAATACACATTGTGAACCAAATGGTATTATCCTTTGTTCAATGAGAATTTGGGGGTGAAAGGGTTCTTGGCTTCCTGGTGTTAAACCTTCAAGGAGGGGGATAGGCCTCCAGAATTATTCAGTATTTGGCATAGACCTTATAACTTTGTTGTCATTAAGTTTTATAAAGCTGGGGACAAAACACTATACCAGACGCACCGAGACATTTTAAATGATACCAAACATGTTACAAAAGTTACATTATTTGTATACATCAGATATGGTACATACAGATCTTAGGTGAGTTTGGGGTGATTCTGGGCTTAAAGGGAATGGATGAGGAGGAGGAGAGGGAGAGGGAGAGAATGGGACAGATGTGGAAGGGCGACAATGAGGTGTGATTTTTCAGTCTTCGCTCAGTGGGGTGTGGTGCCTCAGGAAGCATTTGCTATTTGCCTTTGAATGCAAACACATTGGCACCCCGCCTTACACCAGCGATGTTCATCGCATTGTTGATGCCTGGTCCCCTGCTCCGACAAACAAGAGGGACAAGGGCTTTAAACTCTACATATCGAGTTATCTGCACAACTACAAGGGTAAGTATTTTAATCTAATGTGGTGTGCTGGCAGATAGCGGCTAAGCTAGATCGCCACGTGTTCATTTTTAATGTAAGGTTAGTATAGAAGCTTGTTTTTTCTTAGTTTTAAAGCAAACTGTTTGTTAATTTTTGTGATAATTGTAATATCAATTATATTAACTTGCTCTCCTCTCAGTTTCTAATAAAGATCAGGGCACAGGTGAAGTCACTGTCAGCGCATTGTGCTACAGGTCCACGAGGAAAGCAGATAAACCTCACAGTTTGAGTGTATGGTGAAGCTAGAATTGATAAGACCGCAATTATAGGCTTGTTACTTTAATAGCCCGATGTTCCTGGGGACTCGGCTAAGGTTATTCATGTTTAATGTAACTCAAATCAAATGAAAACAGTTATTATAGGCAGGTAAGTTTCCCTAGCTGGTCCCCTCCGGGTAAAATGCGTTCTTATTCAAGTTTTCAACTCAGTCATTCGTTTAAGATGCAATCTTGTGTTATAAGTATTAGGCTATCATGATTATACAGTGAGAAAGCTATATAAATAAGTATTTAAAATAATAAAAGTGTAGAGCAACAACCGAGGTTGTAAGGTAAAGGCTGAATATTGTAGATTTATTACAATATGTTGCATGTTTGAATTAAAATACCTGTGGATATGCAACTTCCCACTCATGAAAGTTTTATGTTATTCAAAGGAGCACACTCTACAAAGGCCTGACTGGAGATTTGCCTGATCTATCCGTCCTTCAGGTGAGTAGGGATATAACAATAGCACATTTCACTGTGCAGTATGATATATCAACCAAAATCTGTATACCAATATTTCATTATTTTCATTAAATTGATGTTATCATAAGGGTTCTTCATTATGAACTTGTATGCCATGCATAACATACTGTGGATAGAAATTACAGGGAAAGTTACTGGTATGATAATTGTGGTTATATTATATTACTATTATATTTAGTGTATTGCTAATCAATATATTGTTACTTCCCAGGTGACAGCGGCTTACTTATAGAGCAGGTGAAGCAAGTTGGGACAATGTTGAAGACATTTGCTCGCACTGGGCAATCAGGTACAACTTGCAAACAACACCTGTGGTTGTTGTTTTAATTCCCACTGGGGCCACCTGTACATGTAGTAGACCTAGATATAAATGTCATAGTTTAGTAGTTGAAGGACCAGGACTGACTGCTTTATTCTTTTATTCTGGGAACCCCTGTAGTTGCAGATCAAACCCTAATGCTGTGACGTCTTGGAGTTTGGCAATGTTGTGCGTAGCATGGACAACAAAATGCTATGCTGCAACATTTCAGTGCCAATGTGTCTGTTGGAGAGTTATCCCTGCCAGGGGATCTGTTACTCCCCCCTAGACACTCAGGAAGATTTGGCGTTGCTTGACAACAGTTTGAGGCAGGATAAAGAGCTCCAGCAACGATTTGTAAGTGTGCTGATTTCGTTTATAACGCCATAGGGTAATCTAAAAAGTTAAATTAAGATTGTACACTGCATATTCTACAGTCTGAATCCACAGCCTGTCACATTTTAAATTTATGAGAAGCTTCAGAGAAATGTAGTTTGTAACATGTTTTTTTTTGTATTTTCAGCTTCGGTTTTTGGCAATCAAATGTGGGAGGGACCTAAAGACAACCGTGTGGCGAATGCTTCTGAGTATCTTCTCTAATTACCTTTCCATCAATACAACCTGGACTGTTGTAGGGGATAAAGCATGTTTTAGAGACATGTTCCTGAAGACCATTGTTCAAAGTAAGTTGGATATTTTTTTTATATTTACGTAGATGTGTCCTTATGCCATTCAAATGGAATGACAGATCTTTATTTTCTACAGGAGCCATCTGAAAGAACCCGGCAACCCAGGATGCCACTGATGAGGCGATCCAGGTTAACGTTACGCGTTATCTGAAAGGAGCATCTGACCGTGAAGGTGGAAAAAGGCGTCGCACAGCTGAGAGGGACTCACAGCCGACCCCTTAAACCTAGGCTGACTACTGACACCCCAGCATCACTGACAACTGGAACCCTTTCTTTATCCTGCAGTCAGTAACATCAAGACCCCTAAAAAAGCCTGCTAAAAGTGTCAGACTACACTCACACAATCCACACTGTTCACTGTGGAAATTGCTCTTTTTTTTCTCTCTCTCTCTCATGACCCTGCTTTGAGGGCAGCTCCTTGGATGAATATGGGATGGTTTGTCCTTTTATACAGGCGCACACGGAATCACTGAAGATATGCCAATTTGCACTGCCTCATTCTGGAGGTAGGGGAAAACCGGTGATTCTTAGCCCACTACGCCACGCAGTCCCCAACCACCCCAGACATTCTGATTGGCTGTGTTCTCTACAGCCAGATTTTCTGCTGTTAATTATATTTATTCCCACTTGTTGTCATGTGTAAATTGAATGTCAAAATTTATATTATACCTGTTATCCTGCACATTCTTTGATACCAAAGATCTCAATTATTTAATATACAATTTGCTGCTTATTTCATTGTTACAGTGCTTAACTATTCTATTTTTAAATATAGCTTGTATAATCTAGGATTTACATCTAATACTTGATATCTGCACATTATCTGGTATCAAATATTGTACTTACCGTGACTTTAGTATTGGCTTATTTCATTCCGTCAGTGCTTAACGATTCTATTATAGTTTGTAAATCCTATTTCATACCTCTGATACTTGATATTGCACATTAACTAGTACCAAAAATTCTACTTTCATTCCGTCACAGTGCTTAACTGTTATTCTATTGTTAAATATAGCTTGTAAATCCTTGTGCCACAGGTCATCATTGCAGTTATAATGGTATATTCTACTCCAGAGCTTTACTCTAAATTATTACCACTTAACCTATTGTTAGAAATGACTTGTAAATATGATGTTATACCTCAATTTATTTGGTATCCTGCACTTCTTTGGTACCAAATATCCCCATTGCTTATGTTTACGGTAATTCTTTTCATCCCAGAGCTGACCTCTTTATATTATTAACAATTATTGTAAGTGTTACAATAGTGTTTTTTTTTTTTTTGACCAAAATTGAATTGGAAACCTGCATGTTCTTTAGTGTGTGTGTATATATAATGTTTGTATTTTTCTGTTATTTATAATTCAGTGATCTGACATCTTGTTTCAATGACAGTTACTGTACTTTGAAATGTGGAATTAAAATGCCAAATGGAAATTTGTCTGGTTTGATCAATCATTATTCTTGATAAACTGCATGCTATAAATATATAAAAAAATATATATATATATATATATATATGTATACACAATAAGCGGCGGCAGATTGCTCGGAAAAAGCGTTTGCCTCCGACGCTCCGCGGAAGGTCCGCCTTCGATATAACGGTGGCGGAACGGTGGATGGCCAGCGGGCCGGCCGCGGAACGAAGGCGGCTGCCGCTTTTAAAAAGCGGCTGCCGCCGGCGGTGCGCTGTCAAACGTGTTTGTGATATCGCCATTCTGCCGCTTCTACTGCCTCTGGAGCACCGCCAGCGGCCCGCCGAATTATTGCTATCTGGGTATTGGAAGTAGCAGTACCGTTTAGAGGCGATAAACATCACAAGCTTCTTTGATGTCTCAAATGCGACCAAAAATAATTGATTGCGACAATAATTTAAAATCTAGTCGCCACTGGCGACAGTCGGGTTGTGTGCATTCATATGCGGTTTCATCAGATCATCTTCTGAGTTATTGAATATATTTTTAGAACCCACACAACCAGTGTCCCGTGCCTCTTTTCACCCATTCTGTTTCTGATGAGCTTGCTGCACCGCATGCAACAACAAACCCAGCATGAGTGAGTCATGAACAAATTACTCTTTTGAACTGGATCTTTTTCATGAATCACCCGAGGGTTTGAACTCAAGAGTTCAGGTAAGCAGATTGAATCAGATTCACTTTCTCAGTGAATCTGCCATCAGTGTGCTCACAACTGGGAGCGCAGACATTTCAAAATAAGATTCCCATGTTTATTTCGATCTTCTTTATAATTAAAAGTCCCATATTTTGTACCACTTTTTTTCTTCTGGTAATTATTGATTTGGATTAGAGTAGCACAATAAACTGGATTTGGGATTTCATTCAATATGCACTCTTGTAGTCTCCATGTCTGGGGCCGTCTAGTAACAGTAAAGAAAGATTAAGGCATTATTTTAAATCAATTAAAATTATACCATGGGTCTGTTGAATGTTTGATTCTGATTGCTTCACGGATGTTCTAAGTTGTGCAATTATTTTTCAAGGAAATGCATGGCTATAAAGTAACTCCAGTTCTTGACTGCATAACAGTTCCGTATCACTTTGCCAAATTATTTATGTTATTTTAACTCTCTGGGGTCTGAGGGTTTTGGGCCCTGGAGAAGTTTTTACATGCCTTGACATTTGTGCTTTGTTGCTTAAAAACACATTAATGGCTAAAGTCTGATAACACTGTATTCAGCACAAACTGGGCTACAATAAAATGTGAGCAACATGTATGTACATGTTTGTATTTTTGAGAAAATAATGTTTATGCATGGTTTTTAAAAAAACAAAAATTTTAAGTCATTGAAAAAAGGCCATATAACACATAATAAACATTTGTCCACAATAGTTTTGAGAACTGGAGCTTGTAGCCTAGAGTTTTTGCTACAAAATTATGTGAAAACCATCCTGATCACTTATTCATACAAAGTACTTTAACTTTTGTAAAACACTTTTCGTGTTGAAAACTCATATGCGAGGAGGCGTGAACTATCATGAATATTGAGGTAATTCACACAAAAATTTTCGTAATTCACACCTGATGACACAAAGACCCCTCCCCTGGGCCTATCAATGAGGAATGTGACAGAAAGAGAATAAATGTGAGGAGACTTAATGATCAAAATCAAGTTTTAAGTTTAAAGAACTTACATAAAAGTTACATCTTTACATAATTACTTCACTTAATTTTATACCTACACTACCATTTAAAAGTTTTAGAAGAAGTCTCTTCTGCTCATCAAGACTGCATTTATTTGATCCAAAATACAGTAAAAACAGTGATATTGCGAACTCTTTTTACAATTTAAAAGAACAGTTTTCTATTTGAATATATTGTAAAATGCAATATGTTATTAAAGCTGAATTTTCAGCATCATTAGTGTAGTCTTCAGTCACACGATCCTTCAGAAATCATTATAATATGCTGATTTTCTAATATGGGCATATTTAAAGTGCATTTTACTCATTTAATCTGAACACATATTTGCAAGCACAAGCTTTGTTGATGATAATGAGGCAGCATAAACACTAGATCAAATATATTCTAAACATTCATATAATTTTTACATCATATTGCATATCTTATTTATATCACACAGCATACAATTTAAATACCTGCTTTAGCCGAAACAACATTTACATGTAACTAAAACTTGCTTATTAGGACATATTTCAAATGTCAATACTCTGAAACCTGGCTGGCAAGTCTGGAAACAGTCCCACTAGTAAAATATGTACATGTTTATATAAAATAGCATGTCAACTAATGAAATGTCTAGGTTACGTATGTAACCTCCGTTCCCTGATGGAGGGAACGAGACGTTGTGTCAAAGAAGTGACACTAGGGGTCTCTTTTGAGCACCGAATATGCCTCTGATCTATGAAAAAAGGCCATTGGGAATTAGTCAGACAGTATTTGCATACCCCGCCATGGGTATTTTATACATACGGGTATAAAAGTGGGCAAATACGTAGAGTTCATTCAGGATTTTTCTGAGGAGCGGGAAATGGTCCGACCACTACAGCGGTTCGGCTCAGCAATGTGGTCGGGAGGACACAACATCTCGTTCCCTCCATCAGGGAATGGAGGTTACATACGTAACCTAGACATTCCCCGTCTGTCGCTCTCTCGACGTTGTGTCGAAGAAGCGACACTAGGGGTCCAATTCAAATCACGCCATGCGCTGAGCCATGTACGTGTACTGCTGACACAAGAGTGGGCAGGTTTTTCACGTGCAAAAGGCGACCAGTTGTGTAACACTGCATGTACCCTTCCCCAATGCCCCATAAAAGTCGTCGGAATCCTTTTGGTTGCCCTAAGCAGGGGAACAAGGTGACGCTTGCCAATCTGGGAACGGCCGGAGCCTAGCCGGGCCTCTTTTCTCTCTATGTTTCTTGCATAGAGCCAAAGCGGCTGGGGCCCTTACATGCATCGAGGGAAGGGGGTCTTACCCAATTTCCTATTCTTTCAGGGGGAAAAGACACTGCGGAGACCACACCTGCCCAGAGAGGGGGAGGTAAGTGGCAAATACATCACATGGCCTTTCAGGTCACATGTGGAAACATGGCACTGTGGTAGATCCAGCCTCAGGGAGGGGGGAGTTGCTACAACATGGCAACCGGGGGCAGCTGGAACTGCCCACTCGCAAGGGGACCGTACTGCAGAAAATACACACAGGAGGAGTCCACCTATTCTAGTACAGGGTAGATTGAGTACCCACAGTGGATTGGGTCAGTGAATTCCTCCGCTGAACTGTGGACCCAAAGGGCTAGGGAGGAATCGTCCAGGGATCTGAATGTACAGAATCTCCTGGGAGAGAAAGCGCACAATTTTACCTCAATCGAGGGAAAGGGCACTAGGTGCAAGTGATCCACCCGGCCAGTCCATCAGCGGTGTTACCGAGTTCTACTGGCTCAGACCTGAGAAAACATGGGATGATACTGACTCAACCTTGGGCACATAGCCCGGTCGCGGTCTTAGGATCACATGCGTGTCTGCCGGACCGAACTCCAGGCAAGTGTCGCTAACAGAGAACGGTTGCAGGTCCCCGACCCTCTTGATGCAGGCAAGCTCGATCAGCAGGACAGTCTTTAGAGAGAGGGCCCTGAGTCCAACTGATTCTAGCAGCTTGAAGGGGGGTCGCTGAAGGCCCGTGAAGACCAGCGAGAGATCCCAGGAGGGGAACAGGCTTGGCCGGGAAGGATTTAATCTCCGGGCGCCTCTTAGGAACCTGATGATTAAGTCGTGCTTACCCAAAGACTTGCCGTCTACTGCATCGTGGTGGGTCACGATAGCACATTGAGGTCGCTGGGGATGTGAGTGGCGCGCAGCAACTTGAATCGCGGCTGGCTCCAAAGGAGATGACGTGCGAGTCGCAACATGTGGTGGGAGCGTACGCCGGCTTGGCGATTTATGTACACTACCGCGGTGGTGCTGTCTGACCTGACTAGGACATGTTTGTCTTGAACTAATGGGAAAAACTTCCGCAGGGCAAAGAAAACAGTCAGCAACTCTAGGCAACTGATGTGCCAGCGCAGCGGGGCCCCTTTCCAATGGCCCGCGGCTGCGTGCCTGTTGTATATGGCCCCAACCCAATTTGGAGGCGTCGCTCGTGACCAGGACGCGTTGGGACTCCTGCTGCAGGGGCACTCCTGCCCGTAAAAAGCAGAGGTCTGTCCAGGGTTTGAATGTTTGGCGGCAGGTGGGGTGATTGTTACCCGGTGCGTGCCGTGGCACCACGCTCGTCTCGGGACTCGAGTCTGAAGCCAGTGCTGAAGCGGTCACATATGCATCAACCCCAGCGGCGCGACCACCGCGGAGGATGCCATATGCCCCAGGAGCCTCTGGAAAAGCACCCAGGGGCAAACTGAGAATGGAGAAAGCCGCTGAAGTGCGCCGTAAATCCAACTGCAGACAAGCGTCAGAGGAAACAGGAACAGGTGTGTGACTCGCAGCTGACTACAACACGACCATCAGCTCCGAAGAAAATTTCTGAATGAACTCAACGCATTTGCCTGCTTTTATACCCATATGTCCGGGGTGGGGTATGTAAATACTATCTGCCTAATAGCCCATTGGCCTTTTTTCATAGATCAGAGGCATATTCGGCGCTCAAGAGAGACCCCTAGTGTCACTTCTTCGACACAACGTCAAGAGAGCGACAGACGGTAAACTAAATGACTTACTCGTCTGAAATTGTATCCTCGGCTGGATCAAGTCACTCTTCAAAATACAAACGTTCATCGGAGTCCTGCTCTTCTTCTGAGGAAAATGTTAACTCTTCCTTAATATCCTGGAGTTTCATTGCCTGTGTATCATTACAAACGCGCAGTAAAGTGAATGGATTGTTTACATCGAACCTCTGAACACTGTCGTGGGCGTGTACCATTCGCATTGATCGTCTCAGTACATTAGCGTATGAATGCTCTGCTGGTGGGTGTGATCAAATTAGCTATAATTAGATTAACCGATAAAAACTGTACATCACTTTGTTTCATACAGATTACATTGCAGGAGAATATTTGTTTAAAATTGTAATTGTTTTATTTAAAAGTAGAAATCTTAAGCTTTCTTTAGACATATGTTTCATGTTTGTGTGATAAGTATTCGTGGAGTTTCAGTTCATTTTTGTGACGTGTTTCAGAAATATGCTTGTGAACACAGAGACTGGTTACAGCTCACCCTTTTTATTTTCTTTATTTTAAAAAAGCACAAGGTTTTGTTGTTATAGTGAGTGTACACAAATAAAAGTAGACCCTTTATAGTCTCGAATGATGTCTTACACTTATCTGTATGCCCCAAAATGACTTTTTTTATTTTAAGTTGTTTCTACTGTAATGACGAAAATAACCAGCAGGACATGCCTGTACGTCCGTCGACCCCAGAGGGTTAAAGAGCCACACACACACACACACACACACACACACACTCGTGAGCACATATTATTAGATTAGATTAGATTCAACTTTATTGTCATTGTGCAAAATACAAGTACAGAGCCAATGAAATGCAGTGATTATACTTGTAATGCTCACACATAAGGCCCAAACATACTCGCAAGAGAAAAAAGAATCGTCATGTCAGCGCACTCCTGCATCTCAGTGGGGATGAAAAAAAAAGTTGTTATGGTTTACAACGGGAATATCGCGACAAGCATCTTGGCAATTTTGAAGCGATGTTGGAGCGACTTCTGATGAGAGCTGCAACAAAAAAGGTAATCCCAGAAGCAAGATATCTAATTTTCTCAGTTTCTCTCTTTCGATCCCTCAAACACAAACTCTCTCACACACACACACACACACAGTACTTGCCACTGTTACGATTCACTGTTGTCTGCCCTGTGTTGTACCCGTCATCTGTTCCCCCCAGACTACATTTACCAAGTTATCCCTCATTATATAATGCCCTGTTTTTCTGTTCTCTTTTGTCAGTTGTTAATGTTTCTCCCCAGTTCATGCTCTGTTTTTTTTGCTTCCTGTTTTTCTGGTCTTGCACTGTTTCCGTGTTCATCCTGTTTTGTATTTAGTTTTATTCTTATTAAACAAAGCTGCAATTAGATCCTGCTCTTGTGATCTCCCTCATTGCTACAGCCACATGCATTCATCCTTTTCTTAATGAGAGGGTCAAGCTTTGCTATTTCTTCTAAGATTGTCAAAAAAGCGCCCTTGTTGTCAGAGTCATAAGACTCATAATGACCTCTCTGTGCTATATTTTGAGTGGCAGTTAATAGCAGCACATCAGCAATTGTTTTAATGTAAGTACAGGTTTCCTCCACTTTCTTTTTCTGGTCCTCATTTATGAGATCTACCATTGATGACTTGCTGTCAATAGCTCTTTTATGCTGATTCCAGCCATACATGGCATTTATATGATGCTCTTTTGAATGGAGCTTAAACCCAGAATCTTTAAACATCGCTTTTTTCCCAGTTACAAAATCCTGATTGGGATGTGAAGGCAGATTCAGGTGTACTGGGCAGAGAATAATGCCTACAGGAAAAACAATGAGCTGAATCTTGACTTCAGTGGCGGCGCCAGGGAGGAGCTAGGTGGTGCTGTAGCTCCCCCTATAATAGCCATAGTACCCGCCCAGCACCCCCAAGAAATGTTTGTAATTTTTTATATTTATATTTTAATGTCATGTTTGAATAGTCTTTTTCATGTTGTTAAAAATGGGAATAAATAATAATTAAAATATAATTATTTTATATTTTTGTTTCAGCTGGGTGCTCTTTGTGGCCTCTGCAGCAACAACAATTTTAGTAACCTCATATGCTCTCTCCTGGGTCACACAAAGGCCAGGAAACTCATATAAGTATTTTGATATATAAGAAACATACTAGAATATTGAAAAATATACTATATACTCCCACCTCTGAGACTTAAAAAAGTCTCACACTCTATTTCCCTCAAACCAGAGTGCAGTCACACAAGCCAGCCTGTCCCATTCCATCATGTAGACAAAGTAGGCCACTCAGTCCACTATCCAATGCCATCTTTATGGGGCTGCACTCTGCAGAACTTGGGACCAAACCTCTCCATCCACACTTGGCTAGGAAGGAGTAAAAGATCCCAGTCCTCTAGCTAGCACTGTTCCTGGGGGTGGGTGACAAAAATCAACTCATTTTTAATAAGCATGTGCATGCAACTGTAAAGCCTTGCGTGATGTAGAGTACAATTGATTATCCATTGAGTAGAAGATATATATATATATATATATATATATATATATGCTTTAACAAAACACTATTAAAAGTAACATAGTAATATTTATCCTTTGTTGCCAGAGGAACTCACAGACAATTCCGGTAGCCTGGAGCGCTATCTGGTGGTGTGTTGGAGCAGACAGCGGGTTTTTAAACCACCAGTTGAGTCTATTTGCTCTTGCAGCCAAGCACTGAGGTGCTCGCCGCTCCTTTCTTCACATATGTTCCTCACATGTCTTCTTTTGGCAAATACTTCACATCCATATTATGCTTAAACATAATCATCATCAATACTACTTCTACTTGATTAGATACATTGTAATAAAGATATACTTCATTAATCATTATAAGTAATTGGTTACATTGAGAGTAATAGGGGAATATGTCAAAAATAATAAACAAAACACCCTCTAACTCCTTTCTTGAGTTGCTATCTATTCTGTTATGTAAAATGAAAGTACAATAGTCTTGCTGTCTCCCTTACTATCAAAAACATGAGAAAAGTGTAAAATAAAATTCCCCTTAAAAATAAAATTCCCCCATTGTTGTTTCTTGATTGCTTCTCAGTAAATCTCATCAAGTTCATCCAATCCTGGCCCAATGGTATATTGTCTGGTTGCTACACTTGTTTGCATTGGCATCATTGATACGGTTACCATTTGCTTAGCCTCCGTTATAGTCATAATTGATCTCAGAATGGGTATAATACAATATAACAAGAATGCAAATAGGGTCAATCCTACTACTAACATTATACATATTTTCATTAGCCAAATCTTCCATGACCCAAAAAGGTCATCAAACCATTGCCCAAACAGCTGATCTCTCCCTGCATTAGATTTAACTTCCTTTCTCAGGTCACGCAGTTTCTTCATTGCCTGGGTAAAAGCTCCTTCTGGAGATTTATTATTTGGTATATATGTACAGCAATCTAAACCTAATCGCATTATTATTAAAAAACATTTCATCATTTATATGCCATATTACTGCACAATTTGCACAATTTGTCCTACATTCGTTTTTCCTTTAGTTTTGTTAAAGCATTCATACACCAGTTGACAATTTATTTTATATGATAATGGGCTTTCTTTTTTCTCATTATCCACACGTACGTCTAATTTTTTTGCATTCATCTCCCCACCCTATCATCTTATAATATTTATCATATTCCGGATGACCCAAGAATGCCAAACATTCTGCTGGGCAGAACACTGTTCTCCCTGTTTTACCACAATTTTTTGGCATAATACTAATAAATTTTTTCAATGGAGTGGGCGAGCACATTACACAGTTTGTCATTTTTGCTTGCTTAGCAGTATATCTGGCCCATTTATACCAGTCATTTTGATTTACATATTGTAATAGTTTCTCTGTTCCTGCTGACTCTATGGGTTCCATATCATTTTCTAAATTTATTTGCTTTTTCAGTCTTTCGGTGATTATTTTGACAGGTGTCTTTTGAGGCCGATTCTTCGGTTTGTTCTGCTTAGCCAAATTGCTTAGATTCTTTGCTTTTCGGGTTCACCTTTGTTTAGTGATCCAGGCGTTCGCTACTTTCTGATTTCTCGTGCTATGTTATCTAGTCTCTGCTCATTCGGGGGAATAATATTGAAGGTCTGAGATGTCAATTGTAGGAAATTCATCATACCATAGTCGTTATGACAGTCCTTCACCTGGAGAGTCTGGGCCTTCCTTGATCGCCTGTCCGGTAGGCCCTGTATAGGAGGCAGTACCTGTCCCAAATATGTTAGTAACAGCATCATCAACACTAATACCTCCTTGAGCTTCCATTCTTTCTCCATGTGCCACAACTCTTCCTCGAACAACTGCGCTTGTTGGCCTGTTTCATTTCCTTCAGTTTCTTCTGAATCTGTTTCAGCAGGACGATCACTTTCTTCTTGTCTTTCTCCTTCTTCACCTTCTTGGTCCTGTTCTTCTGTGACATGTACTTCCGTCTCACTTTCTATGCGTTCCTGCTCTACTGCGGCACTTCAATCCCTTTTTCTGCCGCAGCGTGCTCTTCCCCTACTTTCGCTTGTCCTTCTACTTCCTCTTCTCTTTCCACAGATTCTGTAGCCGGTTCCAGCTGATCTTCTTCTTCCTCGGGTTCTTGTTTTTGTGCTTGCTGCTCTTCTTTGTCTGAATCTTGCCTCGTATTCATCGTTGGGTAGTCCATATTCATAGTTTCTTCAATACAGTCCGTCAAGTGCTCTGTACTTTCTTAATTCACATTCTGGAGTATTTTGTTTTAGGTCAGCTTCATTGGAAAGGCCATCCAAGATCCCCAAGGCTGATTGTAGGGAACCCACTCTGCAGTATGCTTTCTTAGAATTGTTCATCTGGTGATCCTGGTCCTTCTTGGGACGTTTCTCTGGTAGGCCCCATCATTGGGGGCAACACTTGTCCCAAGTATGTCAGTAATAACATCCATATTAATATGTCTTTCTTATTCATTGGTATTGTAGGCCGCAATTGTTTTCCACCTTCTCTCCTTCAGCTGGTCATCCTGTCCTAACTTGCTTCAATGATGGCAACAGCATGACTATTTCATTTTATATGCATAAAGAACACTGTAATCACCTCATATGGTTACATGTTTTATATTAACTAACAATCATTACTTTCTGCATTCATTTGATTAATATATTAAATGATTTCCCTTATTAGAGTCATTTGCTACACACACATTTGTTGCATCTCATTTCTAGCACTAAATAACACATGGGTCCTCTGCCTCCTCCAGGCAGGAGCCAGACATAGCCTGACTTTGTTCCAATTAAAAACATTAGATCATCCCTTTAGTGTCTATACACAACATTTTTCATGGTCATTCACAGAAAGGGTCATTCACAAAAAGGCTATAATTCTCCACAGAGGAGGTAAACTACCACAGGTGTTCCTTATCTTAAAACTCCCTACTCATTCACTTATCACATACATTTCATTTCCTCCTGTTTCCCAAGGACTCTCAATGTCTGTATCACATTAATTAATTTTCCCTGCAAGCTAAGCTGTTCCCTTCCGAGGGAACTCGCACTGCGTCGTTGAAAACGACTCTTTGGGGAACGCTCCTTAGCGTGCGCCTCTGAATTATGAATGAAACTATTCCAATCTTGATTGGTGTTGCGTCATGACGTAACATGTGACGGCATAACCGGATGCATAAAAGTGACGCCGGTACACACACACATTAGCTTTCGCTCTTCAGCAAGCGCTCTATGTTGAAATTGTTTGTCTTATTTGGTGTTGTTTGTCTGATTTAAAAATATTATGGCCACCGAACAGTTCAAGAAGTGCGTGCACCCCTGCCCTCGTTTCATTACGTGTAGGGACACGCACGCTTCATGTGTGAACTGTTTGGGAGCGCAGCACGCTCAGGCAGCTCTCGAGGGATCTGCCTGTGAAAGTTGTGAAGCACTACCCATGAGAGTGCTGCGCTCCCGGTTGGCGTGCTTTGATGAGCACGGTCAGGCTCGCGTTCCCCACGGTTTTGGTCCCGCGTCTGTTGAGGCAGCGCGGCGATTGAAATCGCGGGGTTACGCAGCGGATTTTGCAGATGAGAATGAGACTGCTGCGGCACGTTCTCATTCTTCGTTTGAGGATCCCGAGCCTACTGTGAGTGGTGCAGAAGCCGCGTCGCGGCTTCTTCTGCCCATGATCAGGTCCCGTTGCTTGAGCTCACTGCTTCCGAGGAAGTGGATATGCTCAGCATCGATCGCGGGCGACCGTGAGCCAAGCACGCCAGTTTTTGGCCAAGCTTATGAGGAGCTGATTGAGGTTGTGGCGTGCCGTGGCCAGACTGAATATCAGCTGGCCACAAAATGAGCAGGGAACGCAAGTTGAAAGCAAATTAGGCGTGCGTTTCCTGCGGCACAGATCACAACCTCAGCGCCGGGGTTTGCCGTTTTTCCCGATCTCCACAAAGATATCTAAAAGCGAGATCGTGGGGTAAACCGCATTCGTCCCGTATCTCCAGCCCCAGTGTTTGATTACAGGCGATGTTTTGGGGGCATGGGATATGGGCTAAAACCCGGCGCTGCCTAGTAAGCCCTGCAGAGATACATCTGCTTTAATAAGTAGGGCTTACATGGCCGCACACAATCGGTGTTGGTTTCCCGCCGTCTCTGACGCTTCGGGCCACATCAATTTCCAGCGAACGCACACCGTGCTGTTCGTGTCAAAAAAATAAATAAATAAATAAATAAATAAATAATAATAAAAAAAAAACAACAAGCATCAATTGTGGTCACAAGAACCGTATCGACTAAATCCTGCCGGTTTCCCGCTTCAGGAAGTCGGGAACAGTGCTCGAAAAACACCCGAGACCAGCCTCGAGAGGCTGGTTCCCTTAGTTGAAGCTTCGGGAAGAGGTCCTACCGAGGTGGTAGAACCTCGGAGGGCTATCCCCTGCTGCAGAGCAACCGAGGTTGCTCTCGCAGCGGAGTCCTCAGGAAATCGGTGTCGGTTCCCGCCGTCTCTGACGCTTCGGGCCACATCAATTTCCAGTGAACGCACACTGTGCCGTTCGTGTCAAAAAATTAAAAACAAGCATCAATGGTGGTCACAGAAACCGTATCGACTAAATCCTGCCGGTCTTTCGCTTCAGGAAGTCGAGAACAGTGCTTGAAAAACACCAGAGGCTGGTTCCCTTAGTAGAAGCTTCGGGAAAGAGGTCCTACCGAGGTGGTAGAACCTCGGAGGGCTATCCCCTGCTGCAGAGCAACCGAGGTTGCTCTCGCAGCGGAGTCCTCAGGAAATCGGTGTCGGTTCCCGCCGTCTCTGACGCTTCGGGCCACATCAATTTCCGTCAAAAAATAAAAAACACACATCAATTGTGGTCACAAGGACTGTATCGACTAAATCCTGCCAGTATCTCGCTTCAGGAAGTCGAGAACAGTGCTCGAAAAACACCCGAGACCAGCCTCGAGAGGCTGGTTCCCTTAGTAGATTTTGTAGAGGCATGGAATCATCTTCCCAACATATCTGCATGGGTCCTGCATATAATAAAATCAGGGTACAGACTGCAGTTCGGGCACCGCCCCCAAATTCTCTGGGGTGGTGCAGACTACAGTGGTTCGGAGCAGGCTCAGGTGATGGAACAAGAAGTGCAATCTCTGCTGCTGAAGGAGGCCATAGAACGTGTTCCTCATTCAGACAGGGAGTCCGGTCTTTACAGCCGGTACTTTATAGTTCCAAAAAGGATGGGGGGTTGAGGCCGATTTTAGATCTCAGAGTTTTGAACCGGCCTTTGAGGAGGTTCAGGTTCAAAATGCTTACCATTCCTGTCATCGTGAGTCAGATCAGATCCGAGGACTGGTTTGTCACGATAGATCTAAAAGACGCCTATTTTCATGTACCCATCCTTCCATGTCACAGGAGGTTCCTGAGGTTCAGCTTTCGAGTGAAGCTTACCAATATCGGGTTCTTCCGTTCGGCCTAGCACTCTCTCCCGCACATTCACCAAATGTATGGATGCAGCTCCTGCTCCTCTGAGACTTCAGGGCATCCGCATACTGAATTTTATCGATGACTGGCTCATTCTGGCCCAGTCTCGAGAAATGGCGATTCGGCATCGAGATGTAGTCCTTGGCCATATTCGAAGTTTGGGGTTGAGACTCAACACAAAAAGAGTGTGTTACAACCATCCCAGTGCACAACGTTTCTGGGTGTTGTGTGGGACTTCGATTACTGATGCAGGCACGCATGTCTCTTGCACGTGTCGAGTCCGTTCTGGCGATGGTGTCCGGGTTAAAACTAGGCCAGGCCATCACTGTAAAGCAGTTTCAAAGACTGCTGGGCCTCATGGCAGCGGCATCCAACATTATACCTTTGGGCCTTCTACACATGAGGCCCCTACAGTGGTGGCTGAAAGCCAAGGGGTTTTCCCCAAGGGGAATCCATTTCAGTATAATCAGAGTAACGCGCAGATGCCTTCGTTCTCTGCTAATATGGAAGAAACCTTGGTTCCTGTCCCTAGGGCCAGTGTTGGGAGCGTCGTGTCGCCGGAAAACCGTTTTGACAGGCGCCTCCCTCACTGGCTGGAGCGCGGTCATGGACGGCAGCTTTGCCAGGGGTCTGTGGCAGGACCATCATCATTCTTGGCACATAAACTGTCTAGAGATGTTGGCTGTGTTCAGGGCTCTGAGGAGCTTCCTTCCAGACATCTAAGGTTACCATGTCCTAGTACGTTCGGACAATACATCAGTGGTAGCTTATCTGAACCAACAAGGGGGACTCGGATCGCGCCCTCTGTGCAGACTGGCGCATCAGATAATTCTTTGGTCCCAAGGGAAAATACTGTCTATCAGAGCAATGTATGTTCCGGGGGTTCAGAATCAGGGAGCAGACATCTTGTCGAGGCAGGGGCTGAGGCCCGGGGAATGGAGACTTCATCCAGAGGTGGTGAAGTCGATAGGGGACAAATTTGGACCATCGGAAGTGGATCTATCCACGTCTCGAGGGACATCCCACTGTCCACTTTGGTTCTTCCTCTCACATCCAGCCCAACTGGGGTTGGATGCCATGGTACAGGCCTGGCCGAGGCCTCGCCTGTACGCATTTCCCCCAATCGCTCTGCTCCCGGGAGTCCTGGAAAGGGTCCGCCAAGAGGGCATCAGTCTACTTCTGGTTGCCCCGATGTGGCCGGCCCGAGTATGGTTCTCAGACATAATTTCACTCCTGATAGCTCCGCCACGGCAGATTCCTCTGAGGAGGGATCTGTTGTCTCAGGCAGGGGCACAGTTTTCCACCCTCGTCCAGAGCTGTGGAAACTGTGGGTCTGGCCCCTGAGGGGGTTCAGTACCTAAATGCTGGTCTATCAGCGGGGGTGGTTGAAATCATACTTGGCTCTAGGGCTCCGCCTACTAGGAGATTATATGGCCTCAAGTGGAATGTGTTCTCCACTTGGTGTAGAGAACATGAATTAGATCCAGTTAACTGCCTGGTGGCTTCAGTTCTGGAGTTTCTTCAAAATCGTTTCTCTGCGGGTCTATCCCCTTCCACACTTAAGGTGTACATGGCTGCCATTTCGGCTTTCCATGCACCACTGAGTGATGGGCCTCTGGGGAGGCACCAGCTGGTCATTAGTTTTCTCCGTGGTACATGGAGGATGAGACCGACAACCAGGTCCAGGGTTCCTGCCTGGGACCTGGCAGTGGTTCTCGAAGGGTTATCCCTGGCCCCCTTCGGACCCCTTCAGTCGGCTTCAGCCCAAGGACCTGACGTTCAAGATGGCTTTTCTCTTAGCTATTACCTCTCTAAAGAGGGTGGGAGATCTTCAAGCCCTGGCAGTAACACCAGCTTGCTTGGAGTTTGACCCTGGCGGAGTTAAAGCCATTCTGCACCCGAGACCTGGCTATGTGCCTAAGGTGCCTTCTAACGCGGCACGGTCTCACGGTCCTGCAGGCTTTTCATCCTCCACCTCATGTGTCGGCAGAAGAAGAGAGGCTCCATTTGCTCTGCCCTGTCAGAGCTTTGGGCATTTACCTCGAGAGGTCCTCTTCTTGGAGGAGGTCGGACCAACTGTTAGTGTGTTTTGGGTCACCTAAGAAGGGGCTCCCTGCCTTGAAACAAACCATTAGTAATTGGATTGTTCAGGCTATTATCTCGGCCTACAGGTGCGCAATTTGCCTTCACCTTTGGCCATAAGGGCTCATTCAACTAGAGGCATGGCGTCCTCTAGGGCTCTCTTATCGGGAGTGCCCCTCCAGGAGATCTGTGAGGCAGCCGGTTGGGCTACCCCGCACACTTTCATCAGGTTTTATAGTCTGCACGTCCCTAGTACGCCTGGCGCACGTGTGCTCTCGTCCTAGTTGAGTGCCTGAGTTCAGTTTCACTCTAGGGCAGGCCTTTTTCGGTGCGTGGCCTAGTGGGCATTCGTTCCCCAAAGAGTCGTTTTCAACGACGCAGTGCGAGTTCCCTCGGAAGGGAACGTCTCGGGTTATGACTATAACCCTTGCTCCCTGAGAAGTGAACGAGACACTGCGTCGTCCTGCCACGCCCCTCAATGCCTGAGAGCGGCTTGCTTCATCGCTAGGCTAATGTGTGTGTGTACCGGCGTCACTTTTATGCATCCGGTTATGCCGTCACATGTTACGTCATGACGCAACACCAATCAAGATTGGAATAGTTTCATTCATAATTCAGAGGCGCATGCTAAGGAGCGTTCCCCAAAGAGTCGTTTTCAACGACGCAGTGTCTCGTTCCCTTCTCAGGGAACAAGGGTTATAGTCATAACCCGAGACGTTTTTCATAGTTTCAGACTATATCAGAGTAATTCAGAGTATTAAATCAATAAAAGAATTATCAAATATATAACATGTCATTGGAGGAATCAATTTCCTCCCAGTTTGGTCTTTCTGTTGCATTGGGCCATTTACATTGATCAGTAATTCATCTGGTTTTTACATATTATTCCCCTCTCAAGAATTGTTGTTTCAATTATTATACCAATTGTAGCCAACCCTGCACCCTATTTCTTAATTAATTCCATTTATATTGTTACAAACAAACAAGACAAGCAATCTTAATCTTTAGTCACCACCATGTATCTTTTCCATTCCTCATTACTTTTAAAATGTACATGAGTTCAATTAAATCATAAGTAAAAGTAATATATCATCTTCCAGTCTAAATTCATTATCATACAAACATTCCCCATGTTTGTTTAATACTTCTATAAAAAGTCAAGCACTCCTTTGTCTGCAACGGTTCTCAAAACTTTACCACCAAAATCAATCTATAAATAATCCTCCACACAGGGTATGATCCCCTGATAATACAGTGACAGAATGCTTAAAATGCAGTCGGGTTCAGTGGAATTTTCAATTTTTTTTTTTTTTTTTGGGCAGGTCTCTTCTAGACCTCCCCTTTTGATGCTTCTAATCTAAGAGCATTCATCCACTTCCTTAAAACCCTTTCAAACCTTCTTGGGCGGTGACGCCATTGTCAAGTCTTACCCGTCATTGGGTCGTCACCTCTTGCCACTGGTCTTGATGCTGCTCAGTCCTCAATCCTTAATAATTTGGTATCAGTAAACAGATATTTTCTTTTTCAGGGAGTATCACCAGAGAACCGACACACCCAATGGAACATCTACAAATGCTTAAATATGGAGACAATTCAAAACATGGTTAAATTCAAAAAAGCATTATTAAAATCAATCTATTAAAATTGTCCAAAGTAAAAGTAAAATATGCTACAATTGAACTCATTTATAGATAATTAATTTCCATTCAGATTTTATTTCTGCTACTTCAGCAAATGTTACACAAAACTATGTATCATGGTGGGGACTAACATCAGATCAGAGCCTCTCACGCTTCTAGGAAGCTTAATTTAAAAATGATGAATTTTCAACTTAATCTGTTGTTTTCAGTATAAACCCTTATCTTTAGTTTGAACTCCTTCATATCACTCTATCTAACATTATTGTCAAAGCACATCATTTTACATATAAAAATAAAATCAAACCAAAATAAAATGAAATAAAACAACTTATTGATATTTCTTCAAAATCTGCTCTTGTGTTTCTGTTTCAAGCAGACATTTATCAATTTTAGACTGAGAGTGAGGAGTGGGGCATTACACTGTTTCACAATAATACATTTAATTTATTCTTCAACAGTAAAAATAGTGATATTTATAATAACTGATTATATTAACTGCTTTCAAACTTTCTCATCTCACACCATTTAAAAACAAAAACTACTCTCATCAAAAACTACTCTCATCTTACTTTCTTCTGTCCATTCAAACAACATACAAATAACCTTTCTAATCTTTAATAAAACAGAACACAATGTCTTTTTCGACATTCTCTATATAATCAATACAACTTATGTTTAGCCTTCTGTTCATGCAGAGCTTTACATTTACAACACCTATCTTATTATTAATATATTATAATCCCTTTTTTATTATTAAGTAATAATTTATTATTACTACTTTCTCCATTTCTTACACTTTCTCAGGTGAAGGAACTTCCATTCTATCTAATAAAATAATATAAATCAAGTTTTTAAACTAACAGAAAAGTAAAAGATTAAACAGAATAAAGTCTTAAAGACAAACATATCTAAAAACATATCTCTTTTCTTGTGTTTTGAAATAATTGCTCAGTAAGATACACTACGTACTTTTCATTTTTCATGACTCTTACATTATTTATTTATTTATTTATTTATTTATTTTTTATCCAAATATTTCATCATCTTTTAACAGTTATCACTATTATACCTCTAAAATGATACTTTCATGTATTAACTATGGCAAACTAAAATAGTAGTAATAGAAATAGACACTCAATCAGCACTTTGTAGCACACACTAAGCTCCTTTTTTTTTTTTCTTTATTATGAGGGTACTCTCTGGAAAATTTGGGGGAGTAACCAATCCAATAGGTAACTCTATAACTTTGCCACATGTTTGTAATATTTACTCTTCAAATCAATAAATCAGTGGTTAGCTGCTGGATTTAAATTTAGACCCTCAGAACAATTTAGACACGGGCATTAAACCCCATTGATGGCATTCTGGAAAATCATAAAGTGATCGTATAGGACTGAAATAAACTTTTCCAGAGAAATTTTAATCCACATTATAAATGGCAAATCAATAATGATTACCAGCAGCAATGAGCGCAGGAGGATATATCAGATCAGTCACATCATTTTCAGTCTTCTTTGTGTCCTGATTTCCTCCTGCAGCATTAGTAACTTCTATAAAATCATCTTTCTCAGCCATCTGCAATGGGGAGAAACTAGTTCCAGAATGAGTTAGTGAAACAACACACATAATAATAACAAATGAAACACAGAATAGACACATGAATATGAAGTTATTAACATTCATATATGAGGAAGTTATGATGTTCAATTTAATCTTAACCTTTCTCCATGGGCTTCACCCGCCCCCAAGACCAATGTTTAAATGATCCAAATCATTCTTAAATTTATTTTCCTTTAGTCTCAAATGCAGCTCCTCAGTGTACCCATGATCAACCAAGACCTATTCTGTGTATACCAAACAAAAAATAAATAAAATAAAAACAAAATATCTATCTATCTGCTATCTGTCTTTTTCTAAAGTCAGGGCCCCTTTCTGTCTGTCTGAAGACATCAAGAGAGGCCTGTTTCCCCTCAAAGTCATCCTCAATGCCCTCATCAGACAGTCCCTAACAAAAATAAAAAATCTCTGCCTATCTTTTGTTGGTTGATCAAGTTTACACCGACAACGCCGCACTCACATTTAAATTGTTCTCCAGACATTTTTTAAATCATAGAAAAATCAAAAACAACTTTCTAGTGTTTAATTTAATAATGTTAAAATAGTATTCTCTCATAAACTGGACCAGACAGAACATAAAACAGACACATGAATGTGAAGTTTTCACATTTAAGGTTTAACTTAATAAGATACAAAATATAATTTTCTTATTATTTATTTTATCATCATATCATTGGCCCTCTTTTGCCATTTGCTTGAATATAACAACACTTATCTTATATACAACCTTGGTTTAAAATCCAATAACTTATTTGACTTTAGTTTAACGCAATACACTCGACTCAAAGCTTTATTGTTTGTCCAGATAATGTGATTTCCCAAATACAATTCAATCACTTTAAAGTGATCACTTTTTTATAATCGAAATATTCTTACTCGTCACTTTGATATAAAAGGAGTTATGATCTGACACATGCCCATTCAACAGCTGCTCCCTCTCAGTTTAGTTAATCTTATATCAGGCTTCATTCATGGCATGAAAAGAACAGCCCAATAATAAACATTGTCCAGTCCGCTAAGAGTTAACTTTTTGATTTCATGCACATTTTTGTTTTACAGCTATTTGTTTGTTTATACTGTATTATATTTATCCTTATACATACACACACACACACACACACACACACACACACACACTTACACAGACATACACATATATTTTTTATCATTGGTTTTCATTCTACAATCATAATATTTATTAAGTGCCCTCTTTGTTTTTAATCATCAGATCACTTCTGCCTCTTATATTGATGAAAATAGTCTAAATAGATTTTCTTTTATGTATATTTCATACATACTCCTCATTAGTTATGCAGCAAAGGATCAACCTCTCTATCTGGATGGATATTTATAGGGCTCATATAACATACACTTCCATACGCAATCACACTTCAGTCATACTTCCCATACTTTCAAACACAGATACTCTTACAAACACAGAAACTTTCACACTTTTTACAAACACAAGGCCTTTATAAACACAGAGCTCTCAAAAAATATTATACTAAAACAAACCTATTACTTCTGCCCCTCCTTTTGCTCTCCTCTTTTTATCCCTCTCTCTCCTTTATTTCCATAAAAAACACTCATTATTTACAGTGGTTGATTGCTATATCTGTTACTTCTTTTTATATTAAAACTCATGTACTTCCACCCACAGAGGTCACATCCATTTTGGGTCTCTGTTCAAGACAATTTCTACATTGGTGCTAATTCTCCTTTACTCTCTCTATTAAAAATCACCTTAACATTTTTGACTGTATTTAATTTGTTCATAACTCCAGAAATGATCACTAATTCCCTGTGTTTCTATTATTAATCTTTTTAATTCTATTTCTTTTCTCCTCTCAGTTAGTCTCCTCTCAAATTCAGTAACATCTTATTTCCACATTATGATTTCTGCTTCAGGAGGAAAACTGAGACAAGGAAAAAAAAAAGTATTGTTCTGTTTCTCTGTGCCTGCTCAAAGCCCTCCCTTTACAGCTCCCTATTCTCACTCTAGCAGCCCCTCCCTTCTCTCTTTCCCAGCACTCAGTCTCCAGCATACTGTAAGAGAGAGAGAATGAAAAATCAACAACTGTGCTCATTTATCCGAGTCTTATCAACTATACTTCTGGATAACATCCAACTAAATAAACAAAATATTTATTACTACTAATACTTATTTATATATTTATTATACTTATTTTTATTTCTTATCTCTTCCCCTTATATTTATTTATTATCTTTTATTTCTTTCTTTTTACTCTTTTTGTTATCCTCTTTATTTTCTTAACTTATATTTTCTCTTATTCTTTTATTTTATTATTTGCTTATGTTCCTTCTTTTATTGCTTATATGGTTTCACTTTATTTCTTCTCAAAACCAACTATTTGTTTATTCATGCTTTATGTTTGTTAATATAATCTTATTTTGTGATTTACAAAACTTTTCTGAAAACATGGTTATACCTCACATACTACTTATACATACATCTTGGGTACAAAGTCTAAACTGGATAACATGATTATACATTACTTATTTCTTATACATACAGCATGGTCACAAGTGTTTAAACTAATGCATTCATTTTTCTAATTATTTGCTTTATCATGCATTATACTTTCATTTTTGATTACATATTTATTTCAACATGAGCAATACATTGCTTTCACATAAGTAATGCATCATTATCTATGTCTATATTAGCAATACACACTTAAGTTTTGCATTCTGCTTTATATCATGCATATCTATGTTTCCCTATCCAAGTCTGCCCTCTTAAAACAACGTTTCCCAATAATGTGCCACTTCAGATTTCAAGTAAGGAATATTCAGCCTCCTTGACTGACACTTTCAAATGTCCCCTGTATATATCTATCTCATCTCTATGGCCTGCTTTACAGAGTGTAGTTATGTGATCCACAAATAATTTAGGATCTATGTTCCTAACCGCAACATCCAACCAGTTAACAAATGGCCACTCCTGTTCTATTTCTCCTAAATTCACCACTTCAGTTAAGGTTCTCATTAACTCCTTCTTTTTGCAGCTAATTTTCTCTTCTGCCCTGCGTAATCTATGTACTCTGATTCTTTCCAAAAATGATCGCTGATTCCCTTTAACTCTATCAGCTCTTTCCAATTCTCTCTCCCACTCTTCAGATCTGCATTGATCTCCAACTTTACAAAACTCACTTGTCTCTGCATTTTTATCTAGTCTTGTTCACTGTAATGGAAAACTTTTTGCCTTTTCTTTATCTTTTTCCCAATTATTCTATTTTTTGTCTTCTGAATCTCCCTTCCCTCACTCACAGAGCTGTCCGTTCAGCTGACCAGTGAGCTGAGAGCAAGGCAGGGAGATATCAGAGAAGCCGGTGCCATTTTAGCGTCTTTATACTTTTTCAACAATTGTTTTATTCAATTCACTGTTTCAATTAGTTTTCCACTTTTGCTCTCATTTAGCATTTCCTGCTTAGTGCACCTGATTCTCTGTATTATTCTGCCTTTGCACACAATACATCATCAACATTGCAATCATGCATTTGAATAAACACAAGAACAGTGCAATTAAAGCACACATGCACCAACAACATAGTTAGTCATGCACATTATTCATTATCTCAAACATGCACACATAGTTCAACAATTCCCCTTTTCTGCACAGTCCGGGTTCCGTCAAACACTGCAATAAATAACTTAATCTAACACCTGGAGGAATTTTGCGCGAATTTTCACTTCTCCACCCGTGTTAGGATTTTCACCTGTACAGGATTTTCAGCCACTCTTCTGGCAAAACCTTGAATAAATGCACCTAACCGGGAATTTTCACGCGCTACGCTTCTCGTCTCACCCCAGGCTTTTTCTACCTTCTTCAAATAAACTTTCTTAAACTCTCTTTAAACAATCCCACCCCCTATTTTTGAAATCTGGAACTCGCCTCTATTTTAGCCAATTAGTTCAAATTATTCTATGTCCGGACTGGCAAAAGTCTTAGGGAAGCCACTTACCGGGACTCGCTACCACAGATCACACAAAAACACCTTAAGCAAAGATGCTTACCTCAGTTTCTGGCGCCGGTGTTTCTGTGCGATTCGTGCAAGCCGTCCCACTAGCGACCTCTGCCCCTTGACCTCAATGCCAGCCCCACGAGTTGAGGCCAAAGATATGTTGTGGAATATCGCGATGAATCTCTCTAAGTTGTAAGAAAACTCTCGGAGTCTTGAGTTCCAGATGCCAAAGTTGTAGTTTATTGAACACCAACAAACATGAGACCGGCCAGCTGTCCATTCTGACTGTCTTAGTCCAAAACCTCCTCTTCTATACAGTTTGTTATCTGGCATTACCTCATTTCTGTGCCCCTTTGTTATTTTTGTAACCAATGGATACTATTTGCCACCATTATCTCACAGAGCCTTTTGATATCTTTTTACTGGTAGAAACTTGGCTTTAGTCTATCTTCAAGGTCCTTAGTCTCATTATTTTGTTACAGCTGGGTGCTCTTTGTGGCCTCTGCAGCAACAACAATTTTAGTAACCTCATATGCTCTCTCCTGGGTCACACAAAGGCCAGGAAACTCATATAAGTATTTTGATATATAAGAAACATACTAGAATATTGAAAAATATACTATAATTGCAGCTTGTTTTAGTTTGGAAATTTAGCACAGTAAAACATACACCACATGACCACAATGGATGGTTTTTTGCTCCCTAAACGTCCACGTTCTTCCGAGTCACAAGGAAAACGCGACTGTGAAGGTGCAGACACACTGCTCATCGTCACAGAGCCCCAGGAACAAGAAAATCCTGGGGATGAAGATGAAGGAGAATCGCCGGCGACTTCCATGGAGGATGCTAACTTTACGGTTTGTGCTGCAGCAGGTGATATTAGCAGCCATCCTCAAGAGGGCCCAAGGAGGCCAGTCCTTCTAAAATACCCCACACGGCAATTTGGGAATCAGCAGAGAAGTTTTAACAAAAGTTGGATGGATCAGTATTCATGGCTGGAATACAGCTTGGCCAAAGATGCAGCATTTTGTTTTGCGTGTAGGCATTTTTTGAAACGAGGGCACGGATTTCATTTAGAGCCAACATTTACCAGCAACGGATTTAACAACTGGCGGAAAGCATCAGCATCTCGGAAGAGCCATCATGAAAGTATGGGGCACAAATTTGCAATGGAAGGATGGAGTGAGTTCAAGCAAAAAGAGTCAAGTGGATCTAAAATAGCAAACATGCTTGATAAGGGACATTCTGCGTTAGTTATTGAGAACAGAAAATACATGAAAGCTGTGGTGGAGAGCCTGCACTTCACAGCCTGCCAGGGCATCGCACAGCGAGGCCACAGAGAGGGTGAGGAGTCACACAACAAGGGAAACTTCCGTGAGCTGCTGGATGTCATTGCTAAGTTTGATTCAACAGTGGACAAAAAGTTAGCTTCTAACCCATCAAACGCCAGATACACTCATCATGAAATTCAAAATGAGATATTTGCTGTAATGGCAGAAATTATAAGAAAGAAGATAAGTGATGAGGTGAGTGATGCCGAGTGCTTTGCTGTTTTGGTGGATGAGAGTAAAGATAAGAGTAAAAAAGAGCAGATATCTGTTATCGTGCGGTATTTGCAGCCAGAGTCAGGGGAAGTGCATGAGGAGTTTTTGCATTTTACTGCCACAGATGGATTGGATGCAGACTCTCTGCTAGCCAGCATCAAACACACACTCAGTCAGTGTAACATTGATATACATCGCTGTGTCGGTCAATGCTACGACAGAGCATCCGTGATGTCAGGATGTAATAATGGTGTGCAGGAAAAATTCAGAAAGGAGGTGCCGCAAGCCATCTATATACATTGCCACGCACACAAGCTGAATTTAGTGTTAGTGGACTGTGTACATAATGTAAGCGCTGCAGCAGAGTTTTTTGAGACAATACAAATGCTCTACAAGTTTTTTTCTGGATCCGTGGTGCACGATCTATTCATGAGAAAACAAAAAGAGCTCGTCCCGACAGCACAAACAGTGGAACTCAAGAGACTGTGCGATACTCGCTGGGCTTGCCACTATAATGCGATCTGCGCCGTCAAGAAAACTCTCCCCGCTCTGCAAGCCACTCTGCGTGATGTCATCACTCAGTCAAACGCACATCGGAGGGCAGAGGCAAGAGCCATTAGTGCCATCATCGATGAGAAGTTTGTTTTGCATCTCATCATGTTTGAGGATTTATTTAGAACAACAAAGTTCATGTCAGATCAGTTACAGGCCCCCGATTTTGACCTCGTTGCGGCAGAGGATTTGGCCCAGTCTGTAATTAATGCTCTATCAGAAAAGCGCACAGATACTAAGTGGAAAGAAATACAACAACAAGCATAGACTCTGTATGCAAACACAGGCACAACACTTACTTCACGCGAGAAAAGGCAGACCCAGAAAACTCGACACCTGGAAGATTTTATTGTGGAGGCCCCGATAGAGAGAACTCAGACAGACAACACCGATGACATGAAAATGCACTCTTTCTATCCAGTTATAGACAGGTTGATGGTGGAAATGAATCAGCGCTTTTCAACAGAGACAAATTACGTACTGAGAGGTGTACCACCTCTCAGCCCAAAACACACATCGTTTTTGGACAAACAACTTCTGCTGCCCATGGCCCGACACTATGGTGTCAGTGAGGAAAACCTGTCAGCAGAGCTCTATCAGGTGCGGCGGCTTCTGCAAAGGAAGGAAGAACAGGGACATGCTATCCATAGCACACAGGAGTTCCTATCCTTAATGCGGCCATATAAAGATGCATTTATGCACCTGTATAAGTTAATATGCATAGCCCTGACACTTCCTGTCACATCAGTGAGCTGTGAACGCAGTTTTTCTTGCCTGAACCGTGTAAAACAAACTTTTGGCTATAAACACGGAGAGAACGAGGACCCTTGACTGTGACAACATCATTGATGCCTTCGCACTCAATCACAGCAACAGGCGTATTGTTTTGTTGCGAAGACGTCTATGGTAAGTGCTTGATTTTCCCCTCTGTTGGCTGTTACAAATTTCATTAGACTAATGTTGGTAACTGGCTGTCTGATTTCGTGATTTCGCGAGCATTTTAGGCCGAAGCGTGCACATCTGTTGTCTTTTGTTGCTGCTGTTTGCTGCTCCGTTGTATTCAGGGCTCGACTGTAACAGAATTGTGTGAAATATTATTTTCAGAGGTTTACATTGGCAGGCTTATGTATGTTGTATCTATAGCCCTTGTGTTGAAAACTTTTACATATATATATATATTTATATATATATATATATATATATATGCTAGCTTATAGTCACGGAGCGAGTATAGTTAATGCGGGCATGTACGCACGTGTAGGCTATACCAAGGGTGGTCCGATGCGACCTCCGTAATGAAACGCTCCAAAATTCAAAGCACATTCTCTTAAGTGTTAAGCATCCCCATAGCACCTGCAACCGAAAATCTCTGGTGACGCCACTGCTTGACTTACAGAAAATTCAAGCCATGAATTTTCCTTATACCAGGAGCTGTTGTAAGCCCTTTTCCTAGTACCATGCTGAGTTCTGGGAAATGTTTTCAAACATGGCTGTACAGAACCCTCTTCTCTGGATCTAGAGATGTCTGAAATGCAAAATAAATAATAATATAATGTTAAATAATAATTAAAAAATATCTCCATGGAAATGTATAATTAACAGATCCACAAGATTAGATACTAACAGCTGATTACTAAACTGTGTAGTTTAAAATATAGGTCTAGCCTACCACTGGGTCCTTTTGGATCAGCAAATCTGGTGCTTGATGCAGTTGGGAGGGGCTTTGCATCAAGCCTCTGCATGACTCTGACTAGCCTCAGCTAGGGAGCTGCTCTGGGGTCCAGTGGTGATGCAAAGGCTGGGGTCTGTTTGCACCTGGTCTGCCTGTTTGTGCTTCTTTAATTAGAACTCTGATATCTCTATCTTTCTTTTCATGTTTAACTGATCCTGTGCAAAATAATTACAGCGTATGGTTACATCTAATCATCCAATTACCCAATTTTTTTTCTTAATTGCAAATCCTTTTTTTCTCCATTAACCAACATCTTATGGAGTTTTGTGTTCCTTGCCACAGTTGCCTTTGGCTTACTCACTGGGGTTCTAAATACAATTATTTAATTGCTTATTTTTAAACACAATTCAAAATCGTATTCTATCAAACTACACAATGCTGACTAAGACATTATAGATATTACTGTTTTATCTTCTGTTAATGCCTGATCTTCTGTAAAACTGTTTTGAAACAATACGTGTTGTGAAAGGTGGTATACAAATAAAAATAACTTGACTTACGAATATCAAAGACCCCAGTTAATGAACTAATTTAAATTCACAAAGAAAACACTTAGATCTAAACATAAATGAGTCCTTTTATTACTTTCTGCTATCAAAGCAATTGCAAGCTTTTTTCTCTCTTCCAAATACGTTTTCAGTGTTTATTGTGCACACATCCCGCATTTTCAACTCGTAAAATCACCCCTCTGTGACGCTTTCTGCAACTCAATGCGGCGCTTGACGCCTCGACTCAACTCATCTCATATGAAATGCGCTTTACAATGAAAGAACATTATTGAAACTCAAAATTATTATTATTTGTTTATTATCGTGGTCTTTTCTGATAAAAGCCATGCTCAGCAGTTTAAATGATACCATAGATCTGCTTTGTGTTTATAATTCTTACACTGAAGTCAGTAGATTTGTAGCCATGCAAGTTTTAATAAAGGAGAAGGTAAGGACGTTATTGAAACTCATTATTATTGTTGTCTTTTTGGATGAAAAACAATGCTCAGACTGAAGGAAGACTATAGATCTGCTTTGTTATTTTAATGCGTAAACACTATAAAGTCTCTAGGTAGATTTTAGTCATGAACTACTCTATACCAAAATGCTCTTTATTTTGCAGCCAGGTCTGCATAATTGTAAACTTGAAAAAACTTGAATCACAAAATAGCTGGAATTGGTGATTTTAGCTTATTCTTTAAAAGAAATATGCCCAGAAATAAATGTTGTCTTACCTTTTTCGCCCTTTATGAGTTTGCATCCCTATAATTTGTTGTGGCTTTGCAAGAACAAATCTACAAATTAGAAAAGAAGCAAATTTGTTGTTTTTTCACTACCCATTTAGCACTCGTGCCACCTGTGATCTCACACGGCATAGTTTTTTTTGCATAGCCAAATTTCAAACATTACAAGTAAACGCTACTAAGATGAACAGAAAACATGATGAACAAGTTCTTGAAAAGGAAAAATATTGATTATGGTTAGCCTATGTGGGATAGTGGTGTGCTGTAAAAAATGTTTAGTCATAAAAAGTGTGGCAGAAAAAAGATTGGGAAACATTACCTATTGGAAAACTATTGGAGAGTTATTATCTCACACAGCGTATCATAAAATGTATTCAGCAACAAACATGATGCTAAACCTTAAAAACTTACTTCAAATATGACATTTTCTTATTCTTCTGTATCTTGCAACCATATTCTCTCATCCTCAGCTCAGCTCAAGTCAAGTCAATTTTATTTGTATAGCGCCGTTCACAACACACATCGTTTCAAAGCAGCTTTACAGAAGATAAGGCATTAACAGACGATAAAACTAATGACTATAATGTTGATGAACGTCTATGTTACGTATGTAACCTCCGTTCCCCGATGGAGGGAACGAGACGTTGTGTCAGAGAAGAGACACTAGGGGTCTCTCTTGAGCGCCGATATCCACCTCTGATCTATGAAAAAAGGCCAATGAGAAGTTGGCAGCCAGTATTTGCATATCCCACCCCCGGACATACGGGTTTTTAAGCAGCGCAAATAAGGGAGTTCATTCAGGATTTTTCTGAGGAGCCACAACAACAGTGGCTCGGCTCAGCGACGTGGAAGACACAACGTCTCGTTCCCTCCATCGGGGAACGGAGGTTACATACGTAACCTAGACGTTCCCCTTCTGTCGCTCTCTCCACGTTGTGTCAGAGAAGCGACACTAGGGGTCCACTTATAAACGTGCCATGCGCTGAGCCGTGTACGTGAACTGCTGATTCAGGAGCAAGCAGGTATTCTTACGTGCAGGACGACCAACTGTATCAGACTGCACGTACCCTTCCCCAATGCCCCATTCAAGCCATCAGAATCCTTCTCGTTACCCTGGAGGGGGGAACAAGGTGATGGCCACCAACCTGGGAACGGGCCAGCCTGGCTGGGCCTCTTTTCTCTCTATGTTTCTCGCATAGAGCAACTACGGCCGGGGCCCTTACACGCATTGAGGGAAGGGGGTCTTAGCCCTTCTTTCAGGGGGAGAAGACCCTGCGGAGGCCACGCCTACCCCGCAGGGGAGGCAAAGAGTGGTAGATACCTCACATGGCCTGTTAGGACCTATGTGGAAAAGTTGGTGCAGTGGTAGATCCAACCTCGTAGAGGGGGGATAGCGTACAGCACGGCGACCGAGGCAGCTGTAACTGCCTAAGGGAGACACGGGAGTCCGCTCGTGAGGACGATGCCTTGCGGGGGAGCAATGCGGGGGGCGGCTGGAGTGGCTTGCTTACGATTGTAAGCAAGCCGCGACCGCAACGTTGTCATGGTCATGTTCTCGCAGTGAGAACATGAACCATCCACAAACGCAGCCTCGGTGTGATCGCTACCCAGACACAAGAGACAACGCCTGTGGCCGTCTGAAGCGGAGAGCACTCTACCGCATCCAGAAACAACACAGGGGCCGAAAGGCATCTTTATAAAGACGCGTCCTTAAAAGGACGTTCAACACCGCTGTGTTTTGCTCTTTTAGAGGAAATTACTCTTTTAAATAAAATCACTCTTTTATGAAAAAAACTCGTGAGAGTTCTTTAATCTGCGCTGTCGAAGCGCCCAGGGGCAGGAATGCACAGCCGTGCAAACAGGAGAAAGCCGCTGTTGTGCGCCGTAAGGTCCAACAGCATGCAGCAGAGGAATGACAGGAACTCGGTGTGTAACACGCAGCAATTGCAGACGCGACCATCGGCTCCGAAGAAATTTTCTGAATGAACTCCCGTATTTGTGCCACTTAAATACCCGTATGTCCGGGGGCGGGATATGCAAATACTGGCTGCCAACTTCTCATTGGCCTTTTTTCATAGACCAGAGGTGGATATCAGCGCTCAAGAGAGACACCTAGTGTCGCTTCTCTGACACAACGTGGAGAGAGCGACAGAAGGGGAACCATCATTGTGTAATTAGATAAAATATGATTGTTTATAGTGTAAAAAAATAAGTAATTAAATAATAATTGTATTAATATCCCCAGTGAGCAGCTGAAAGCGACTGTGGCAAGGAACACAAAACTCCATAAGATGTTGATTAATGGAGAAAAATAATCTTGGGAGGAACCAGACTCACTGTGGGGGCCAGTTCCCCTCTGGCTAACATCATGAATATAATGTAAATATTACTTATGTATAGTTAAAGTCATGGTTTTAAATTATTAAACTAAGTGTTAAGGGTCAGTGTTTAAACATCGATTTTGTTTGAACTGTAAGATTAATGACCAATGTCTTTGAAGTCCATCTTGGATTAACTGCAGAATTTCACATAGGTGCAATTGTCCTTGTTAATTGGCTGATGAAGGCTTTTGTTGGCTCATCATCCATTTGAAAACTGTGTGCGATGCTGGCGAACACAAAAAAAAAAACTATTCTTTTGACAAGAGGTTAAATGAGATGTCAATCAGCAACTGCCAGCAGCAAATTAAATGTTGGGGTGGCACCCCTCTGGCTCCCCCACTGCACTCAAGGTGAAACGGTCACTCTGCTGTGTGTTGTGACGCATTACCACCTCGGGTGTGCATTATTTTTAAACAATTCAATGGTCCATCGTCAATTATTCCCTATATATATATATCTGCTTCCAAACTAACTGCAGCATGGACCAAAGACGTCTAAGCGGATCAATAACAGGAAGTAATTTGCCTTTAATTCTGACCTCAAGCATATCTGGTTCTTCTCATCATAGGAGCTATGTTGCCCATTACAGTTTGGTACAGGCATCGGAACCGCCGTCAGTCCTTGCAGCATATCTTTGTTTGTGTGTGCAGTGGAGGAATTCCTGGCGCTGTTTTAACTCCTTTACACATATTAGCTCTTCGTTTATTCCCAGCTGGTAAAAATACCACTATATATATATATATATATATATATATATATATATATATATATATATATATATATATTGTTAGGGGTATAACAGTTTGACCCGGACCAGATATGGAGAAAGAAGACCAGGAGTCGAGAAGTTCAATTAAAGAATCAAAAATTTACTGAAGTATAGTCTGCAGTGAAATTGGTAGAGCCAGCGGCAAAGTCTCACGAGGAGATCGAAAGCCAACTCGTACCTTACACAAAATCTTACATCAATTATACCATTTGCAAGGACGTACATTCCATTATTTTACTCCTGATTGGCTAAAAGACCATAAAGTCACAACATATAGACAGCTATGCGGCCTATCAACATTAATCAGCGCACTTGGTGTCCGAGCCCGAGATTTACATCTGAAGTGACCTCGCAGATGGTCGCGGGGCGTCTTCGAGTCGGCCTGGTGTGCATCCCTGGGTTCAAAACCTGGGTAGAAGGTCAAACGCACACACAAAACACTGACGAACGACAGTTCTTCTCTGGGCACAAGAGAGCCAGAGCACAACGTTATCAGGCCATTTAAACCAAAACAGAGAGATAAAATATTCACTCCTCGGGCAGAGGAGATGGGTAGAAATAACATACATTTCTTCCCTAAAGAAATAATAAGAGAAAATCACACTTCTACTATTCAGGTATTATTACATAGGACTTTAAACCATATAATTAGTCATGGAAAGGTAACAATCAAACACAGAATACATCTGGAACCTATGTTTAATGCTGAGAGGCTGGAGAGCATCACAAATAAGCTTATTCCCAAACGACCTTCAGCCTATGTGCAGGACAGAGAGAAAGACTCTGGAATGTTCCTAAAACAGACTATTTAGCATTCAACACACATATGATTCAAAGTATATTTCAGTTATGCATAAGAAAATAGAATTGATTATGTGATCATGCATATAGTTAATTCATCACTTTATTAAAGAAGTTAAGCAACAGAATACAGATAGATATTGATATAAAAGGATATATATATATATATATATATATATATATATATATATATATATATATATATATATATGTATTGATATATCTGAAGAGACAAGGGATTTTGACCCTCACCCTTCAGTCCCCCGTTTTAGACCAATGTGGGGTCCAATACCGCCACCGTCTGGTCTACCAAGTGAGGTCACTACGGAAGGTGGAGTGGTAACGCATGCTTCCCTGACGGGTCACACTTGTCTCTTCGCCTCATTGCGGACATGCTGGATACTAAAAATTCCCAGTCCCCACACGAAGGCTCTCCCACCTTCCACTCACAACAGGGCATGGATGTTATCCTTCTTAAGTTTCTCTTTCAAGCGTGTCGTCAGTTTTCTCAGTCGGTGTCCTCCTCGGAAGGGTTCAAGTTACTGCAAGCAGACCTGCATACATAAGAAATACAGAAACGAACACACATCCACACACACAGACAGAGGACACCAACTCCCAAAAGAGCTCCAAAAGCATATAACACATATTTAACAGCTCCCATGACCAAATCCTCTGACGCAGCCACAAACTCCTCCCAAGCTTCCTCCACATATTCCTCCACTGTTTCCGTCATGTCAGTAGATATTGCTCCTACCTAAAAAGCCAAAACCAATGCTACTGCTATAGCAGACGGAGGTTCCGAATCAGTATACCATGGAGTGCCCTTAGATTTAAGCCATACAGAATTCAAATACTCATAACCTGCAAATGGATCATTAGTTTTTATCTGTTCCAGAAATGCAGTGATAAATTTCTGCCGAGCTGTTTGCGCCTTCAACCGAGGAAAATATTCAGTCTTCTGCTTCAACTCTGCAACACAAAGAGACAGCTCTGCTTAGTTAGCTTTCTTACTCTTATCAACTGGACGCTATGCAGGACCCATCGGGTGTGTCAACCTGTGTTTAGCACAGTCCTCTGATGGAGTCTTAGACTCTAGATCTCTGATTTCCTGTACTGAAGGAATTGGATTAAGAAATTGTCTAAATTGTTTTGCCCTGTCAAACCACTCATCTCCAATAGCTACATCGGACAACTGAGGCCACATCCTCACCTGAAATGATTTATAATTGTCCCACAACAGCTCCTCATACTTTAAAGGTACCAGACTAGTCTTTGCTCGAGTGTACATCATTTCAATATTCAGTTTAAACACTTGCAAGTGCATCCATGCTGTCACATTATAAGCCATCGATGTAGGATTATAACATTTATCTTCAAGGTAATCATGCAAGTGATCCATGTTGAAAACAGTTCTGTTAGCAAGGTTCCTAGCAAACTCATACTGGTGCAACACATCAGAAAAACTAGCCCAAGTGTAACCTGACTTAACAAAAGAAGCATTACACACCTCCCAGGGTATCTCCATCATCTTCACACCGGTGAGCTTCTCAGAAATTTCTCTACATTTATCAACATCTCCAGGAGGAAACATCTTAACAAACCACTGTTGAATTTCTTTACCTAAACAACGCTCAACATGTGCAGTCTCCTTCCAAGGGTCATCGAATCTAGTGTACCTGGGCCAAGAGAGGGACAAAGCATTAATAACAGGCAAACCATTTTTGCTGCCATTCAGATCGAACTTTTATCTATTATCTTTTATCTAAAACTTTAAGAAGTTTTATCTATCCGTCCTAACCTATCACAGACTGCACCGTAAGCCCTATTAGTGTCCCATCGGATCATGTGGCATTTAGTTGGGACTATCACTCCCCATCTCATCAAATCCTTATCATTTATTGCTGTTTGATACTCATCAGACCCCGGTTATTCTCTAATCACAATATTGCTGTATATATAGCTTTGGGCTACATCTTTAACGACTTCGTTGTAACCAAGTTCATTCTTAGCTTTGGGAAGATAGTATGACATGATGTGGCGAGGATCAGGAGCACTTGGGTATAACGGAAGTTTCACTGCTTTTCCACCTAAAATCATATGGGAGTCATTCACATCTGCTACCTGACGCCTCCTTCGTTCTGCTCTACTCTCACCTTTTCTAGATTTTAACAAATATCGATTAACCATATCCATTCGTATAGAACATGCACTTGTTTTCACGAGCTATGTGGTCAGGGATCCAGCTCATTGAACTGAAATCTCCTTCAAACAGGTCAACGCCTCCACTCCTCATCCACCGACCTTTTTGCATAATGAGGGTAGTATCGGGATAATTTGGGGAGTGACCAAGCCAATAGGTCACTGTCTCATTTCCGTCCAGACGATAACAACGATCATTTACATTTTGGTACATGGTCGGAATTAAATTTAGACCCTCAGTTGAATTTAGACATGGGTATTGTACCCATGATGGACGGTTATCGATCTCCTCACAATCCCAATGAGTTGAAAACGCATGGAATCTCCCTGTCCAAATTGAAATTTGAATCCACATCAAAAATGATAAAGCGATCAGAATTAAAAATACCAACGAGAGCGGAAGTACCAATCGGATGAAAGCTCGTTTCACTTTCAGTCGTCTCTCACTACGCACTTCTTGAAGAATTAGCAGCTTCAGTATGTCGTCGGATTCAGCCATCTGTAATGATAAAACATTTGTTCTAGAATTCTAGAATTTTAACATACACGACAGACATTTAATGATCCCGAGGTAGTAAGTTGTTACACTTTTCAAGTGGTTTCACCTGTGACCAATGTCTCCATACGGTACCCAAAACCCCCTGTCCAGTAGAACAGAGGTGTTAGTGGTCAATACCACCTGATAAGGCCCATCAAATTTCGGACCTAAGGGGGAAACTATCTCCCGCTGTAACATTACATTGTCACCTATTTCAGGCAAAGCAGGCATGTCTTTTTGCTCAACATTATCTCGATCTGCTTGTCGTGTGCTAACACTAACCCGTGTGTCTCGCAGACTGTCATCCAAAGCTTTCAGATAATTTTGTAAAGCGTCTTTCAAAGGCCCGGATGGTCCCTCATGTTGCAAGGGGGCATCCCAGGGCAGCCGCATGTAGCGACCTGTCATTACCTCAAAAGGGCTGAGCTGTGTAGTCTTGTTAGGGCTGGCTCTCATGCTTAACAAAATCAATGGGACAGTCGCATGCCACCCTTTCCCCCACTCCAACAATCTCTTTCTCAATGAAGATTTAAGCGTACGATTAGTGCGTTCAATAGATCCGCTAGATTGGGGCCTAAATGGAATGTGAAAGTGTTGCCACACCCCCATCAATTTCATGACATTTTTCTGAGCTCCTAATTTTGTCCATTGTTCTATCTCTTCAGGGTCATCTTCATCATAGAGTTTAAAAAGGTCTCTGGGGGTCTCACTCTCCTGAGGAGCAAGAGCCATAACACTCACGCAAGTATCAGTCCGTGTTGCAGCCTCTCTGGTAGCTGTGTCAGCAGCTCGGTTTCCTGTGGCCTCAGGAGAATTGTCCGTTGCATGTCCAGTGACTTTGATAACTGCTCCTGTTGCAGGAAGATCACAGGCATTCATAAGTTCTTTTACCTGCTGTTGATGAGAGATCGGCAGACCGGCAGTGGTTAGAAATCCTCTGCGTCTCCACACAGGGCCGAAGTCATGAACAGCACCATATGCATAACGGCTGTCAGTGTAAACATTGACTCGTTTCCCCTGGCCATACTGCAATGCCCGTGTCAATGCGACCAGCTCGGCCACTTGAGCCCCTCCTCCTGAAAGAGAACCACAGTCAACAGTTTCACCATGTTCATTTACAACAGCCCAGCCAGTGAAGCGTTTTCCCTGTTCATGAAAGCTGGAACCATCCACGAACAACTTCATGGCATCAGAAAGTGGTTCAGATTGAAGAGGGCTCTGGCTGTCCGTCTCGATCAGTCGGGCACAGTTGTGTGCAGTTCCTTCTTCTGGAAGTAAGGAGGCAGGGTTGATAGCAGTTTCAATGTCAATATTTATATCCACATTTTTACTCAAGAGAGTGGTCTCCCATTTAGCTCGTCTTTGATTAGAGATAGAGCCTAAATGAGTGTTTGTTAACAATTTCAGAATCTGGTGTCTAGTGTGCAGTATCACCTTCTGATGAGTCACAATGTCCTCGGTAATCTTTACAGCCCACTCTGCACTGTCGCATATCAACAGGCACGGATGCTGTCCTGCCATTGAAACAGGAATAGGAGCAGAATAATATCCTACCATCCCATAGGAGTTTCTTCCTGGAACCCTTTGACCCAGGGCCGCTGAATAGGATCGAGTTCCCACCCATGTCCATAGATGGAACGGCCTGCTGGCATCGGCATGACGTAATGCTGGGGAGGAAGCAAGAGTTTCTTTGATACTCACAAACGCCTCCTCCATCTCCTCAGTCCAGTCGATTAGCTCCGATCCAGGTTTTCCTCCTTTCAGCGCCTCTGTGAGTGGTTTAGAAAGTTCAGTGTATTCAGAAACATACTGGCCAGTAACCGTGTTTGGTTTTGGAAGTTCAATGATAGCTTTAACTCGTTCAGGAATGATGCGTCTGCCGTGCACACCCACAATTTGCCCCAAATAAGTCACTTCAGGCAGTGCTAGCTGTGCTTTCTTCAAGTTCACTATGAATCCCCCGTTTTGGAGGGCATTCAAAAAAGTCTGTACAGCAGTCAAATGTTTGAACTTGGTTGGACTATCAATTAAAATGTCATCCACATATTGTAGGACAACAGATCCGTCATATTCAATTTGTTTTCTTACCGGATCGATGAAGGATGCTAGTACCTGATGAAACAGCGTGGGTGAGTTGCAGAAACCTTGTGGCAAACGACTCCATGTCCATTGGCGACCCCTGCTGGTGAAAGCAAATCTGCGTTGGTCCTCCTTGGCTAGGGGACAAGTCCAAAAACTGTTAGAAATGTCTAAAGCAGTAAAAAGACAATGTTCAGATCCTATCTCGTGTAGGATAGTTGCAGTGTTGGCCACCAGAGGGTGCATTTTCTCAGACACTGAATTCAGAGAAGTGTAATCAATGGTCAAATGCCAGCACCCATCCGGCTTTTTGACAGGCCACATGGGAGAGTTAGTGGGAGAGGAGCAGGGAATCACAATCCCCCATTTGCATAGTTCATCTACAACAGTGTCAGCTCCCTCTCGAGCCTCATTTTTCAAAGGATATTGTCTTCTGGCTTCATGCAAAGGACCTGGGATGCTCAGTGGCTGAATCTGTGCTAAACCACAATCATATTTATCTTTTGCCCATACATCAGGAAATTTGGAAATTATAAACTTCCACTCAGGGCGAGTTTCAGTTAGACTAGCAGGTTCAGCCACTGCACATCTCTGCTCATGGTGGGGGCCACTCTGAGATAAGCGAATTGTTTCATTGCAGCCAAGCACTAGCTTATCTTGAGAAAGCAAAACATCAGCTTTGAGTTCTTTCAGAAAGTCAACACCAATTAGAGTCCCTACAGTATCTTTCCCTACCCAAAATTCAGTCCAATAGACTTTTTCAGAGTTAGAAATGGTTAGAGGGATAAGAACAGATTTATGATATACATTTGTGCCATTTAGACCTTCTATATACAAAGTTTCAGAAGTGATCTCAAGATCGAGATCTGTAATTGATACAGTCGCGCCCGTGTCAATCAAAATAAGGCATTGCCGGCCTCCTAACAACGCATGTATGAATGGGCGGGTGTCTGCATAATTACATGAACCGGAGGCCGCTGACCCCTATTCGTCCCCTATCAGCTGCCTCAGCTTTTTGAGCTCAGCTGTAGTCAGAGAGTTAAGCTTCGGAGCATCACTGTTGACAGAAACATCATTTTTAGGACCTTCCTTTTTCTCATTTCTGTGATTTTTTTGTTTACCACTACGACAATGTCTAGCAATGTGGCCCTCTCTGTTACAATTTCTGCATCTGGCAACAGGCTTGGTACAATCTCTAGAGGTATGACCTCTCTCGTCACAATTATAGCAGGTTATGTTATTGCAGGGACTCATTTCCACTTCAACTGACACAGCAGATACTTTACCCACATTAACATCATCATCACGTGTTTGCAAATGGCTCCAGCTTACAGAGCACCAACGAAGCAAACCTCCCAATATCTGATGTCAATGGCACTGTTCAACAACATGTCTCGGTATTGTTTATTCAATCCGCCTGTAGCGGATTCTATCACTATGGCAGAATCAAGATCTTCTGCGTTGTTGTTTGCAGCACAGTACGTTTCATAGGCTATGCGAAAGCGCTCAATGTATTCTAAGGGGTTTTCGCCAGCCCTCTGTTTAATCTGTGTCACACTGGTCCAGGGAAAAGACCCCTGACCCAAAATACCTTTCACGCGTAACTTGTAATCTGAGTAAGCTTCACAAAACTCAGGCCAATCTGTGGGGACTCTGGGGTGGAAAGGAGCAATCTGAACCGCCCTTAATTTGCTGGTGGGAACCAAACCCTCAACCAAAGACTGTATATCTGCTATCCCCAGATTCTGTTGCCTAGCAACGGCCTCTAGCCTGTCCCATAGAATTTTGTTTGGGTTATACAACTTAAAAGGTTCCAACCCTGCAAGCAAACTGTTTTTCTCAGCCGCTGTGAGTCTGACCCATTGACCATCCTCCCAGCCAGCACCCATCTCAGTATTCAATCCTCCCCAAGCCTGATGTCGGATTGGGGCGGCGAATGCTGTCTCAATGGGTTTAGACATTTCTCTGGGGGACAAGTTAAGATTTCCGACCCCCGGTTTTTGCTTAATCTGCTTTGCTTGCACGGCAGGAATCTCCGAAATGTCATAAGGTGGGGGGCAAGAAACAGCCACATTCAACAATCCGCGCGCCTCAGCATATGGCCCATCGTTCTGATTATCAGTCTGATCAACCGCGCTGAAAGCAGCAGCTGCCTGAGCAGTCTGAGAAGAGAAGGTGGGGGCCAAGGGAGCACGGGGAATGGTCTCATTTTTCATAGCATTTTCTGCCTTCTCACAAACAGCCTCGAAACCCTTACTCAAACTACACAGATCACAGTCGACTTCCTGCCCAATAATTTTTGCCACTCTATCATGCTGGGCTATCAAACTAGACCATCCGTCCATCATATTTGGAATTGCCTTTTCATGGCTTAAAGGTATACCACCCAGTTTACAAATCCATGAATAGGCAAACACGGATAGATATTTGGCCCTATCAGCGTCTTTTTTGTTCTGCAGCCAGTCAATCTGCTGCATGACGTTCCAATCAGAATCAAACCCCTGACTGACCATTTTCTTAATGAGCTGTGCACATTTCTTTGATTTGAGCTCGTCAGAGCAGAGCTGTTTACAGCGTGTGCCCTCCTCGTTTTGGTCAGAACTACTCAGAAAATTCCCTTTATCAGTCATTTTTCTTGGTCACAGTTGAAAATCACTACCGAAAAGATTTTAGCAGCAAATATTTTACACGGCTAAATTAACTATAGCAGCAACAATACTGGATTTCTACACAATACACCACAAAGTATTCTTCACAAACATCCTGGTCACATATACTGATCCATACCAATTCGGTCATAATTTATTTATTTACTTGGGACCGCTCCTGATGCATCCCTGGCAAAACAATCCCTATTGTATTTTATTTTATTTTATACCTAATATCTGAATCCCTAACTGCCTGATTCACTAAGCTCGGGTACCCCTATCTGAGGTGGAAGAGATTGAGCAGGTTTACGGTGCCACTGGACCTCCCGTCCGGGGACGCACTCTGCCGGGGTGGTGCTACACCAATGCCCACCTGGGCCCCCCACAGAGCACGCTTCACTTGCGCTGTTTGCTGTTTTAACCCTTAACAGCTCTCTCAGCGACTTCTTATACTTTCAGTAGTATAATTAAATTACTCTTCACTCGCCTCATCGGAGTGAAGCTCTCCCGCTCCCCTTCAAAATCTCTTCCAGTCAGACAGCCCTAACAATTAATAAAAGCTTCCTACCTTGTTTGCTGATTTGCCAGAGATGTCACCACGGAGTGGCTGCCCGCATCCTCCACCAAACTGTTAGGGGTATAACAGTTTGACCCGGACCAGATATGGAGAAAGAAGACCAGGAGTCGAGAAGTTCAATTAAAGAATCAAAAATTTACTGAAGTATAGTCTGCAGTGAAATTGGTAGAGCCAGCGGCAAAGTCTCACGAGGAGATCGAAAGCCAACTCGTACCTTACACAAAATCTTACATCAATTATACCATTTGCAAGGACGTACATTCCATTATTTTACTCCTGATTGGCTAAAAGACCATAAAGTCACAACATATAGACAGCTATGCGGCCTATCAACATTAATCAGCGCACTTGTCGTCCGAGCCCGAGATTTACATCTGAAGTGACCTCGCAGATGGTCGCGGGGCGTCTTCGAGTCGGCCTGGTGTGCATCCCTGGGTTCAAAACCTGGGTAGAAGGTCAAACGCACACACAAAACACTGACGAACGACAGTTCTTCTCTGGGCACAAGAGAGCCAGAGCAAAATGTTATCAGGCCATTTAAACCAAAACAGAGAGATAAAATATTCACTCCTCGGGCAGAGGAGACGGGTAGAAATAACATACATTTCTTCCCTAAAGAAATAATAAGAGAAAATCACACTTCTACTATTCAGGTATTATTACATAGGACTTTAAACCATATAATTAGTCATGGAAAGGTAACAATCAAACACAGAATACATCTGGAACCTATGTTTAACGCTGAGAGGCTGGAGAGCATCACAGATAAGCTTATCCCCAAAAGACCTTCAGCCTACGTGCAGGACAGAGAGAAAGACTCTGGAATGTTCCTAAAAGAGACTAGTTAGCATTCAACACACATATGATTCAAAGTATATTTCAGTTATGCATAAGAAAATAGAATTGATTATGTGATCATGCATATAGTTAATTCATCACTTTATTAAAGAAGTTAAGCAACAGAATACAGATAGATATTGATATAAAAGGTTATATATATATATATATATATATATATATATATATATATATATATATATATATATATTGCTATATCTGAAGAGACAAGGGATTTTGACCCTCACCCTTCAGTATATATATATATATATATATATATATATATATATATATACATAAATCCAACGAGTCTAACAGCCAGCATTGTTTTGGATGTTTGGCAAGTTCCGTCGCAAAATATAAAGCTGTCCAATCAGGTTGTGAACTTATCCTTGCGCCTTTTGTTTTGTATCTTTAGGTTTGGTGTTAAGAATGACATTGTGAATGCTAACTTTGAACCAGGACAAAATGTATCATTTTCTTTTTTGGTCCGGACCAAGAGAACTGAACTACAAGTGTGAACACACCTTTAAAGGTGTAGTTCACCCAAATATTTTAATTCTCTGATAATTTACTCACCCTCATGCCATCTGAGATGTGTATGACTTTCTTCTGCAAAACACTTTTGAAGATTTGTAGAAAAATATCCAGACTCAGCAGGTCCTTAGAACGGGAGAGGATGGTAATAAGACATTTGTGGTTCCAAAAAGCACAGATAGTCCACATAAAAATTATACATCCTGTCTCCTGCGGTGACATTCATGTCTTCTAAAGTGAATCGATCACTTTGTGTGCAAAAAAGAATGAAGTTTAAGCACTTTTTAACATAAAAGATCACTTCCAGTCAGGTGTTGATTAATAGCAGAGTGCTCCTGTGACGTAAGCACAATGGCACATGAACTGACACATACACACAGTGAATCAAAGGAACGTGCCAAATGCGCCTGCATCACAAGTGTGTTTTATCAGAGAATTTAAAATTGTTGGTGAACTATCCCTTTAAAAGGGGTTAAGTATTATTTAATAAATTATAGGGAGTTGGTACCCATGCAGGAAACCTCTAACCTTCCAGGCTTAATTACCTCATTATCATTATGTTTGATTGTTTATGCAGATTACAGCCAATTCAACATCAACATTATTTTACTTAATTTGAATTCAGATTTAATTTGTTGAATCCTTGGATAGGTGTATCATATCTTTCAAAGGGGGTGAACTGAATTTGTTGAATTAATGTTAAATACTTGGATGGCTGTGACATGTCATTCATTGGGCATGTTTTGTGTTTTTGTTTTTTTACATCCCTTAAGTATTAAGTACTGGTATTTAAAGGCTTAGTTCAAATCAAATTTTCTTCCCGTGATGAGTCGTCAGGTGAATCCTTTGTTTGTTTGTTACTGTGTAATTACTGTGTGTTTCACAGCTGACATTTCATTCCTCTTACTGACAGACACGAGCGCTACTGAATATGCATGTGCCAGTATAAAATTGTCATATCATAATTATTGCTTAAGTGTTTATTGTGGGATAAGGTATTATCTTACAATCTTAACTCATATTTGCCAATGGAACAATGGTGCTAATCCCTGTGCAGCTGACGACTGAGTACCTTACATGCATTCTTGCATTGTCCCATGCCCCCGAACAGACCCCTTGACATGCCTCCATCTTAAGCAAAAGGGCACAGGTGGTTCAGTACCCTCCTTTGCAGAATGCAGTAGAGCATTCTCCTCTCAATGTTGTTGTCTCAATTAATGGCGCATAATTGGAAAAGGAAAACAGTCAATTTGTGTTTCTGTGGACATGACAAAGTTGTAGACATGCTCTGTTTTCTTCTAGAGAGTAAAACCACTGACCAAGCCAGGATGATGATGTTTATGCTCCGTTAGCATACTTAGCGGAAGCTTAGCTTTGACTTCCCTCATTTTGTTGATTTTATCCCCTCCATCTGTCCAGTGCAGGAATTGTAAATTTTGGTCTAGGAAGTCCCTCCTCCTCAAGTTAGAGAAGTTCCCATTCTAAACCCAAGGAGGGAGGCTGAATCAGACTTTGAAAAACTTTTCCTTCAAAATGGTCACTCAAAATATATTCTCTTGGTTGTCCATCCAGGAGACTGGTTTGTGACTGATGACCTGAAGTTTTATTTCCAATTTCCGATTTAATCTTCATAACAGGCTAAGATGCTTAGGTGCTGGATTTTGGCATTCTGACTGTCTCTATCCAAGTAAACAAGGAGACAGTTCTTTTGGTGACACTTTTGTGGCTCAACCAGTTGTGGTTTCTGGATATAATTGCATTGCGGGATGGTGCTGCTAGGGAAATCCCTCTTAGGGATCTGCTCTCTCAAGTTCACGATATGCCATCTGCAGCCGGAGAAGTGAAAACTACACGTTTGATCCCTGAATGGCTCCCATTAAAGGACAAGGGTTTGACGTATTCGATCATTGACACAACTGCATTCCCATGCTCCCACTAGGTGGTGGCGATATGCTTTCAGTGGCGTCCATTTGCCATTTGTCCATTTTAGTAGTATTTCTCACAATGAAGACCTACCTGACTGCTCTGTGCAAAGTATTTTTCACTTCTTTAAGAAGCATTTGGATGCTGATCTGACATGTCCACACTTGTTTGCAGCAGTAGCCATGGTTCAGGATGTGGTGGATGTTTTTCAATTGATAAACATCCATTGTTGGCTAGGTTTATAAAGGTGGCATGTTCCATTCTATCTTGGCCAATGTGTGTTACTGTGTGGGACCTATCTATTTCGCTAGAGACGATTGTGGCTTCTCTGTTTGAGCCTCTGGAGTTAGTTTGCTTACGAATACCCTCTCTTTGGACTTGTTGCTGCTGGTTCTTGCTTCAGTGAAGACTTCGGGGACTTACAGGCTTTGTCTGTGAGCAGCTCTTGTCTTGAGTTTGCCCCCGAGTCTTCTTCAAAGTATTGTTTAGGCCACAGGTTGGTTATGTGCCTAAAGTGCTTTCCACCCCTTTCGGTCACAAGCCTTGCAGGCCTTTTTCCCTCCTCCTTTTTTAGTCAGATGAGGAGTGATTGTTACGGAGTAATTTTTTTACGGAGTAGCATTTAAAGTAATTTTTAAATGCTAGTAACCATAATGTTATTGTTTTCTTTCAAAACTTTTTTGTCATCATATCAAAGACCAAATGGTTTATCACAGTAAATCTTCTGAGATAAACCACTTCCTGTTGCCCGAAAAAGAAAAAAAAAAATATATATATATATATATATATATATATATATTTAGTAGGGCAGTCTATTTAACATGTTAATTCAGTGTGATACATTTTATTCAAAATAACGCGTAAAAAAAAATAACGCAATTAATCGCAATGCCCCCGGACCATAATAAGGTAGATTCAGTAATTTAATTTCCAGCTGTGTGGCAACACGCAGTTTATACAGTGAAGAAAATAACCATCCAGCAGACAGCGCAACACATACATGTATTACGTTCTTACGTTCAAAAAACTTGATGGAGCTCTAATTCGAACTAAGAGATCTCAAGATGTAAGTATTAAACTATATTTAACTTGACACAGTGACCTAAAAATTGTATGTTTATGACACATCGTACCCGAGATGCTACACAAGCATGTCTGACGCAGGTGTAAATTGACGGGTCCTTAACCCTCTGGGGTCTGAGGGAATTTTGGGCCCTGGAGAAGTTTTGACATGCCTTGACATTTGTGCTTTTTTCAGTTGCTTAAAAATATATTAATGGCTAAAGTCTGATAACACTGTATTCAGCACAAACTGAGCTACAATAATATGTGAGCAACATGTATGTACAGGTTTGTATTTTTGAGAAAATAACATTTATTCATGGTTTTTGAAAAAACTAACATTTTAAGTCACTGAAATAAGGCCATATAACGCATACTAAAAATGTGTCCACAAGACTTTTGAGAACTGGATCTTGTAGCCTAGAGTTTTTGCTACAAAATGATGTGAAAACCATCCTGATCACTCATTCATACAAAACAATATAGTAATTTAACTTTTGTAAGACAATTTAGTGTTGAAAGGTAATATGCGAGGAGGCGTGAATGATCATGAATATTCATTGTAATTCAAACATGCGAGACAAAGACCCTTCTCCTGGGCCTATCAATGAGGAATAGAGAATGAATGTGAGGAGACTTAATGATCCAAATCAAGTTTTAAGTTAAAAGAAGTAATTTGACTATATATTTTCTTTACACAAAGACTTTACTTAATTTTAGACCTACACTACCGTTAAAAGACGTCTCTTCTGCTCACCAAGACTGGATTTATTTGATCCAAAATAGAGAAACAACATTGATATTCTGAACTCTTTTTACAATTTATAAGAACAGTTTTCTATTTAAATATATTGTAAAATGCAATTTGTGATCAAAGCTGAAGTTTCAGCATCATTGCTGCAGTCTTCAGTGTCAGAATGTATCCTTCAGAAATCATTATAATATGCTGATTGTCTAATATGGGCATATTTAAATCATTTTACTAATTTAACCCTAAAACATATTTGTAAGCACAAGCTTTGTTGAAATATAATCTAAACATTCATATTATTTTTATATCATATTACATATCATATTTATATTATACAGCATACAATTTAAATTTAGCCGAAACAGCATTTAAATGTAACTAAAACTTGCTTATTAGGAGTCATATTTCAAATGTCAATACTCTGAATCCTGGCTGGCAAGTCTGGAAACAGTCCCACTAGTAAAATATGTACATGTTTATATAAAATAGCATGTCAGCTAATGAAAACTAAATTACTTACTCGTCCGAAAATGTATCAAGTCTCTCTTCAAAATACAAACGTTCATCGGAGTCCCGCTCTTCTTCTGAGGAAAATGTTAACTCTTCCATACTATCCTGGAGCTTTCTCGCCTGTGTATCATTGCAAATGAGCAGAAAATGTGTTTACAACCTCACTGTTGGGGGCGACAATTTGCATTGATCGTCGCAGCACATTAGCGTATGAATGGATAATTAGATAGCAAAGTAAAAGCTATACATCACTTTGTTTCATGCAGATTGCATTGCAGGAGAATATTTGAATTGTTTTATTTAAAAGTAGAAATATTAAGCTTTCTTTAGACATATGTTTCATGTTTGTGGGATAAGTATTCGCAGAGTTTCAGTTAATTTTTGTGACGTGTTTCTGAAATATGCTCGTGAACACAGAGACTGCTGAAAGCTCACCCCCTTTTTATTTTCTTTATTTTACAAAAGCACAAGATTTTGTTGTTATTGTGAGTGTGCACAATTAAAAATAGACCCTTTATAGTCTCTAATGATGTCTTGCACTTATCTGTATACCCAAAAATGACTGAGTATTTTAAGTTGTTTCTGCTGTAATGATGAAAATATCCAGCAGGACGCGCCGACCCCAGAGGGTTAAATAACCCTCGTAATTAATCTCAAACTGATTAACAAATTCACTTGCGAAATGGATTGCTGTGAACTGTATGTCAATGATTGGCTTATGTTCAATAATATGGTAGTAAACAATACACTGTCAGAGGTGGTACCATCCTGATCATGTGCACACATATGTACACTTGTCCCATGCCTTCCTCCGGCTGAAGCAAACACTTACAAGCAACATATTATAGGGGTTTAATAATTAGATGATTGAAAAAAAAAATGACAATTATCAATTTATAGCATATTTAATAAAAAAATCTAACCTGTTCAACACTAAATTAATTAAATATAACATAACAGCTAATGTGTTCATTTATAGCTAACAAACAGCAAACTCGATTAACCTCTTAAACCGATAATAAGATCATCTCTGATCTCAGGTATGTGGGTGGGTATGGTGGGAAGGGACGATGTGGAAAGAACAATTGGCCACTTTTTAACCATTTGGATTGGACTGATCGCTTAGATTGACAGGTCTTGTTTTACCATGCGCACAAATGCAACAGTGCTGGATCTTATTACTTGTTACTTATCCTAAGTAAATATGTTTCTGGTTTATTGTGGTATTTACAAATGTAAGTAGTTCTTAGGTTCAGTAAAACCCTCAGATCACTTGTTTGAAGTTTTTGTCTGAGTTTTATTTACTTTTGATAAAAAAGGCTACCTTGGTTCCAAATGCCATAACTTGCTTTGAGATACCAATACAAATTTTTGCCCAGATACAGCTGACACGATTGTAGTCATGTCAATCATGAATAAAAAACTGCATCACTTTCTCAGCAGTGTTGTAACATAAGAGCCTCCAAACATGAGATGTACCCTTGAATTTTTGAGAAAATCAAGATTATGCATGGTTAGTCATTTTTAAGTCACTGAAATAAGGCCATGAATCACATAATAGATTTTGTAGACTCCAGTTTTCGCTCACAAAATAAACTTTTGTGGGACACTTTTGTGTTAGAAAGGCCGTATCGGATCACACTCACCTTCTAAATGTAAATTCACAGCGTGTCTTCTTCCAAAAACGATAATGAGCTCAAACAGGAAAGACTGTACCTCTCGTTGGTTTCATACGGATTACACAATCAGAGAATAATTGTTTTCAATTTAAATTGGTTAATTTTAAAGTAGACAGTTCAAGCTTTCAATAGACATATTTCTCATGTCTACGAGGCAAGCATACGCTGAGTTTTGGTTTATTTTCGTGACGCGCTCCAGACAGAAATTCACAGAGACACAGAAAGCGCATCCTGTATGATTTCTTTATTTTACAAGACCACAATGTTTTGCTGTTATTGTCGGTGTAACCTTTAGTAAACCCTTTAAAGTTTAGAATGATATCTTACTCTTATCTGTATGACCAAAAATGACGGAGTATTTCTTTCTGCTGTTATCAGGGAAAAAGTCAGGTGTTCCCGCCGGCGCCTCCGGTGACCACAGAGGATTGACTATGTTATGTTATATATATATATATATATATATATATATATATATATATATATATATATATATATATATATTAAAACAGGAGCAATTCAAATATTTAATTTTGCGGGCATTTCCGACCCTGCACGATACTATTTTGAGGCAATGCCTGATAAGCTTTCTTGTTGTTAAGCTTAATAAAGTTCTGCTCTATGGAGATTTTTTTATAGTGGTTTAATTTCACAGCAGTGTCAAACAATGTCGAAGTTTAGGGCAAACATTATCCTTACCTGTCTGTCACAAATGAAGGCTGGTCAGGTAGACTTCAAAGTTGTGTGGAGGCTGTGACCAGAGATGGACTGGGGAGAGATATCGGGCCAGGAATTTACATAGCAACTGGCCCAAAAGTTTGGGGGGGTTCGCTGTCCATTTCTGCATAACGCGGCGCCGCTGACCCACCGGCACATTCTCCCAATGGCCAGTCAACCCTTGTTCGGCCCCAAAGTGCGTCGTCCCACCAGGAAAATGCCCAGTATGCCAGATTACCAATCCAGCCCTGGCTGTGACAAAGAATGTCAAAGAGGGGAGGGGCAGGTGCTCATGCAGTCTCGCAGAATTGCAATTTAAATGCAGATGTCGGGCACATGATTAATTGAGAATTGATGCCAAGGGCCAAATTTAAATAAAAACTAAAATATACATTAAAAATGTAAGAAATTACTTTCAAAAAGGGCGATTATCTTGTGAAAGAAGGTGGGTGCTTGAGCACCACTTGGGGTCTGTCTGTGCACGTTACTGCCTGCCTGAGTTTTGTCAACAGTCGGAGGCGGCACAAAATTTGACTGAGGCGGTATATTTTTCAATATTCTAGTATGTTTTTATATATTTTCAATATTCTAGTATGTTTTTATATATCAAAATACTTATATGAGTTTCCAGGCCTTTGTGTGACCCAGGAGAGAGCATATGAGGTTACTAAAAGTGTTGATGCTGCAGAGAACACAAAGAATGGTATATAACCTTGAAAAACAGGTGTATTTCTTCAAAAACAAAATCCGGCTTTTCTCTCTCATAATAATTTTCTGTTCAACATATTAAGCATGTTCTTTGATCCTGAAGGAAACTGCTGCATCACACATTTCTTTGCTAAATTGTACATTGTGGATGTACTGTAGCCCTCCGTGACATGCTGAATACTTTTTTGACAACTATATACTTATAATTTCTACATATTTATGCATATTTAATACAGATGAAGTTGATTCAGAAAATAACATGGTCAATGCATTTTTGAACACTTTTCTCATGTTTTTGATAGGGAGATAGCATGACTATTGTACTTTCATTCTACATAACAGAATAAATAGCAACTCAAGAAAGGAGTTAGAGGGTGTTTTGTTTGTTATTTTTGACATATTCCCCCATTAATCTCAATTTAACCAATTACTTATAATGATTAATGAAGTATATCTTTATTACAATGTACCTAATCAAGTAGAAGTAGTGTTGCTGATGATTATGTTTAAGCAAAATATGGATGTGAAACAATTGCCAAGAGAAGACATGTGAGGAACATATGTGAAGAAAGGAGCGACGAGCACCTCAGTGCTTGGCTGCAAGAGCAAATAGACTCAACTGGTGGTTTAAAAACTCGCTGTCTGCTCCAACACACCATCAGATAGCGCTCCAGGCTATCGGAATTGTCTGTGAGTTCCTCTGGCAACGAAGGATGAATATTACTATGTTACTTTTACTAGTGTTTTGTTAAGCTTATATATATCTTCTATTTAATGGATAATCAGTTGTACTCTACATCACGCAAGGCTTCACATTTGCATGCACATGCTTATTACAAATGAGTTGATTTTTGTCACCCGCCCCCAGGAACAGTGAAAGCTAGAGGACTGGGATCTTTTACTCCTTCCTAGCCAAGTGTGGAGGGAGAGGTTTGGTCCCAAGTTCTGCAGAGTGCAGCCCCATAAAGATGGCATTGGATAGTGGACTGAGTGGCCTACTTTGGCTACATGATGAAATGGGACAGGCTGGCTTGTGTGACTGCACTCTGGTTTGAGGGAAATAGAGTGTGAGACTTTTATAAGTCTCAGAGGTGGGAGTATATAGTATATTTTTCAATATTCTAGCATGTTTTTATATATTTTCAATATTATAGTATGTTTTTATATATCAAAATACTTATATGAGTTTCCAGGCCTTTGTGTGACCCAGGAGAGAGCATATGAGGTTACTAAAAGTGTTGATGCTGCAGAGAACACAAAGAATGGTATATAACCTTGAAAAACAGGTGTATTTCTTCAAAAATTAATATGTATTTCTTCAAAGACAAAATGTGTTTCTGTTAATCAATAGTATACTGATGAGAGTCCTTGGTGTGTTTTTTTTTTTGTGCTGGCATGTATCTTTTCAAAGATACTTTTAATCAGTTATTATATGAATGGTGTCTTGTTCTAATAAGCTGAATGTATGATATATTTGCAGCTGGTGTTTTGCTTTTTCTGATAATCAGCAGTATTCTAACATACTGTATATCCTTGACGATATCTCTTATATGATATGTTTCTGCCATGGTGTTTTGTCTTGATGAGTTAAATATCTTTGGAGCTTGCATTTTCTTTCATTAATCAAATGATAATGTGAAGGAACAAACAAGGCCGCGAAACAAACAAGGCCGCCTCATTGTAAGGGTTTCCATGAACTATGACATATGTCCAAAATATGTGAAGTTACCAGCTGATGTATGTTTTTAAAAAATAGATAGGTGGGGGATTTTCCACCAATATTTAATTAATGAAGGAGATAAAACATATTGGTGGCGAGGGAAAGAGACAAGGGCAATAATCCTTCTCAGTAAATCTCATCAAGTTCATCCACTCCTGGCCCAATGGTACAGTATCTAGTTTCTAGCCCTGTCCCCGGTGGTAGCATTGAAACAGTTACCGTTTGTTTAGCCACGGTTCTAGCTACGGTTCTAGTCATTATTGATTTCAGAATGGGTATAATACAACAAAACAATAATGCAAATAGGGTAAGTCCTATAACTATTATTATACCTATTTTCATTAGCCCCATCTTCCATGAACCAAAAAATCATCAAACCATTGCCCAAACAGCTGATCTCTCCCTGCATTATTAGATTTAACTTCCTTTCGCAGGTCATGCAGTTTCTTCATTGCCTGGGTAAATGCTCCTTCTGGGGAGGTATTATTTGGTATGTATGTACAGCAATCTGCTCTGAACATAACACATACTCCTCCTTTATCTGCTAATAACTAATTCAGTGCTTGACGATTTTGCCATGCCATTTTACTAGTGGCTGCTAATTGGTTTCCTAATGCCTCCAGTGCCTCGTCAGAATACTTTATAAATCACTGTTGGTTATAGAAAATATAATTAATCCATTCTAAATTTTTGTTGGGTGTTACCCATATGAACACTGACTCAAAGCCTGATTTAATCTCATCTCTAGCTTTAAATGTTTGAGGTATTCCTCTTGGTTGGCCAATTGCATCCAAGTAGACATCATGATCTGGGGTGTACGCTCTTTTCACCCTTTGTTGTGTACTAAAGGTTTTGGTGCAGTTTGGATTTCAGAGGGGTCCCATTCTACTATAGTTACTTCTTGTAATTAGCCTTACTCTAGCGCACAGTCCTTTCCAGACTTTAGTAGTGCAGGTTTCAATTGACCTCTCCCACATAACCAAAAATAGTCTGCTATAGTTTACCACAATTTTTGGCATAATATTAAGCGCAATGCTTATAATCATACTGATTCGGGACTACTACCAATTTTTTCAATGGAGATGGTGAGCACATTACACAGTTTGTAATTTTTGCTTGCTTAGCTGTATATCTGGCCCATTTATACCAGTCATTTTGAGTTGCGTGTTCTAATAGTTCCTCTGTTCCTGCTGACTCTATGGGTTCCATATCATTTTCAAAATGTATTGGCTTTTTCAGTCTTTGGGTGATTATTTTGTCAGGTGTCTTTTTAGGCGGATTATTCGGTTTGTTCTGCTTGGCCAAATTGCTTATCCAGATTCTTTGCTTTCTGGGTTCACCTTTGTTTAGTGATCCAAGTGTTTGATTCTTTCTGATTTCTATGTTATCTAGTCTCTGCTCATTCGGGGAAATAATATTGAAGGTCTGAGATGTCAATTGTAGGAAATTAATCATACCATGGTCGTTGTGACAGTCCTTCTTCGCCTGGGGAGTCTGGGCCTTCCTGGATCTCCTCTCCGGTAGGCCCTATATGGGAGGCAATACCTGTCCCAAATATGTTAGTAACAGCATCATCCACACTAATACCTCCTTGAGCTTCCATCTTTCCTCCATGTCCCACAACACTTCGAAGTGCTTGTTGGCCTGTTGCATTTCCTTCAGTTGCTTCTGTATCTGTTTCAGCAGGAAGATCACTTTCTTCTTGTCTTTCTCCTTCCTCACCTTCCTGGTCCTGTTCCTCTTTGACATGTAATTCCGTCTCACTTTCTATGCTTTCCTGCTCTACTGCGGCACTTACTTTAATCCCTCTTTCTGCCACAGCGTGCTCTTCCCCTACTTGCTTTTGTCCTTCTTCTACTTCCTCTTCTCTTTCCTCAGATTCTGTAGCCGGTTCCTGCTGATCTTCTTCTTCCTCGGGTTCTTAGTTTTGTGCTTACTGCTCTTCTTCGTCTGAATCTTGCCTCGTATTCATCGTTGGGAATCCATATTCATAGATACTTCAATACAGTCCATCAAGTGCTCTGTACTTTCTGAATTCACTTTCTGGAGTATTTCGTTTTAGGTCAGCTTCACTGGAAAGGCCATCCAAGATCCCCAAGGCTGATTGTAGGGAACCCACTCTGCAGTATGCTTTCTTAGAATTGTTCATCTGGGAATCCTGGTCCTTCTTGGGACGTTTCTCTGGTAGGCCCTGTACTTGTCCCAAGTATGTCAGTAATAACATCCATATTAATATGTCTTTCTTATTCATTGGTATTGTAGGCCGCAATTGTTTTCCACCTTCTCTCCTTCAGTGGGTCATCCTGTCCTAACTTGCTTCAATTTCATTTTATATGCAGAAAGCACACTGTAATCACCTCATATGGTTACATGTTTTATATTAACTAACAATCATTACTTTCTGCATTCATTTGGTTAGTATATTAAATGATTTCCCTTATTACAGTCATTTGCTACACACACATTTGTTGCATCTCATTTCTAGCACTAAATAACACATGGGTCCTCTCCCTCCTCCAGGTGTTCCATATCTTAAAACTCCCTACTTATTCACTTATCACATACATTTCATTTCCTCCTGTTTCCCAAGGTCTCTCAATGTCTGTATCACATTAATTAATTTTCCGTGCAAGCTAAGCTGTTTTTCATAGTTTCAGACAACATCAGAGTAATTCAGAGTATTAAATCAATAAAATAATTATCAAATATATAACATATCATTTGAGTTATCAGTTTCCTCCCAGTTTGGTCTTTCTGTTGCATTGGACCATTGTCATTAATCAGTACTTCATCTGTTTTTTTATTTAATCAATGGTAACACACAATATAAAATTATTCCCCTCTCAAGAATTGTTGTTTCAATTATTATACCAATTGTAGCCAACCCTGCACCCTATTTCTTAATTAATTCCATTTATATTGTTACAAACAAACAAGACAAGCAATCTTAATCTTTAGTCACCACCATGTATCTTTTCCATTCTTCATTACTTTTAAAATGTACATGAGTTCAATTAAAGCATAAGTAAAAGTAATAAATCATCTTCCAATCTAAATTAATTATCAAACATTCCCATGTTTGTTTAATACTTCTATAAATAGTCAAGCACTCCTTTGTCTGCAACGGTTCTCAAAACTTTACCCCCAAAACCAATCTATAAATCCTCTACACAGGGTATGATCCCCTGACAACACAGTGACAGAATGCTTGGTATTTAACACTGTGATAAGTTATTTTAGTAAAGTGGTTATTAAAATGCAGTCGGGTTCAGTGGAACTTTCAATTTTTTTAGGCAGGTCTCTTCTAGACCTCCCTTTTGATGCTTCTGATCTAAGAGCATTCATCCACTTCCTTAAACCCCTTTCAAACCTTCTTGGTCAGGTCTCCAGGGCAGTGACGCCCCTGCCTTAGCCTTTTCTATTGCTTAACCTTTTATGCCATTGTCAAGTCTTACCCGTCATTGGGTCGTCACCTCTTGCCACTGGTCTTGATACTGCTCTGTCCTCAATCCTTAATAATTTGGTGTCAGTAAACAGATATTTTCTTTTTCAGGGAGTATCACCAGAGAACCGACACAGCCAATGGAACATCTACAAATGCTTAAATATGGAGACAATTCAAAACATGGTTAAATTCAAAAAAGCATTATTAAAAATTCATCAATCTATTAAAATTGTCCAAAGTAAAAGTAAAATATGCTACAATTGAACTCATTTATAGATCATTAATTTCCATTCAGATTTTATTTCTGCTACTTTAGCAAATGTTACACAAAACTATGTATCATGGTGGGGACTAACATCAGATCAAAGCCCTGTCAAGCTTCTAGGAAGCTTAATTTAAAAACATCACCTTAATTCAATAATAGTCTCTAGATAGTTTTTGAACCTACATTTATTCTTTTAGATGAATTTTCAACTTAATCTGCTGTCTTCAGTATAAACCCTTAACTTTAGATTGCCCTCTGAATATATAAAATCTTTAATCATTGATGAGGAGAGCTGTCCCAATGGTACAGTATACATATAAAAATCAAACCAAAATAAAATAAAATAAAACAACTTAGGGATATTTCTTCAAAATCTGCTCTTGTGTTTCTGTTTCAAGCAGACACTTATCAATTTTAGATTGAGAGTGGGAGGGGGTTATTCCACTCCCTCACACTGTTTCTAATCTCATTACAGTTATTTCTTATTTTTTCATTTCACAATCTCACAATAATATATTTAATTTATTCTTCAACAGTAAAAATAGTGATATTTATAATAACTGATTATATTAACTGCTTTCAAACTTTCTCATTTCACACCATTTAAAAACAAAAAAATACTCTCAACTTACTTTCTTCCGTCCATTCAAACAACATACAAATAACCTTCAAATCTTTAATAAAACAGAACACAATGTATTTTTTGACATTCTCTATATAATCAATTCAACTTATTTTTAGCCTTCTGTTCATGCAGAACTTTACATTTACAACACTGGTAGAAATAGGTCTACATCTCAGCTCTGTCCAAGAGGAAAATGCTGAGTTGAGACATTCCATTCTGAATACATTATCAAACATCTGTTTTATGTTAGCATGGCGCTCTCTCTCTCTCTCTCTCTCTCTCTCTCTCTCTCTCTCTCTCTCTCTCTCTCTCTCTTTCTCTGTGTCTATACATTGTGTCTGCGTGTACTTTGTACGATTGTGTATGGAGAGGTCCGGCAGGCTACCATGGAACTTGGAGCCTTCGCCATATGGAATTGTTATCTATGAGGTAATGTCTATTTCTATTGGTTTAGAGATGTGAACTCCCTTCAGTATTGTCATATATATTTGTATGTTATCCAGGAGAAAGCGAGATGCATACTTTGCTCCCCAACATTGGTTTCATTACTTTGTATTGATTCATTCACGACTCAATAAAAGACGGAGAGAAAAGGCACTGCTATCGTTTAGAAGACTCTTTATTTCTAACAAACACCTATCTTATTATTAACATATTATAATCCCTTTTTTATTGTTAAGTAATAATTTGTTATTACTACTTTCTCCATTTCTTACACTTTCTCAGGTGAAGGTACTTCCATTCTATCTAATAAAATAATATAAATCAAGTTTTTAACTAACAGAAAAGTAAAAGTTTAAACAGAATAAAGTCTTAAAGACAAAGATATCTAAAAACACATCTCTTTTCTTGTGTTTAGAAATAATTGCTCAGTAAGTTACACTACGTACTTTTAATTTCTCATGACTCAAATGTTAAAACATGACTCAAATGATAAAACAAATGTTTTATCATCTTTTAACAGTTATCACTATTATACCTCTAAAATGATACTTTCATGTATTAACTATGGCAAATGGAAATAGTAGTAATAGACACTCGATCAACACTTTGTAGCACCCACTATACATTTTTTGTTAATTTCTTTATTATGAGGGTACTCTCTGGGTATCCAATAGGTAACTCTATAACTTTGCCATACGTTTGTAATATTTACTCTTCAAATCAATAAATCAGTGGTTGTAACGATCTAGACACAAAACAGGCAGAGACGATGACGAAGTGGAGATGAACCCAAGTGCAGTTTATTCTGAGAACGTGAAACCAGGATCCCGAACTATAAATGTGAAGGGAGACAAAACAAGAAACCAAGGACCAAACTAATAATGACAAAACTGGAAACGACATGAAATAACTAAGGCAAGGGCTAAGGCTAAGGCTGGACAGGACTGGAACAAAACTACAAGGTACATGGATACAGACTGGACTAAACTAGGCTAGACAACAAAGTTACATGTACACAGGTGAGACTAAACTATGGGTGAACAAGGTACACAAAGACAGGCTAGACTAAACTATGGAAGAACAGCAAGGTAACAAGTACAAAGGCTAGATAGACTATGGGTAAACAACAAGGTGACATAAACACAAAGGCTAGACTATGGCAGAAAGACAAGGTTACAAGAACAATACCTGACAAGTTACAAAGGCAAACATGAGGGTTTAAATACAAAAGACATGGGTGAAAAAGGCCAATAAACAAACTCTAAAACAAGATATCAAGACAATTAACTAAAACCTATGACAAACCAGAACTGAATCAAAGTAATCACAACGAGATGTTGTGTCGCTGAGTTGACACTAGGGGTCGCTCTTGCGGAGCACGGCCATCTCTGATTTTGAGAAAAGGCCAATGAGAATTGGCGTGTGGAATTTGCATGCCACTCCCCCGGACATACGGGTATAAAAGGAGTGACCCTGCAAATACACATCAGGTATCGCATTGAGGAGCCAAGCCAAAGACCCGCTTTCAGCGGATGGTTCAGGATTGTGGCTAGCGGGAACACAACGTCTCGTTCCCTCCATCAGGGAACGGAGGTTACGTCAGTAACCGAGACGTTCCCCGTCTGTCACTCAGTCGACGTTGTGTCGCTGAGTTGACACTAGGGGTCCCATGGAAAACGCCACAGAGCTGAACCGAGTTACGCAGACAAGCGGTGCGAGATGGGCAAACCTCTGTGTGTCTCGTAGCCAGTGCAGCAAGCCATCGCATAACTACCCCAACACACTGGCAGGCATGAAGCGGTCCCCTGCACCTAGGGGGAACAGCTAACTGCTCAGAAGTATAAGGACTGGCTGGCCCGGGGCCTTCTCTCTATTTTTCTCCCCTGTAAAAGGAACGCAATCGTTCGGCTGGGGGCCAATTATAAATGGTCCAAGCTGGGGGGTGTCCCTCCAAAGAGGAGGACACCGCGGAGACCACACCCGGCCCCGAGAGGGGGGGGTTTAGGTGGAATACACACACGGTCTTACCAGCCAGCAGCGGAAGCACATCGTGTGGAACGGCGCCGTGGTAGACCCTACCCAAAGGTGGGGAGTGGTTACTACAAACACGGAAACCCGGGGCCGAGGACCCTCTGTCCAAGGAAGACGCGGTTTGCCGGTAGGGAAACCATTTTGCGGGATATACGTCACACGGGGTTGCCGAAGGGGGCAACCAGCACATGTGGAGCACTTACCTCAGTACGGGGGCCTGGTGACGCCCGTACCGGGGCGGCAGTGAGCCTCTCCGCAGACTCAACGGCCGCTAGGCTAGGGAGGAAGAACGTCCAGGGTTCACACTTCCTGCGAACGCAATTGGGGAAAAGAGCGCACGTCTTCACCTCAAGGGAGGGGAAAGGCGCTATGCACAAGCGATACACCCGGCCGGCTGACCCGAACTTACCTGTTTGTGTCACCTGATAACACATGGGACAAAACTGGCTCAACCCTGAGGTTATAGAACCTTGCAAAGGTGTTAGGTGTTGCCCAACCCGCGGCTCTACATATGTCTGCAACGCCCCTGGTAGAATGGGCTCGTAGGCCAGCAGGGGGCGGCACATGCTGGGCGTGGTATGCCATCGTGATGGCATCAACGACCCAGTGGGCGATCCTCTGTTTGGAGACAGCGCTTCCCTTCCGCTGTCCGCCAAAGCAAACAAAGAGCTGCTCGGAGCTTCTGAAGCTCTGCGTGCGGTCCAAGTAGATGCGAAGAGCACGCACCGGACACAGCAACGTAAAGGTTGGGTCTGCCTCCTCCAGGGGCAGCGCTTGCAGGTTCACCACTTGATCCCTAAAGGGGGTCGTGGTAACCTTGGGCACATAGCCCGGTCGGGGTCTCAGGATGACGTGAGAGTAAGCCGGACCGAACTCTAGGCACAGTTCGCTAACAGAGAACGCCTGCAGGTCCCCTACCCTCTTGGTGGAGGTGAGCGCCGTCAGGAGGGCGGTCTTCAGAGAGAGCGCCTTTAGCTCTGCTGACTCAAGGGGCTCAAAGGGAGCTCCCCGAAGGCCCCGAAGGACCACGGAGAGGTCCCACGATGGAACGAGGCACGGGGTTTAACCTCCTCGCGCCCCTCAGGAACCTGATGATCAAGTCGTGCTTCCCTAAATACTTACCTTCCACTGCATCGTGATGTGCCGATATAGCGGCTACATACACCTTCAAGGTGGAGGGGGACAGCCGTCCCTCCAACCTTTCCTGCAGAAAGGAAAGCACTGATCCAACTGTGCATCTCTGGGGGTCTTCACCATGGGAAGAACACCACTGAGCAAACAGACGCCACTTCAGGCCGTAAAGACGCCTCGTTGAGGGGGCTCTCGCCTGAGTGATCGTGTCTACCACCGCGGGTGGTAGGCCACCTAAGTCTACCACGTCCCGTCCAAGGGCCAGACATGGAGATTCCAGAGGTCTGGTTGCGGGAGCCAGATGGTGCCCTGACCCTGAGAAAGAAGGTCCTTCCTCAGGGGAATTCGCCAGGGGGGGGCTGTCGCGAGGAGCGTGAGGTCCGAGAACCAGATCCGGGAGGGCCAATAAGGGGCCACTAAGAGGACCTGCTCCCTGTCCTCCCTGACTTTGCACAACGTCTGTGCAAGTAGGCTCACTGGGGGAAACGCATACTTGCGAAGCCCCGGGGGCCAGCTGTGTGCCAAGGCATCTGTGCCGAGGGGGGCCTCGGCCAGAGAGTACCAGAGTGGGCAATGGGAGGATTCCGGGGAAGCGAACAGGTCTACCTACGCTTGGCCGAATCGACTCCAGATCAGCTGAACCACCTGGGGGTGGAGCCTCCACTCTCCCCTGGATGTAACCTGCCGCGACAGCACATCCGCTGTGCTGTTGAGGTAACCTGGGATGTGAGTGGCCCGCAGCGACTTGAGTCGGTGCTGACTCCAAAGGAGGAGATGGCGGGCAAGTTGTGACAAGCGGCGAGAGCGTAGACCGCCTTGGCGGTTGATATACGCCGCCGTGGCTGTGTTGTCTGTCCGGAGCAACACGTGCTTGCCCCGGATCAACGGCAAAAGCCTCCTCAGGGCAAGTAATACTGCCAGAAACTCGAGGCAGTTGATGTGCCAAGACAGTCGCGGGCCCGTCCAAGGGCCAGCGACTGAGTGCCCGCTGCACACGGCACCCCAGCCCCGTTTGGAGGCATCTGTCGTAACCACGACGTGCCTGGAGACCTGGCCTAGGGGAACTCCTGCCCGTCAGAACGCTAGGTCTGACCAGGGGCTGAGAGAGCGGCAACACATCTGCGTGACAAGGACGCGGTGTGTGCCGTGGCGCCATGCTTGTCTCTCGACTCGGGTCTGCAGCCAGTGCTGGAGTGGTCTCATATGCATCAAACCAAGCGGTGTAACCGTGGCTGATGATGCCATATGCCCCAGGAGCCTCTGAAAGGATTTCAGTGGGACCAACGTGTTCTGTCTGAATGTACGCAGACAGCTCAGCACTGACTATGCGCACTCGCTGGTGAGACGTGCCAACATTGAGACCGAGTCCAACTCCATACCGAGAAAAGAGATGCTCTGAACCGGGACGAGCTTGCTCTTTTTTTTTTTTGCTCCGCCGCCTTTTTTGGGTACGATGAAGTAGGGGCTGTAAAACCCCTTCTTCATCTCGGCTGGAGGGACAGGCTCTATCGCGCCCTTCTGTAGAAGGGAGGTGATTTCCGCACGCAAGGCAGCGGCGTTCTCGCCTCTCACCATGGTGGGGCGGACGCCGTTGAACCTGGGCAGGCGCCTGGCGAACTGAATCGCATAGCCGAGTCGGACTGTCCTGATCAACCAACGCGACGGGTTGGGGAGCGCAAGCCACGCCCCCAAACTCCGAGCGAGAGGGACCAAGGGGACTATAGCGTCGGACGTACCGGCAGGCGGGGCCTCGCGACGGGGCGGAGCCCGGGGTGCTGAGTCTAGGGACATTGAAGCACTTACCTGGCTCCTTGTGACCGCTCCCAGAACAGCCTGGGACGGGGGAGGAAGAATTTCGTCCTCGTGGCCCGCGGAGACCGTCGGCTCGGGGGCGGGGTTGTGTTGGGCTGGACGCGTGGAAGTGGAAGACCCGGTTCCAGGGCGCTGTACCTGCCAAAGAGAACCGGTGGCCGGCAGTCGTTATAACGACGGACGGGGAGACCGGAAGTGGAGCCCGGGGGCTGAGGAAACTGCTCTTTCTTTGAAAATGTGGGTACCGCAGCCCGTTGGGCGTGCGGTGAAATAAATTTCAAAAGGAAATAAGGATTCTCCACCCGCCCCTACGGCGGGGGAGGGAGTGGTCTGCTTACCAGCTCCCGAAGTGCAGTTCCCAGAGTCCCAGGGCTGCCCGTCTCAGGGGCGCTTTGAAGCCTTCTTAGGGTTCTTGGCGGCCGGCCGTGAGGCGGGGGGCATCGCCGTCCTGCGGGTAGCTCCGCGCCTGTGGCGAAGCTGGTGTTGGTACCGCAGGGGGACGCGCTGGGCGACGAGCAGACGGGGTGCGGGGCCTGTAGCTCCGCCTGGGCAGGATATGCTGTATAGCCTCCGTCTGCCTCCTTACCGTTGTAAACTGCCGGGCGAAGTCTCCAACGGTGTCGCCAAACAGCCCAACCTGGGAGATGGGGGCGTCAAGGAAACGAACCTTGTCAGCCTCTCACGACTCGACCAGGTTGAGCCATAGGTGGCGCTCCTGGACCACCAAGGTGGACATCGCCTGCCCGAGAGCCCGCGCCGTGACCTTCGTTGCCCGGAGGGCGAAGTCGGTCACCGAACGCAGCTCCTGCATTAAACCCGGTCAGGACTACACTCGTGTAGTTCTCTAAGTGCCTTGGCTTGGTGCACCTGCAGGAGTGCCATGGCATGTAAGGCGGAGGCGGCGTGTCCAGCAGCGCTGTAGGCTTTAGCCGTCAGAGACGACGTCAGCCTACAGGCCCTGGACGGAAGCGTCGGGCGGTTCTGCCAGGTGGAGGCGTTTTGCGGGCATAAGTGCACCGCGACCGCTTGGTCCACCTGGGGAATCGCCGTGTAGCCCCTTGCCGCCCCGCCGTCGAGGGTAGTGAGAGCGGAGGAGCTTACCGCTCGTGTGCGGGCAGTGAAAGGCGTGCGCCATGAGCGCGTAAGCTCCTCATGCACCTCCGGGAAGAAAGGAACGGGGGCAGAGCGTGGCCGTAAGCGGCGCTCTGGCCCCAGGAATCAATCGTCGAGCTGCGAGGGTTCGGGGGGAGCAGAGGGTTCCACTCCAGCCCGACACTCGCGGCTGCCCGGGCAAGCATGGCTGTCAGCTCCGCGTCAGCCTGCGACTGAGCCGCCGCACCCGAGAGTGGGAGCTCAGCCGAGTCTTCAGCGTCAGACATGACAAACCCGCTCTCTGATGGCGCGATCGAAATCTCATCGTCGTCAGACGCTCCGAACGTGATCGTGGGTCCGCTATGAAGCGAGCCGGCAACCGCGCCCCAGCGCTCGGTTGGAGCATACGAGCGTGGCGGGGAGTGGGAGGTCCGTGGTGTTGTACCCGGCGGAGAGGTTCCCACTGAGGTCCCCGTATCACCCCCAGCGCTAGCCGACACCGCCTCATACCCATAGGTAGAAGGACCGAGTCGGGGAGCGGCTGGGGTGCCCCGCGCTCTTACGAGTGCGAGGCGTGACCGCAGCGTAGCCATGGGCATGCTCTCGCAATGAGAGCATGAACCATCCACGAACGCTGACTTTGCGTGGGTAGCACCCAGGCACAAGAGGCAACGATCGTGGCCATCAGACGGGGAGAGAGAACGACCGCAACCAGGAAACACACACAAACGGAAAGACATCTTGAAAAAGACGCTTCACCGTTTGTGCCACTCTTTAATGTTTTTTATATTATATATATATATATATATATATACACGAGAGTATAAATGTATATATAAACGAAGTTATTCACTCCGTAACTCTTTTATCAGCTGCTGAAGCCCAGGGGTGTATGCTCAGCACAACGTAGTATGCGAGGGGAGGACCGCTGGAAAGCGCCGTAAAGCCAACAGCTTGCAGAGATGACTGGAACAGCAGAGGAGTTCAGCTCTATGACTGCTCTCTCGGCTCCGAAAAAGATATCTGATGTGTATTTGCAGCGTCACTCCTTTTATACCCGTATGTCCGGGGGAGTGGCATGCAAATTCCACACGCCAATTCTCATTGGCCTTTTCTCAAAATCAGAGATGGCCGTGCTCCGCAAGAGCGACCCCTAGTGTCAACTCAGCGACACAACGTCGACTGAGTGACAGACGGGGAACAGGAATTGACAAGACTAGGAAACAGGAACTAAACAGGAAATTTCAAAATAAAAGTACAAAAAAACAAAAGTCAAATGAGAATGTTACAGTGGTTAGCTGCTGGATTTAAATTTAGACCCTCAGAACAATTTAGACATGGGCATTGAACCCCATTGATGGCATTCTGGAAAATCATAAAGTGATCGTACAAGACTGAAATAAACTTTTCCAGAGAAATTTGAATCCACATTATAAATGGCAAATCAATAATGATTACCAGCAGTAATGAGTGCAGGAGGATATATCAGATCAATCACATCATTTTCAGTCTTCTTTGTCTCCGGATTTCCTCCTGCAGCATTAGTAACTTCTACAAAATCATCTTTCTCAGCCATCTGCAATGGTAAGAAACTAGTTCCAGAATGAGTTAGTGAAACAACACACATAATAATAACAAATGAAACACAGAATAGACACATGAATATGAAGTTATTAACATTCATATTTGAGGAAGTTATAATGTTCAATTTAATCTTAACCTTTCTCCATGGGCTTCACCTGCCCCAAAGACCAATTTTTAAATGATCCAAATCATTCTTAAATTTATTTTCCTTTAATTTTAGTCTCAAATGCATCATTTCAGTGTACCCATGATCAACCAAGACCTATTCTGTGTACTCTCTGAGGGTACACTATGTTTAAAAATAGTGTTTAGATGGCCAGTTTTTATAAAAAAATATTTTAATTATTTCTGGGGATATGTTTTATATTAAAGATACATATATTAATAAGTTATTTTATATATTGTATTCTAAGCTTGTTATGAGTTTATGCTGATCCCCACACAGGAAAAATGTTTATAATTAATTTGTGCCTATTTTGTTGAGGCAAGTCAGTTATTTCGTGCTTTTTTTTCCAAACCAGTTTTCTTATTTGTGTTTATGCTTTTGGCAGACACTTATATCAAAAGTGACTTACAGTGCATTCAGTGTATACATTTTCTTTGTTAGCCCGTAAGCGTCTCTTCGACCGGCGGCATCATTGAATAAACCTGTGTCTCAGCACCCATGAGACGTTGAGCGTACGTTTTTTTCTTTTTTTTCTTATTATTTAATTTATTTATGTTTTTGTCAATATGTGTTTCATATTGTCACCAGTATCAACAAATACTAGGTCTCATGGCGTCTGTGTCCACGGTGATCCCTTTGGGCCTGCTCCATATGAGACCGTTTCAGCTGTAGCTAAAAGCCAGGGGATTTCATCCAAGGGCCAGTCCCAGTGGGGCAGTGGTGGCTCAGTGGTTGAGGCTCAGGGTTACTGACCAGAAGGTTGGGGGTTCAAGCCCCAGCACCACCAAGATGCCACTGTTGGGCCCTTGAGCAAGGCACTTAATGCCAGGTTGCTCCAGGGGGATTGTCCCTGTAATAAGTGCACTGTAAGTCGCTTTGGATAAAAGCGTCTGCCAAATGCATAAATGTCTTAAATGTCCCCTAGGGCTAATAAGGGTTACGTGCTTCGTTCCCTTATTATGTGTTTCAGACCCCGGTTTCTTACCTTGGGTCCCACTCTAGGTGTGTCTCGTCGTCGCAGGCTGCTAACGACAGGTGCCTCCCTGACAGGCTGGGTAGCGGTCTTAAGTGGTCGTCCAGCTCAAGGGGATGGGAGGGTCGTCAGCTCGGTTGTCACAGTAACTGTCTCAAGTTGATGGCTTTATTTCTGGCTACCATGTCTTGGTGTGGGCGGGCAATACAGCGGTAGTCTCTTACATAAACCATCAAGTAGGTCCACGTTCACGTCAGCTAAATTTCTGGAATATCGGATTCTCCTTGGGGCCCAGGGCAAGCCCCTGTCACTCAGGGCAGTTTATATTCCAGGATGCCCGTATGTGGGAGCAGATTTACTGTCCAGACAGAAAATACCGACGGGTGAGTGGAAACTCAACCCCTAGGTAGTGGAACAAATCTGGGTGAGATTTTACAGGGTAGAAGAGGACCTCTTCGCCTCTATGAACAGCACAATGTCTCCTCTACTTCTCCCTGAGTGACCCAGCCCCCCCTGAGTCTGGACATGATGGCGCATACATGGCCCTGAATGCGTCTGTATGCGTTTTTCACCGGTTTCTCTGCTCCCGGGAGTCTTGGCCAGAGTTCGCCAGCAAGGGTCTTGCCTCTTACTGATAGCGCCATGCTGGCCGAACAGGGTATGGTTCTCTGAGCTAAAATCTCTCCTCGACGGCTCGCCTTGGGCGATTCCAGACAGGAGGGACCTTCTGTCTCTGGCGCAGCGGACGATATTTCATCCCCGGCCTGAATTGTGGAAACTTCATGTTTGGCCCCTGAAGGGTACCAACTGAGGGACACAAGGCTGTCACCTGAGGTTATTGAGACCATTCTTAGTGCTAGGGCTTCCTCTACCAGAAGAATCTACACCAATAAATGGGGTGTCTTCGAAAAGTGGTGCAGTTCACATGGTGCAGATCCAGTTCACTGCCAAATTGTTTCAGTTCTGGACTTTCTGCAGGAAAAACTGTCAGCAGGCATATGCCCTGCTACTCTCAGGGTTTATGTGGCCGCCATTTCGCCATGCCTTGATGGACGGGGTGCCTTTGGGGAGGCATCCTCTACTCGCTCTCGTCATTCGTGGAGCCATGCGACTGAGGCCTCCTGTTAGGACCAGAACTCCTTCATGGGACTTAGCAATAGTCCTTGAGGGTCTGGTTGAGACCCCTTTGAACCTCTAGAGTCAGCGTCTGACAGACTTCTAACTCTCAAGATGGTCTTTCTTATGGCGATTACCTCTCTTAAGAGGATTGGGGATCTACAGTCCTGTTTTGCCGGCCTGTTTAGAATTTTACCTAGGTATGGCCAAATCTATTCTGCATCCTCATCCTGACTACCTTCCTAAGGTGCCTTTTTCGACACTATGTCCTGTCACTCTTGAAGCCTTCTGCTCCCCACCGTTTTTAACACCTGAGCAGGAAAGACTTCACAGACTCTGCCCAGTCCGTGCCCTTCAGACTTATGTCCACTGCACTAGCCAGTGGCGTAAGTCAGGGCAATTATTTGTCTGCTATGGGGGATGCAACAGGGGGTGGCCGCCACCAAGCAGACTATGTCACATTGGGTGAGGGATACTATTGCCCTGGCCTATGAGGCGCGTGGTCAAGCTTCGCCAGTAGGTGTCAGGGCTCACTCCACCAGAGGGGTCGGCTCCTCTAAAGCCTTGGCTAGAGGGGTCCCTCTGCAGCAGGTTTGTGATGCGACAGGCTGGTCCTCTCCGCACACATTCATTGAACTTTATGGGTTAGATGTTCATGCTACTCCGGGCTCTTACGTCCTTGAGTCGACATCTCAAGCTCACGTCTGAACAAGTTTGTGATGCAGCAGGCTGGTCCTCTCCGCACACATTCATCAAATTTTATGGTTTAGATGTTTATGCTACTCCGGGCTCTTACGTCCTTGAGTCGACATCTCAAGCTCATGTCTGAGACCTCTCGCGTTCTTGTGAGCACACTTCACAACCGTAGGGGTCCGGACAGCCCCAGAGTGGCGGCGTGGGTATTGCGTTCCCAAAAGCGCTTAGCAAAGCGCAGCATCATAGTGAAGCTTTTTGTAAAGGGAACATCTCGGGTTACATGTGTAACCCTTGTTCCCTGAAAAAAGCGGAACGAGATGCTGCGCTTCTTTGCCGCACTGGGACGTCCCAGGACTGCTCTTCAGCAAAAGATATCTGACGACACGCTGGTGACTATTTATAGCTTGGCCACAGGTGCATCTAATGATCTCACCAGCCGAGGCTATAAATTCCGGTCAATGTTCATTGACGTGTTACACACATATTCACAGCTGGTCACAATGTAGGAGTGTTCCCAAAAGCGCTTAGCAAAGCGCAGCATCTCGTTCCACTTTTTTCAGGGAACAAGGATTACACATGTAACCTGAGACGTTTTCCTGATTAACAACTACTAATGAACCACTTACAAATCTAATACTCTAAACATTGCATTATCCATCAATAACTTAATCCGATGCAAATGAAATGCAAATTTTGTAGACTGCCACCACTGTGGGTCACATCTTGGATCAAACATGTATCTGTGTGGTCTCTTTCAGACAGAATTTTGCATTTTATTTGAAATAAATCTCTCTAAAATATATCATGATTTTTTCTCTCTCTCTCTCTCTCTCTGCTCAGTGTTATGGCATATGCCAAGTTCTCCACAGAGAGGCTTCTCTTATACAGTATTCTGAAAAACGTATCTAATTATTTATCTGCCTCCCAATTATATTTCTTTGAAACAAATTGATTTTTTCTTCATATTGATGTTTTTCTTATTATTCTTATGTGAACATATGTGATGTAATATCACCTGACATTTGCCTCAGGAGCACTTTAAACAAATGCAAATGTAATGGTTGAAATGTCATAATAAACTGTAACTAAGTTTATTGCCATGACAACTATAATTCTTCCATTTAAGCAGAGTAATCCTTCTGTACTTCCCCTCATTATTGCAACATGACTGGGTATTATTGTAATTGGAGAGAGAGTGGAAGATGGGTTGGAATGGAAGGAGAGGGGGTTTATTTGAGCATTCAATAACCCTTCCTTTATTTCTGCCTGCTTGATTGATGCCCTGAAACTGCCTGATATGCTTCTGATAACAATATAAAGGAGACAACAACAAAAAAAAGAAACAAAAAAACAAGAGGTAAATACTCAAGAGCTCAGAGAAGAGGTGCCCATTTATTTATTTTTAAGTTATCAAGGGCGATATGTAGAAAACGACCAAATTTTCAAGAAGAGCTTGATGTTTGTCATCACAAACATGGCATAGTGACAGTTTTACATTAAAGTGGTTAATTATATTACCCCGCTGTCACCCAAGATGACATTTTTAAAAAGTGACACCTTTACAGCCTGATAAATCAAATTTATGCTGAATAATGTACGTTGTGGCTGTCAGCGACACCCCCATTCTCCGAAGAGCAGTTGCAGTCATGCAGTATCTACATTTAAATTTCATCCTATTAGCATTTAATTTCTCTGTAGTCCTACACACTATTATAAGACCAATACACAGCAGCCCTTCCTGCATTCAAGAGCAATCTACAGTAAGCCCTTTAAATCTTCTTTCCCTTTAATTCTTCTTTTTTGAAAAATAAGAGGGTAAAATCTTGTAGTGGAGATATTGGAATTATTTCCAAGCCTTCTTTCGGTGTTCCTGTCAAATTTCTATGTTCTGACCTCATTGCATGTTGACACACATACACATGCACACACACACACACACACACACACACACACACACACACACACACACACACACACACACACACACAGACATCATGGTTTGCTGAGATTTTTTTCCATTTGTAAGATGTGATTTCATCAAGGAATTATTTATTTATTTTTTTTCAGTTTTAACCCTGTTTCTTAAATGCTTAATGTTTTTTGTAGCATCTTAATGAAATGTTCGGAGAGCGGAATGTCAGATTGTGGTTGACTTTTATAATCTTATTTCCTCCTAAACAAGGGTTAAGGCAAATCCATAATCAGTTTCTCTCTTTTCTAGACTCCGACGGAACAGGCAAATGCATGACTCCAGCAGGTGCTCCAAGCTGCAGGTATGATACCGTTTTTGATACACTCTTATTTATACTAATGAGTTAAAAACAAGCCCATGCTCCTTAAAGAGTTCTCAAATCTCCATTCATCAGTACACACCTCAATCGTTTACTGTGAACATGTGTTCTTTGAAGGGGGAGATCAGTACCTGTGCTGTTCTAATATTACTGTCACCGAGTCACAGGTTGTGGCTGTTGAAGGATGATATTCTACTACTACTACTACTTCTTTCTACTTATTTTCATTATCCAACAGAAATGCACCATAGGTACTGAACTTTTTATTTTTCCAGTTTAATGAATGAACAGGGTTGGGAGGGTTACCTAAAAAATTTGATACTGATGAGATACTCATACTAATGTTATTAGAATACTTTTAATTACCTCAAGGTCATTTAGTGAATAAACTAAAGAAAAAAAAGCAATATGATCTCGAATACTTTTTAATTATGCCTTCTGGATGCAAGCAAAACATGTTTGAATAATGTTATGAGTAATGTAGCTATTATGATATATGATTTAATATATATTATTATATAAGACAAAAACATGAAAAAGAGACACTGCCTCCTTAATTGGAAAACGAAATATATTCAAATGTAGAGCAACTCATGTGATTCTTCTTTCTACTTCATGTGGCGAAGTGAGCGGATCAAGGATAAAAAAAAACCCAAAGAGAGTCCTCAGATGATACACCTCTCAGGAGGTTTACCTCTACAGCAAATAGCGACTACGCCACCCTGGTCTAATTACCCAGGGAAATACCCAATAAGGGCACACAGGTTCGGTTTCTCTCACATAGACAATGAGACATGGATATGTTTATACCAAAAATATATTTATTCAATCAAAATAAAATAATTTAAAACACAGAAGAAAAGGGCATTCAATATGATGTAACAGGAATAAAGTCCCAATATAAAAATGCAAACAGCACAAAGCTGCTGTAATAGAACATCACAATACAAATTTACAAAATAACTCTTGAGCTGGGGCTTACCAGTAGCAAGGCAGGCTAGATACAGGGCTTTAATAATGCCCGCAATAATAAATACCCACACGTGCACCAGATCTCTCTCTCTCACACACACACACACACGCACACTCACACACTCCAGTGAGATTCACTGCAAAGGTATGCACACAGCACTCAGTGAAAAGATAAACACCACCACATGGGGACGACTAGCCTGACCACTCCAGACCCCCAGCTCCTGGAAAGACAAAAATAAAAACACAAATTAAGCTCAAAAGCCAGCAGAAACAAAACATAAAAACATTTAAAGCAACCACAACACTGAAACAAAACACTGAAACCCAAAACAGTAAAACAAAGCAAAGCAAAACAGTTAAACAAAAACAAAGCAAAGCAATTAAACAAAACCCCTAAAACAAAACAGCAACATTGATGCTTCAAGCCATGCAGCGACAGAGCAGGAAGAGATGTGCTAATGGGCTGATTTATTCACCTAAAATGTAAGGCAACATTGAAAAATTATCCACATACCTTTAAAGGTGGCCATAGAGACATAAGTGGATTTTACATACCAACATGCAGAGACCATACCATCTATCCAGCAGCAGATACTTCAATGTTCACTGAACGGGAAATTAATACACAGATCATGCACCTCAAAACCTGCGCAACATACTGAACACGCCCATAATAATAAACTGAGGATACACTTACCGAGCAGGAGAGCAGCAGTCACCGAACAACACACAGCATAAGAGCATTCATTATTGCGTAACGATCCGTCTCTAATGAGCAGCGATCAGCTGCACTATATGGCACAGCGAGCACACCCAAGCAGGCACCAGCTTTCCCAGCTAACTAAACGTTACAATTAGCGATATACAATAAGCAAACACATACCTCTGATGCAGAGCAGCGATCAGCCGCTCTATGCCGCACAGGAAACACTCCCTTGTGGACACCAGCTCTAACGAGGAGCAGCAGAAACAGCGATCAGCCGCACCATGCAGCACAGCAAACACACCTGAGCAAACACCAGCTCTAACACAGAGCCTTAGAAATCCGGAAACAGCTATAAGCTGAACAAGTGACGCACCGTCTAGCTGACCTGGTGACGCCTTTTTTATACCCCCCTAAATGCGGCTCAATAATAGATAAATGCCAAAGGGGTGTGGGCATCAAACAGCCTTAAAGATAGAGGCAAATAACTACATTTCACCACAATCTACCCCCCACTTTTGCATCGCCCGACCCGGCAATGGACTAACCAAATGATGACCACAGGAGTCAATTCCAAGGCCTGAAGATAGCAGTCACAGAGTTAGATACAAAATTAGAGGGGAGTAAAGCCCCCACTGTACGAGGAAGATGATGAAAATTAGTGGCGGCCAGCAGTTACTCGCCCCGTCTGTCACACCACAGTCTCACCTACTGCAGATTGCTCTACCGACAACAGGATCGATCCAGATGCGGAACTTACCTCTAACACCTCTGACTCACCGGGAGAATTTTCTGGTTCCACATGAACCAAGTCTGAAGTTGGTACCCTTCAGGGGCCAAGCATGAACGGTTCCACAACTCGGGCTGGGGATGAAATATTGTCCCCTGTGCCTGAGAAAGAAGGTTCTTCCTGTTTGGAATCGCCCAAGGCGAGCCATTGAGGAGAGATATTAACTCCGAGAACCATACCCTGTTCGGCCAGCGTGGCGCTATCAGTAAGAGTAAGAGTTCAGCCATCGCGTCCAGACCCAGGGGGGGCTAGGTGACTCAGGGAGAAGTAGAGGAGACATTGCGCTGTTCATAGAGGCGAAGAGGTCCTCTTCTGCCCTGTAAAATCTCACCCAGATTTGTTCCACTACCTCGGGGTGGAGTTTACACTCCCCCATCGGTATTTTCTGACAGTAAATCTCCTCCCACATACGGGCATCCAGGGATATAAACTTCCCCGAGTGACAGGAGCTTGCCATGGGCCCCAAGGAGAATCCAACGTGCCAGAAATTCAGCTGACGTGAACGTGGACCTCCTTGATGGTTTATGTAAGAGACTACCGCTATTGCCCACCCGCACCAAGACATGGCAGCCTCTGGAGGAAGTATTTCAGAGCCAGAAATACAGCCATCAACTTGAGACAGTTACTGAGACAACGAGCTGACAACCCTCCCATTCCCCTTGAGCTGTACGACCACTTAAGACTGCAATCCAGCCTGTCAGAGAGGCGTCTGTCGTTAGCAGCCTGCGACGACGAGACGCACCTAGAGTGGGACCCAATGTATGAAACCGGGGTCTGAACCACATAGAAAGGGAATGAAGCCCGCGGCGTGTAACCCTTATTTGCCTTAGGGGACCGGCACTTGGATGAAACCCCCTGGCTTATAGCCACAGCTGGAATGGTCTCATGTGCATAAGGCCCGAAGGGATCACCGCGGACGCAGATGCCATGAGACCTAGTATTCGTTGATACTGACGAGCCGTGCAACCTTGACCTAGTCTGACATTGCTCAGGGGGTTCTGAATAGAAATGATTCGTGCAGGAGACAATTGTGCCTGCATCGTGATCGAATTCCATATAACCCCCAGATAAGTGATTCCCTGGGTGGGAGAGAGAACGCTCTTTTGATGTTGAGTCTCAGACCCGGAGAAACCAGATGAGCTAAGACAATATCCCCGTGCTGAACTGCCAGTTCTTGGAACGGCGCTAGGATCAGCCAGTCGTCTATGTAATTCAGAATGTGGATGCCCCGGAGTCATAAATTATCCAGTGCTACATCCATGCATTTCATGAATGTTTGGGTTAATAGGGCTAGGACGAATGGAAGAACCCAATACTGGAAGGCTTCACCCCCGAAAGCGAACCTCAGGAACTTCAGGAAAATTTCTATATGAAGATATGCGTCCATGAGATCGATGGTGAACAGCCAAATGTGATGTTGGGCTTGTGACACGATCGTTTTGATAGTTAGCATCTTGGACTTGAACACCCTGACTAGGCACCCTGACTAGGCAGTTCAAGCCTTGAAGATCTAAGGTCGTATGTAACCCCCCACACTTCTTGGGAACCAGAAAGTATTCGCTGTAATAACCTGATTATTTCACTGGAAGGGGAACATGATCTACTATTTCACAGTTCTTTCGACAGTAGAAATGCCTGCTCCGGTTTAAGGTAGTGGGGACCAAGCCGTTGAAACACGGAGGGAGGCGAGCTAATTGAATTCTGTAGCCCTTTTCTACTGTTCTTAGGACCCACATAAAAATATCTGGTAGAAGTTTCCACGCTGCCAGGTAATCTGAGATGGGTATTAATTTAAGACTTCCTGTTGAGGGGGTGTTGAGTGTTCCGCGTCCTGGATAAATGCAGGAAGCAGCGAAAGACCCAACTTTTTGATGGAAGTCTCTACCTCCCGAAACACCAGAGGTGGCTGGAATGGAGAGGTTTCGTGGGGTACTGGAAGGAGCGAAGAGTGCGCGCCCCGTTCCAAGGGGAGCTACTCCCACAAGATTAAGTGCAAGACCGTCAGGGTTTCTTTCTCTTAGAAATTAGTGTCCTGAGGTCTTGCTTTGGGGGCTGCTGAGGGCGCGAGACTGTCCCCAATCTTTGCAAGGGGGAGCACGACTCGCCACGCTTTGCTTCTGAGCCTCCCTTCTAGAAGGACTGAGGCAGGTCTGGGTGGCCGACGGGCCCACCCCCTGAGTGCGGCGAGGAAGAAACTGCCCAACAGCTTCTTCGTGGCTTTCCGCCTCCTGGAACCTGGAGATAACTGTGTTCCCCGAATAGGCCAGTAGGCGAAGCGGTACCTGCACAAAGGTCCTTCAGCAGGTGATCCTGGTACGCCTGTAACACTGGCATCGTGTGCAGAGCAGCACCAGCCTGACCCACTGCTTGATAAGCCCTCCCCACTAAGAGTTAATTCTGCAAGGCTTTGTGGGTAGAGAGGGTTTTTTTTTATTTATATTTATTTTTAAGTGACAATGCCGAAACCGGCGAGAGATAACCCGCAAGTGTTTCTTCTACCGGCGGCATCACCGAATCCCCTGATCTTCAGCACCCACGATAGTCGAATATGTCAACGCCGAGGGCACGAAGACACAGGAAGTATAAGGATTCCTCCATGAATGAGAATACTTGTTATGGAGGTCATGGAGAAAAAGGAAGGGACTGATATAGCGTTCCCTTCCCTCTTTTATTTATTCATTTTGGCCACCAGACAGAAATGTGTCCTTCTTGTTTGGAGCGTTTGGGGGTGGGGTCTGTTGTTAGCCGCTTTATTATTGTGCGTGGAACGTACAGAGATTCAGCACCCCCCCTCATGAACTGAAGAGGCGCCGAGGTGCGCTTCAGGCTTACGAGAAGGATCAGCTGGATCTGGGGAGAGAGCATGGGAAAGGGACAAACCCGTCTCTAGCTCCTCAGCCAGATCCATGAGAGAGCCCCATGAATGAAGTGTGGGCGCTGACTCCCGGAAGTAAGCGAGGCGAGCGCGAAGCATTTTGACCAAAAACAAATCGCAATGCTCCCACCTGCCGCGCTCCAACGCGAGAGCAGCATGCTCTTCCCCCAAACAAACAAAGCAAAACTGATGCATGTCCCTCTCGGCCATAGAGCGTAAAAAAGGGAACACGCATCGTTTGCTCTGACTTTCAGTCATTCTCTCTCGCTTTTTTTTTTAAGAAAGAAGTGAAAGGAGAAAAGGTTCACTGCGCACTGCCTAACCAATTCTAACTCCTAACAGAGGAAAGAAAGTTTGACAGGCTTGTATAAACACACACACACACACACACACACACACACACACACAGAGTGATCTCTGAAGACAAAGAATCTGACGATGCTCCGGCCAGCCCCAGGTGCATCCAATGATTACACTGGCAGAGGCTATATATTCCGGTCAATGTTCATTGACGTGTTACACACATATTCACAGCTGGTCACACGCATGAAGGTGTTCCCAAAGCACTTCCAGCGCAGCATCAGAAGTGTAGCTTTATGAAAAGGGAACTGCAATCTGATTACATAGTTTTTATGTAACTGTAATTGATTACAGTTTCACATTTTTGTATCCTTATACGTAATAATATTACAAGTATTCCATTATTGCCCAAGACTTCAAATGTGAACAATATCAACTGTGATCTTCTTGACAAACATTCTTGCCTCATTTAATAAAAAAGGAAAATTCACTATAAGATGTAGTAGCATAAGATTTATGCTACTACAATGTATAAAAAAATTCACTAAAACAATATACACAAAATTTTATAAATATTATGAAGTATACAGTATTTCAAAGTCTTAAACAGTACACCATCCTACACACACACAACATTTGAGTTTATTTGCATAATATACATAAACGTCAGGGTTACTGTTGTAACCTCTGTACCCTGAGGGAGGGAACAAGACGTTGTGTTGAATGAAGTGACACAAGGGGTCTTCCTTAGGAGCCTTGCATACCTCTGAACTTGAGAAAAGGCCAATGAGAAATTGGCAAACAGAATTTGCATGTCCCACCCCTGGACATATACTAACTGCCTATTAGCAATTGATAGTATAGCTGTATGTCAACTGTAGCACGCCCGCCGTCCGACTGGCGTTGCTGCAGTGAATGAATTCTGTTTGGTAAAACAATGAGACAGACAAAGTTGTGCTGTTATCAGTAACGAGTCGCTCTTGTAATGGCGGCTTCTTCTCCGCGACTCAAAGTTACTCCGATAATCTCCGATCAGCACACTGTCTCCCCCTACTGTCCACTGAGTGTATTACTCATCACAAATCCAGCATAATAACAGTAATTGAATCAATATCATAAACATAATAAAATAAATCAAATACATAAAGAAAAATAGAATTATTCCTGTGACTATACATACAGGCTGTCACACAACCAACAGACTAACTGCCCATTAACAATTGATTGTATATTTGTACGTGTCCACCAACAGACTAACTGCCCATTAGAAATTGATTGTATAACTGTATGTCCACCAACAGACTAAATAACAATTTCCAATTGATTGTATAGCTGTATGAGTCCACCAACAGACTAACTTCCCATTTCCAATTGATTGTATATTTGTATGTGTCCACCAAAAGACTAACTGCCCATTACCTATTGATTGTTTAGCTGTATATCCACCAGCAGACTATCTGCCTATAAGCAATTGATTGTATAGCTCTATGTGTCCACCAACAGACTAACTGCCAATTTCCAATTGATTTCATAGCTGTATAGCCACAGGCAGAGTGGCTATACACAGGCAATTGCCCATTTGCAATTGATTGTATAGCTGTATGTAAGCCAACAGAGTAAATAACCATTTCCAATTGATTGTATAGCTGTATGAGTCCACCAACAGACTAACTTCCCATTTCCAATTGATTGTATATTTGTATGTGTCCACCAACAGACTAACTGCCCATTAGAAATTGATTGTATAGCTGTTTGTCCACAAGCAGACTAACTTCCCATTTCCAATTGATTGTATATTTGTATGTGTCCACCAAAAGACTAACTGCCCATTACCTATTGATTGTATATCTGTATGTCCACCAACAGATTAACTTCCCATTTCCAATTGATTCTATATTTGTATGTGTCCACCAAAAGACTAACTGCCCATTAGCAATTGATTTTAGAGCTGTATGTCCACAAGCAGACTAACTTGCCATTTCCAATTGATTGTATATTTGTATGTGTCCATCAAAAGACTAACTGCCCATTAGAAATTGATTGTAGAGCTGTATGTCCACAAGCAGACTAACTGTCCATAAGCAATTTATAGTATAGCTGTATGTCCACCAACAGACTAATTACCAATTACCTATTGATTGTATAGCTGTATATCCACCAACAGACTATCTGCCCATAAGCATTTTATTGTATAGCTGTATGTGTCCACCAACATACTAGCTGTCCACTAGCAATTGATTGTATATTTGTATGTGTCCACCAAAAGACTAACTGCCCATTAGAAATTGATTGTAGAGCTGTATGTCCACAAGCATACTAACTGCCCATTTCCAATTGATTGTATAGCTGTATGTGTCCACCAACAGACTAATTGCCCATTAACAATTGATTGTATAGCTGTACGTCCACCAACAGACTAATTGCCCTTTTGAAATTGATTGTATAGCTTTATGTCCACCAAAAGACTAACTGCCCATTTGCAATGTATTGTATAGCTGTGAGTCAACCAACAGACTAACTGCCCATTTGCAATTGATTGTATAGCTGTATGTCCACCAACAGACTAACTGCCCATTAGCAATTGATTTTAGAGCTGAATGTCCACAAGCAGACTAAATTCCCATTTCCAATTAATTGTATATTTGTATGTGTCCACCAAAAGACTAACTTCCAATTTCCAATTGATTTAATAGCTGTATATCCACAGGCAGACTAACTGCCCATTTACAATTGATTGTATAGCTGTATGTCCACCAACAGACTAAATAACAATTTCCAACTGATTGTATAGCTGTATGAGTCCACCAACAGACTAACTTCCCATTTCCAATTGATTGTATATTTGTATGTGTCCACCAAAAGACTAACTGCCCATTACCTATTGATTGTTTAGCTGTATATCCACCAGCAGACTATCTGCCTATAAGCAATTGATTGTATAGCTCTATGTGTCCACCAACAGACTAACTGCCAATTTCCAATTGATTTCATAGCTGTATAGCCACAGGCAGAGTAACTGCCCATTTGCAATAGATTGTATAGCTGTATGTAAGCCAACAGAGTAAATAACCATTTTCAATTGATTGTATAGCTGTATGAGTCCACCAACAGACTAACTTCCCATTTCCAACTGATTGTATATTTGTATGTGTCCACCAACAGACTAACTGCCCATTAGAAATTGATTGTATAGCTGTTTGTCCACAAGCAGACTAACTTCCCATTTCCAACTGATTGTATATTTGTATGTGTCCACCAAAAGACTAACTGCCCATTAGAAATTGATTGTAGAGCTGTATGTCCACCAAAAGACTAACTGCCCATTACCTATTGATTGTATATTTGTATGTGTCCACCAAAAGACTAACTGCCCATAAGAAATTGATTGTAGAGCTGTATGTCCACAAGCAGACTAACTGTCCATAAGCAATTTATAGTAGAGCTGTATGTCCACCAACAGACTAATTACCCATTACCTATTGATTGTATAGCTGTATATCCACCAACAGACTATCTGCCCATAAGCATTTTATTGTATAGCTGTATGTGTCCACCAACAGACTAACTGCCCATTTCCAATTGATTGTATAGCTGTATATCCACCAACAGACTAACTTCCAATTTCCAATTGATTTAATAGCTGTATATCCACAGGCAGACTAACTGCCCATTTACAATTGATTGTATAGCTGTATGTCCACCAACAGACTAAATAACAATTTCCAACTGATTGTATAGCTGTATGAGTCCACCAACAGACTAACTTCCCATTTCCAATTGATTGTATATTTGTATGTGTCCACCAAAAGACTAACTGCCCATTACCTATTGATTGTTTAGCTGTATATCCACCAGCAGACTATCTGCCTATAAGCAATTGATTGTATAGCTCTATGTGTCCACCAACAGACTAACTGCCAATTTCCAATTGATTTCATAGCTGTATAGCCACAGGCAGAGTAACTGCCCATTTGCAATTGATTGTATAGCTGTATGTAAGCCAACAGAGTAAATAACCATTTTCAATTGATTGTATAGCTGTATGAGTCCACCAACAGACTAACTTCCCATTTCCAATTGATTGTATATTTGTATGTGTCCACCAACAGACTAACTGCCCATTAGAAATTGATTGTATAGCTGTTTGTCCACAAGCAGACTAACTTCCCATTTCCAACTGATTGTATATGTGTATGTGTCCACCAAAAGACTAACTGCCCATTACCTATTGATTGTATATCTGTATGTCCACCAACAGATTAACTTCCCATTTCCAATTGATTCTATATTTGTATGTGTCCACCAAAAGACTAACTGCCCATTAGCAATTGATTTTAGAGCTGTATGTCCACAAGCAGACTAACTTGCCATTTCCAATTGATTGTATATTTGTATGTGTCCACCAAAAGACTAACTGCCCATTAGAAATTGATTGTAGAGCTGTATGTCCACAAGCAGACTAACTGTCCATAAGCAATTTATAGTATAGCTGTATGTCCACCAACAGACTAATTACCCATTACCTATTGATTGTATAGCTGTATATCCACCAACAGACTATCTGCCCATAAGCATTTTATTGTATAGCTGTATGTGTCCACCAACATACTAGCTGTCCACTAGCAATTGATTGTAGAGCTGTATGTCCACAAGCAGACTAACTGCCCATTTCCAATTGATTGTATAGCTGTATGTCCACAAGCAGATTAACTTCCCATAAGCAATTGATTGTATAGATGTATGTCCCCCAACAAACTTACTGCCCATTAGCAGTTGATTGTATAGCTTTATGTCCACCAAAAGACTAACTGCCATTTGCAATGTATTGTATAGCTGTGAGTCCACCAACAGACTAACTGCCCATTAGCAATTGATTTTAGAGCTGTATGTCCACAAGCAGACTAACTTCCCATTTCCAATTAATTGTATATTTGTATGTGTCCACCAAAAGACTAACTGCCCATTTCCATTTGATTGTATAGCTGTATATCCACCAACAGACTAACTTCCAATTTCCAATGGATTTAATAGCTGTATATCCACAGGCAGACTAACTGCCCATTTGCAATTGATTGTATAGCTGCATGTCCACCAACAGACTAAATAACAATTTCCAATTGATTGTATAGCTGTATGTGTCCACCAAAAGACTAACTGCCCATTACCTATTGATTGTTTAGCTGTATGAGTCAACCAACAGACTAACTGCCCATTTCCAATTGATTGTATGTTTGTATGTGTCCACCAAAAGACTAACTGCCCATTAGAAATTGATTGTAGAACTGTATGTCCACAAGCAGACTAACTTCCCATTTCCAATTGATTGTATATTTGTATGTGTCCACCAAAAGTCTAACTGCCCAGTACCTATTGATTGTATATCTGTATGTCCACCAACAGATTAACTTCCCATTTCCAATTGATTCTATATTTGTATGTGTCCACCAAAAGACTAACTGCCCATTAGAAATTGATTTTAGAGCTGTATGTCCACAAGCAGACTAACTTCCCATTTCCAATTGAATGTATAGCTGTATATCCACCAACAGACTATCTGCCCATAAGCATTTTATTGTATAGCTGTATGTGTCCACCAACATACTAGCTCTCCACTAGCAATTGATTGCATAGCTGTATGTGTCCACCAACAGACTAACTGCCCATTTCCAATTGATTGCATAGCTGTATGTCCTCCAGCAGATTAACTGCCCATAAGCAATTGATTGTATAGCTGTATATCCACCAGCAGACTATCTGCCTATAAGCAATTGATTGTATAGCTCTATGTGTCCACCAACAGATTAACTGCCCATTTCCAGTTGATTGTATAGCTGTATGTCCACCAACAGACTAACTGCCAATTTCCAATTGATTTCATAGCTGTATATCCACAGGCAGAGTAACTGCCCATTTGCAATTGATTGTATAGCTGTATGTAAGCCAACAGAGTAAATAACCATTTCCAATTGATTGTATAGCTGTATGAGTCCACCAACAGACTAACTTCCCATTTCCAATTGATTGTATATTTGTATGTGTGTCCACCAACAGACTAACTGCCCATTAGAAATTGATTGTATAGCTGTTTGTCCACAAGCAGACTAACTTCCCATTTCCAAATGATTGTATATTTGTATGTGTCCACCAAAAGTCTAACTGCCCAGTACCTATTGATTGTATATCTGTATGTCCACCAACAGATTAACTTCCCATTTCCAATTGATTCTATATTTGTATGTGTCCACCAAAAGACTAACTGCCCATTAGCAATTGATTTTAGAGCTGTATGTCCACAAGCAGACTAACTGTCCATAAGCAATTTATAGTATAGCTGTATGTCCACCAACAGACTAATTACCCATTACCTATTGATTGTATAGCTGTATATCCACCAACAGACTATCTGCCCATAAGCATTTTATTGTATAGCTGTATATCCACCAGCAGACTATCTGCCCATAAGCATTTTATTGTATAGCTGTATGTGTCAACCAACATACTAGCTCTCCACTAGCAATTGATTGCATAGCTGTATGTGTCCACCAAGAGACTAACTGCCCATTTCCAATTGATTGTATAGCTGTATATCCACCAACAGACTAACTTCCAATTTCCAATTGATTTAATAGCTGTATATCCACAGGCAGACTAACTGCCCATTTGCAATTGATTGTATAGCTGTATGTCCACCAACAGACTAAATAACAATTTCCAATTGATTGTTTAGCTGTATGTGTCCACCAACAGATTAATTTCCCATTTCCAATTGATTCTACATTTGTATGTGTCCACCAACAGACTAACTGCCCATTTCCAATTGATTGCATATCTGTATGTCCACCAACGTGTGTCCACCAACAGACTAACTGCCCATTTCCAATTGATTGTATAGCTGTATGTCCACCAACAGACTAACTGCCAATTTCCAACTGATTTCATAGATGTATATCCACAGGCAGACTAACTGCCCATTTGCAATTGGTTGTATAGCTGTATGTAAGCCAACAGACTAACTTCCCATTTGCAATTGATTGTAGAGCTGTTTGTCCACCAACAGACTAAATAACCATTTCCAATTGATTGTATATTTGTCACGAATGAAGCTCGGAAGCAAGTTGCAAGTGACACTAGGTTTATTAACAGTAATTGTGAAACAAGGGAAAAAAATCCAGGGTGAAGGTCTAGTGACGCAGGGACTCCAATGGTCAGATGAATGAGGTGAGAGAAGTGACGAGGAGTGCTGAACAAACACAACGAATCCAGATAACATCCAACGGAACACGAAACAGGAACCACGAAGGCACCGGACTGGAACTCAGAGGGATCAACACAACCGGACATCACAAACAACGATCTGACAAAGGAGATGAGAAAGTGGTGAGTATTTAAAGGGTAATGGAATGAGTTGCAGCTGGTGAAGAGGAGTGATTGCAGCTGATAGTTGATCACGTAAACGAGTTGTCACGCCCACCACATCCACAGACATGTAATGGACAAAGCACGAGACAAGGAAGAGACGTAGGATTTATGACAGTAAATCCGTGACAGTACCCCCTCCTGGCGTTCCCAGGCTCCCTTACCTGCCGATTGTAGTTATCGATAAGGGAGTGATCCAGAATGTCTCTGGCCGGTACCCAAATTCTCTCCTCTGGACCGTAACCTTCCCAGTCCACCAGGTACTGAAATCCGCGTCCCCTTCGTCTTGAGTCCAGAATACGATTGACCGAATAAGTAGGTTCCCCATCTACGAGTCGCGGTGGGGGGAACCGGAACTGGCGGATTAATGCGGGAATAAAAAAACGGGTTTTATTTTGGATACATGAAAGACGGGGCAAATTCTCCTGTACGCCGGAGGAAGGTTGAGGCGGACTGCCACCGGACTAACAATCTTGGTGACAGTGAACGGGCCAATGAATTTGGGTGCAAGTTTATTAGATACGGAGCGGAGAGGAATGTTCTTAGTAGAAAGCCACACTCTTTGACCAGCGACGTATACGGGAGGCCTAGACCGGTGGCGATCGGCCTTGGCCTTGGTACGCGACTCCACTTGGAGTAGAGTCTCACGGACCTTAGTCCAAGTGCGGTGACACCTCTGGATGAAGGCGTGAGCGGAGGGGACCTCGACCTCGGATTCCAGACAAGGAAAAATTGGTGGCTGGTAACCTACACTACACTCAAACGGAGATAGACCCGAGGATGACACTGGTAACGTGTTGTGGGCGTACTCCACCATAGACAGTTGCTGACTCCACGAGGAAGGATTCTTGGATACCAAACATCGTAACGTTCTCTCCAAGTCCTGGTTGGCTCGCTCAGATTGACCATTGCTCTGGGGATGAAACCCTGAGGACAGACTGACAGTCGCTCCCAGTAATTTACAAAACTCTCGCCAAAATTTGGACACAAATTGGGGTCCTCTGTCAGAGACCACATCTGTCGGGAGGCCATGTAACCGAAAGATGTGGTTAATGACAATCACCGCTGTCTCCTTGGCTGAGGGTAATTTGGGCAAGGGAATGAAGTGGGCCGCCTTCGAGAACCGGTCCACCACGGTTAAAACTACCGTGTGCCCCTGGGAGGGTGGGAGGGCGGTAATAAAATCTAGAGCGATATGGGACCAGGGTCTCGATAAAGCCACTGCGGTCTTCCATTCATCCCCCTCCCTGATGCGGACCAAATGATAAGCATTGCGTAAATCCAATTTTGTGAAGATAGATGCTCCCTGCAACCTCTCGAAAGCCGAAGACATCAACGGCAAAGGATAAGTATTCTTTGCCGTGATGCTGTTCAGCCCCCGGTAATCAACACAAGGTCGCAGAGATCCATCCTTCTTCCCCACAAAAAAAAATCCTGCCCCCGCTGGAGAAGAGGAAGGGCGGATGAACCCTGTAGCTAGAGCATCAGAAATATATTTCTCCATAGCCTCCCTCTCTGGAACTGAGAGTGAATATAACTTGCCCTTAGACGGAGACGTACCTGGCAATAACTCTATGGCACAGTCATAGGGACGATGTGGAGGGAGAGAAGCCGCCCGAGACTTACTGAACACCTCCTTCAGGTCCAGGTACTCCACGGGCACGTTAGATAAATTCACCGTCTCCTCCTGAAACACAGGGACAGAAACAGACGGACAGGCAGACACTAGACAAGACTATACATTGATTGTATATCTGTATGTCCACCAACAGACTAAATAACCATTTCCAACTGATTGTATAGCTGTATGAGTCCACCAACAGACTAACTGCCAATTTCCAATTGATTGTATATTTGTATGTGTCCACCAACAGACTAACTGCCCATTAAAAATTGATTGTATAGCTAAATGTTCACAAGCAGACTAACTTCCAATTTCCAATTGATTGTATATTTGTATGTGTCCACCAAAAGACTAACTGCCCATTAGAAATTGATTGTAGAGCTGTATGTCCACCAAAAGACTAACTGCCCATTACCTATTGATTGTATATTTGTATGTGTCCACCAAAAGACTAACTGCCCATAAGAAATTGATTGTAGAGCTGTATGTCCACAAGCAGACTAACTGTCCATAAGCAATTTATAGTATAGCTGTATGTCCACCATCAGACTAACTACCAATTACCTATTGATTGTATAGCTGTATATCCACCAGCAGACTATCTGCCCATAAGCATTTGATTGTATAGCTGTATGTGTCCACCAACATACTAGCTGTCCACTAGCAATTGATTGTATATTTGTATGTGTCCACCAAAAGACTAACTGCCCATTAGCAATTGATTGTTGGTTGACATACAGCGATACAGAATAATAGTCCATTTCCAATTGATTGTATAGCTGCATGTCCTCCAGCAGACTAACTGCCCATAAGCAATTGATTGTATAGCTGTATGTCCACTAACAGACTAACTGCCCATTAGCAATTGATTGTATAGCTGTATGTCCACCAACAGACTAACTGCCCATTTCCAATTGATTGTATAGCTGTATGTCCACCAACAGAATAACTGCCCATTTCCAAATGATTGAATAGCTGTATTTGTCCACCAACAGACTAACTGCCCATTTCAAATTGATTGTAAATTAGTATGTGTCCACCAACAGACTAACTGCCCATGTGCAATGATTGTATAGCTGTATCTGTCCACCAACAGCCGAACTGCCCATTTCCATTTGATTGCATAACTGTATGTCCGCCAACAGACTAACTGCCCATTAGAAATTGATTGTAGAGCTGTATGTCTACCAACAGAGTAACAGCCCATTTCCAATTGATTGCATAGCTGTTGGTCCTCCAGCAGACTAACTGCCCATTTGCAATGATTGTATATCTGTATGTCAACCAACAGACTAACTGCCAATGTACAATTGACTGTATAGCTGTATGTCAACCAACAGACTAACTGCCAATTTCCAATTGATTGCATAGCTGAATGTCCACCAACAGAAGAATTGCCCATTTCTAGTTGATTGTATAACTGTATGTCCACCAACAGACTAACTGCCCATTTCAAATTGATTGTTAATTAGTATGTGTCCACCAACAGACTAACTGCCCATTTCCAGTTGATTGTATAGCTTTATGTCCATCAACGGACTAACTGCCCATTAGCAATTGTTTGTTGTTTGATATACAGCGATACAGACTAATTGTCCATTTCCAATTGATTGTATAGCTGTATGTCCACTAGCAGACTAACTGCCCATAAAATATTGATTGTATAGCTGTATGTGTCCACCAACAGACTAACTGCCCATTAGCAATAGATTGTATAGATGTCCACAAACAGACTAACTGCCAAATTCCAATTGATTGTATAGCTGTATGTCCATTAACAGAATAACAGCCCATTTCCTATTTATTGCATAGCTGTTGGTCCACCAACAGACTAACTACCTATTAGCAAATGATTGTATAGCTGTATGTCCAACAGCAGACTAACTGCCCATAAGCCATTGATTGTATAGCTTTATGTCCACCAACAGCCTAACTGCCCATTTGAAATGTATTGTATAGCTGTAGGGTGTGAACAGGTCAGGTTTGGGGAATGTACAATTAATATTACTGATCGAAATCAGTGATTAATCATACAGTGTGACCTGAACACCCATACATGTAAAAACGCCTTAAACCTTAAAAGGAAGGCTTATATAGTCCAAGAGTCTGCTTCAAATATATATAGATAATTAAACACAACAAATTATGATTAATTAGGAATATACATCATATGCAGACAGGCTATATTAATTTTAATACCTCAATGGAATTGACCCGTAGGCTACCGCAACCAGTCAGTTCGTCCGCCGAACCACTTTATTTGGTACTTTTGATCAATTCTCCAGAGGGGTTATTCCTAGTTATAAGCTCATTCATCAAAAGCACGTTAACTTACTTTGATAATATCAGCTTGTAGCTTAAAATCGCACATTAAAGAGGCTTTGTTTTATGACCAACAAACACAGGCAATTACGCGTATAATTGAGTTTAATACAAGGCACTATGGTATATCACTTACACTTGACAAACATACATATAACACAGAATAAGCATAAAATAAACGAAATAAATGCAGTAAGGGACAGTGAAGAATTATTGGAGGTATGGCAAAACTTATTACAACAATTAACCCTTTAATAGCCAGCAACTGGAATTACACACTTTAACGCGTTGGAATTTCAGGTGAAATCATACTTGCACACTAGACCTTTTGTGTTGCTTGAGCGAGACTGCGTGTCCTCGTGGCGTTCTTGAGACAGAGGACTTCGGTGCGGTGTTTCCAGAGCGTGGAGTTGAATAGTTGACGAGTGTTCCGGGGAGTTGCAGAAGATCGGGAGAAGAAGTGAGAGAGTGTGAGATGGCTTGAAGAGATCCAGGGGAAGTCCAAGGGAGGTCCAGAAGTGAAGTTGGGAGTTGGAAAGACAAGGCCGTAGCCTGGCGCACGCTTGGGAGTCCTTGAGGGCTTCCTAGTTCAGCATCATTCAGCAAGAGGGCAGGAAGCAAGAGAGAGAGAGGAAGAAGATCAGAGCGTTCGAAGAAGAGCTCGAAGATAAGAGAGAGAAGGTCCGTTGTTGGTGCAATTTATGCCCTTAGAAAATGTGTCCCACCTCTCATTGGCTCGACCAATAAGAAGAGTGGAAGTTTCAGGCGGGAATTTGGTTTATTGCCCCTTTGTTCGGTCACGGCTCATTTGCATACTTCATGATTTGGTCAGACCTTTGCTTTGAACAACTCAAAAGATGGTAAAAACCTAACAGAACACAGTTCTAAGGTGATCTTATATTTATATTCGGCTAGGGCAAGTCGTAAGGTTTAATTTGATACCAAGAAAAGTATATTTGGTACCTTTAAAAGTGGGTTTAACATTCTTACACTCAGGCTATTAAATATAAAGCCTCTTATTAAATATAATGAGTTTTACTACACTACTAAACAATTCTACTAATTTTGATCTAACACCAAAGATACACAGTACACAGGGATTAAAACATATTTCATTAAAAATAAGCCCTTTTAGGCTTTATAAGAAAGACACACACATTTTTACGTTCAAAGTATCCCCCTTTCTTTCCACATGATAAGCACGTGGTGAGCATGCGGATGTCACATGCGGTTCTCTGTCAATAGCTCTTTGTCCTCTTTGTCAACAGTTCATTGTACTAACGCAGACCATTTCCGTGATCTTACAGAGGCTCTTTTGTCTCCAAAATAGCCGAGTCCATGATTGTCCGTTCATTGATTCCTCCAGATGCTACAAGCTGTATGTCCACCAACAGACTAACTGCCCATTTCCAATTGATTGTATATTTGTATGTGTCCACCAACAGACTAACTGACCATTTCCAATTGATTGCATAGCTGTATGTCAACCAACAGACTAACTGCCCATTAGCAATTGATTGTTGTTTGACATACAGACTAACTGCCCATTTCCAGTTGATTGTATAGCTGTATGTCCACCAGCAGACTAACTGTCCATTAGCCATTGATTGTATAGCTGTACATCCACCAGCAGACTATCTGCCCATAAGCAATTGATTGTATAGCTGTATGTCAACCAACAGACTAACTGCCCATTAGCAATGGATTGTATAGCTGTGAGTCCACCAACAGACTAACTGCCAATTAGCAATTGATTGTTGTTTGACATACAGACTAACGGCCCATTTCCAGTTGATTGTATAGCTGTATGTCCACCAGCAGACTATCTGTCCATTAGCCATTGATTGTATAGCTGTATGTGTCCACCAACATACTAGATGTCCACTAGCAATTGATTGTATAGCTGTATGTCCACCAACAGACTAACTGCCCATGTCCAGTTGATTGTATATTTGTATGTGTCCACCAACAGACTAACTGCCCATTTCCAATTGATTGTATATTTGTATGTGTCCACCAACAGACTAACTGACCATTTCCAATTGATTGCATAGCTGTATGTCAACCAACAGACTAACTTCCCATTAGCAATGGATTGTATAGCTGTGAGTCCACCAACAGACTAACTGCCAATTAGCAACTGATTGTTGTTTGACATACAGACTAACTGCCCATTTCCAGTTGATTGCATAGCTGTATGTCCACCAGCAGACTAACTGTCCATTAGCCATTGATTGTATAGCTGTACATTCACCAGCAGACTATCTGCCCATAAGCAATTGATTGTATAGCTGTATGTGTCCACCAACATACTAGCTGTCCACTAGCAATTGATTGTATAGCTGTATGTCCACCAACAGACTAACTGCCCATGTCCAGTTGATTGTATAGCTGTATGTCCACCAACAGACTAACTGCCCATTAGCAATTGATTGTTGGTTGACATACAGCGATACAGAATAATAGTCCATGTCCAATTGATTGTATAGCTGCATGTCCTCCAGCAGACTAACTGCCCATAAGCAATTGATTGTATAGCTGTATGTCCACTAACAGACTAACTGCCCATTTCCAATTGATTGTATAGCTGTATGTCCACCAACAGACTAACTGCCCATTTCCAATTGATTGTATAGCTGTATGTCCACCAACAGACTAACTGCCCATTTCAAATTGATTGTAAATTAGTATGTGTCCACCAACAGACTAACTGCCCATTTGCAATGATTGTATAGCTGTATCTGTCCACCAACATGCCGAACTGCCCATTTCCATTTGATTGCATAACTGTATGTCCACCAACAGACTAACTGCCCATTTCCATTTGATTGTAAATTAGTATGTGTCCACCAACAGACTAACTGCCCATTTGCAATGATTGTATAGCTGTATGTCCACAAGCAGACTAACTTCCCATTTCCAATTGATTGTATATTTGTATGCGTCCACCAACAGACTAACTGCCCATTAGAAATTGATTGTATAGCTGTATGTTCACAAGCAGACTAACTTCCAATTTCCAATTGATTGTATATTATTATGTGTCCACCAAGACACTAACTGCACATTAGAAATTGATTGTAGAGCTGTATGTCTACCAACAGAGTAACAGCCCAATTCCAATTGATTGCATAACTGTTGGTCCACCAACAGACTAACTGCCTATTAGCAAATGATTGTATAGCTGTATGTCAACCAGCAGACTAACTTCCCATAAGCAATTGATTGTATAGTTGTATGTCCTCCAGCAGACTAACTGCCCATAAGCAATTGACTGCATAGCTGAATGTCCACCAACAGAAGAACTGCCCATTTCTAGTTGATTGTATAGCTGTATGTCCACCAACAGACTAACTGCCCATTTCCAAATTATTGTATATTTGTATGTGTCCACCAACAGACTAACTGACCATTTCCAAATGATTGCATAGCTGTATGTCAACCAACAGACTAACTGTCCATTAGCAATGGATTGAATAGCTGTGAGTCCACCAACAGACTAACTGCCAATTAGCAATTGATTGTTGTTTGACATACAGACTAACTGCCCATTTCCAATTGATTGCATAGCTGTATGTCCACCAACAGACTAACTGCCCATTTCTAATTGATTGAATAGCTGAATGTCCACCAACAGAATAACTGCCCATTTCTAGTTTATTGTATAACTGTATGTCCACCAACAGACTAACTGCCCATTTCCAATTGATTTTATAGCTGTATGTGTCCACCAACAGACTAACTGCCCATTTCCGGTTGATTGTATAACTGTATGTCCACCAACAGACTAACTGCCAATTTCCAATTGATTGCATAGCTGAATGTCCACCAACAAGACTAACTGCCAATTTCCAATTGATTGTATATTTGTATGTGTCCACCAAAAGACTAACTGCCCATTAGAAATTGATTGTATAACTGTATGTCCACCAACAGACTAACTGCCCATTTCCAGTTGATTGTATAGCTTTATGTCCACCAACAGACTAACTGCCCATTTCCAATTGATTGTATAGCTGTATGTCCACCAACAGACTAACTGCCAATTTCCAATTGATTTCATAGATGTATATCCACAGGCAGACTAACTTCCCATTTGCAATTGATTGTAGAGCTGTATGTCCACCAACAGACTAACTGCCAATTTCCAATTGATTGCATAGCTGTATGTCCACCAACAGACTAACTGCCCATTTCTAATTGATTGAATAGCTGAATGTCCACCAACAGAATAACTGCCCATTTCTAGTTTATTGTATACCTGTATGTCCACCAACAGACTAACTGCCCATTTCCAATTGATTGTATAGCTGTATGTGTCCACCAACAGACTAACTGCCCATTTCCAGTTGATTGTATAAATGTATGTCCACCAACAGACTAACTGCCCATTTGCAATGATTGTATAGCTGTATGTCCACCAACAGACTAACTGCCCATTAGCAATTGATTGTTGGTTGACATACAGCGATACAGAATAATAGTCCATTTCCAATTGATTGTATAGCTGCATGTCCTCCAGCAGACTAACTGCCCATTTCCAATTGATTGCATAGCTGTATGTCAACCAACAGACTAACTGCCCATTAGCAATTGATTGCATAGCTGTATTTCCACCAACAGACCCATTAGAAAATTATTTTAAAGCTGTATGTCCACCAGCAGGCTAACTACCCATTTCCAATTGATTGTATAACTGTATGTGTCCACCAACATACTAGCTGTCCACTAGCAATTGATTGCATAGCTGTATGTGTCCACCAACAGACTAACTGCCCATTTCCAATTGATTGTATAGCTGTATGTGTCCACCAACATACTAGCTGTCCACAAGCAATTGATTGCATAGCTGTATGTGTCCACCAACAGACTAACTGCCCATTTCCAATTGATTGTATAGCTGTATATCCACCAACAGACTAACTTCCAATTTCCAATTGATTTAATAGCTGTTTATCCACAGGCAGACTAACTGCCCATTTGCAATTGATTGTAGAGCTGTATGTCCACAAGCAGACTAACTGCCCATAAGCAATTTATAGCATAGCTGTATGTCTACCAACAGACTAACTACCCATTACCTATTGACTGCATATTTGTATGTCCACCAACAGACTAACTGCCCATTTCCAATTGATTCTAAATTTTTAAGTGTCCACCAACAGTCTAACTGCCCATTTCCAATTGATTGCATAGCTGTATGTCCACCAACATGTATGTCCATCAACAGACTAACTACCTATTAGCAATTGATTGTATAGCTCTATGTCCTCCAGCAGACCAACTGCCCATAAGCAATTGATTGTATAGCTGTATGTCAACCAACAGACTAACTGCCAATGTTCAATTGACTGTATAGCTGTATGTCAACCAACAGACAAACTGCCAATTTCCAATTGATTGTATAACTGTATGGCCAACAACAGACTAACTGCCAATTTCCAATTGATTTTATAACTGTATGTCCACCAACAGACTAACTGCCCATTTCCAGTTGATTGTATAGCTTTATGTCCACCAACAGACTAAATGCCAATTTGAAACTGATTGTATAGCTTTATGTCCATCAACCGACTAACTGCCCATTAGCAATTGTTTGTTGGTTGACATACAGCGATACAGACTAATTGTCAATTTCCAATTGATTGTATAGCTGTATGTCCACCAACAGACTAACTGCCAATTTCCAATTGATTGTATAACTGTATGTCCACCAACAGACTAACTGCCAATTTGAAATTGATTGTATAGCTTTATGTCCATCAACAGACTAACTGCCCATTAGCAATTGTTTGTTGGTTGGCATACAGCGATACAGACTAATTGTCCATTTCCAATTGATTGTATAGCTGTATGTCCACTAGCAGACTAACTGCCCATAAAATACTGATTGTATAGCTGTATGTGTCCACAAACAGACTAACTGCCAATTTCCAATTGATTGTATATTTGTATGTGTCCACCAACAGACTAACTGCCCATTTCCAATTGATTGTATATTTGTATGTGTCCACCAACAGACTAACTGCCCATTTCCAATTGATTGTATATTTGTATGTGTCCACCAACAGACTAACTGACCATTTCCAATTGATTGCATAGCTGTATGTCAACCAACAGACTAACTGCCCATAAGCAATGGATTGTATACCTGAGAGTCCACCAACAGACTAACTGCCCATTTCCAATTGATTGCATAGCTGTATGTGTCCACCAACAGACTAACTGCCAATTTCCAATTGTTTGTATATTTGTATGTGTCCACCAAAAGACTAACTGCCCATTAGAAATTGATTGTATAGCTGTATGTCAACCAGCAGACTAACTGCCCATAAGCAATTGATTGTATAGCTCTATGTACTCCAGCAGACAAACTGCCCATAAGCAATTGATTGTATAGCTTTATGTCCACCAACAGACTAACTGCCCATTTGCAATGATTGTATAGCTGTATGTCAACCAACAGACTAACTGCCAATGTTCAATTGACTGTATAGCTGTATGTCAACCAACAAACTAACTGCCAATTTACAATTGATTGTATAACTGTATGTCCACCAACAGTCTAACTGCCCATTTCCAATTGATTGCATAGCTGTATGTCCACCAACATGTATGTCCATCAACAGACTAACTGCCCATTTCCAATTGATTTCATAGATGTATATCCACAGGCAGACTAACTTCCCATTTGCAATTGATTGTAGAGCTGTATGTCCACCAACAGACTAACTGCCAATTTCCAATTGATTGCATAGCTGTATGTCCACCAACAGACTAACTGCCCATTTCTAATTGATTGAATAGCTGAATGTCCACCAACAGAATAACTGCCCATTTCTAGTTTATTGTATACCTGTATGTCCACCAACAGACTAACTGCCCATTTCCAATTGATTGTATAGCTGTATGTGTCCACCAACAGACTAACTGCCCATTTCCAGTTGATTGTATAAATGTATGTCCACCAACAGACTAACTGCCCATTTGCAATGATTGTATAGCTGTATGTCCACCAACAGACTAACTGCCCATTAGCAATTGATTGTTGGTTGACATACAGCGATACAGAATAATAGTCCATTTCCAATTGATTGTATAGCTGCATGTCCTCCAGCAGACTAACTGCCCATAAGCAATTGATTGTATAGCTGTATGTCCACCAAAAGACTAACTGCCCATTTCAAATTGATTGTAAATTAGTATGTGTCCACCAACAGATTAACTGCCCATTTGCAATGATTGTATAGCTGTATCTGTCCACCAACATGCCGAACTGCCCATTTCCATTTGATTGCATAACTGTATGTCCACCAACAGACTAACTGCCCATTTCCATTTGATTGTAAATTAGTATGTGTCCACCAACAGACTAACTGCCCATTTGCAATGATTGTATAGCTGTATGTCCACAAGCAGACTAACTTCCCATTTCCAATTGATTGTATATTTGTATGCGTCCACCAACAGACTAACTGCCCATTAGAAATTGATTGTATAGCTGTATGTTCACAAGCAGACTAACTTCCCATTTCCAATTGATTGTATATTATTATGTGTCCACCAAGACACTAACTGCACATTAGAAATTGATTGTAGAGCTGTATGTCTACCAACAGAGTAACAGCCCAATTCCAATTGATTGCATAACTGTTGGTCCACCAACAGACTAACTGCCTATTAGCAAATGATTGTATAGCTGTATGTCAACCAGCAGACTAACTTCCCATAAGCAATTGATTGTATAGTTGTATGTCCTCCAGCAGACTAACTGCCCATAAGCAATTGACTGCATAGCTGAATGTCCACCAACAGAAGAACTGCCCATTTCTAGTTGATTGTATAGCTGTATGTCCACCAACAGACTAACTGCCCATTTCCAAATTATTGTATATTTGTATGTGTCCACCAACAGACTAACTGACCATTTCCAAATGATTGCATAGCTGTATGTCAACCAACAGACTAACTGTCCATTAGCAATGGATTGAATAGCTGTGAGTCCACCAACAGACTAACTGCCAATTAGCAATTGATTGTTGTTTGACATACAGACTAACTGCCCATTTCCAATTGATTGCATAGCTGTATGTCCACCAACAGACTAACTGCCCATTTCTAATTGATTGAATAGCTGAATGTCCACCAACAGAATAACTGCCCATTTCTAGTTTATTGTATAACTGTATGTCCACCAACAGACTAACTGCCCATTTCCAATTGATTTTATAGCTGTATGTGTCCACCAACAGACTAACTGCCCATTTCCGGTTGATTGTATAACTGTATGTCCACCAACAGACTAACTGCCAATTTCCAATTGATTGCATAGCTGAATGTCCACCAACAAGACTAACTGCCAATTTCCAATTGATTGTATATTTGTATGTGTCCACCAAAAGACTAACTGCCCATTAGAAATTGATTGTATAACTGTATGTCCACCAACAGACTAACTGCCCATTTCCAGTTGATTGTATAGCTTTATGTCCACCAACAGACTAACTGCCCATTTCCAATTGATTGTATAGCTGTATGTCCACCAACAGACTAACTGCCAATTTCCAATTGATTTCATAGATGTATATCCACAGGCAGACTAACTTCCCATTTGCAATTGATTGTAGAGCTGTATGTCCACCAACAGACTAACTGCCAATTTCCAATTGATTGCATAGCTGTATGTCCACCAACAGACTAACTGCCCATTTCTAATTGATTGAATAGCTGAATGTCCACCAACAGAATAACTGCCCATTTCTAGTTTATTGTATACCTGTATGTCCACCAACAGACTAACTGCCCATTTCCAATTGATTGTATAGCTGTATGTGTCCACCAACAGACTAACTGCCCATTTCCAGTTGATTGTATAAATGTATGTCCACCAACAGACTAACTGCCCATTTGCAATGATTGTATAGCTGTATGTCCACCAACAGACTAACTGCCCATTAGCAATTGATTGTTGGTTGACATACAGCGATACAGAATAATAGTCCATTTCCAATTGATTGTATAGCTGCATGTCCTCCAGCAGACTAACTGCCCATTTCCAATTGATTGCATAGCTGTATGTCAACCAACAGACTAACTGCCCATTAGCAATTGATTGCATAGCTGTATTTCCACCAACAGACCCATTAGAAAATTATTTTAAAGCTGTATGTCCACCAGCAGGCTAACTACCCATTTCCAATTGATTGTATAACTGTATGTGTCCACCAACATACTAGCTGTCCACTAGCAATTGATTGCATAGCTGTATGTGTCCACCAACAGACTAACTGCCCATTTCCAATTGATTGTATAGCTGTATGTGTCCACCAACATACTAGCTGTCCACAAGCAATTGATTGCATAGCTGTATGTGTCCACCAACAGACTAACTGCCCATTTCCAATTGATTGTATAGCTGTATATCCACCAACAGACTAACTTCCAATTTCCAATTGATTTAATAGCTGTTTATCCACAGGCAGACTAACTGCCCATTTGCAATTGATTGTAGAGCTGTATGTCCACAAGCAGACTAACTGCCCATAAGCAATTTATAGCATAGCTGTATGTCTACCAACAGACTAACTACCCATTACCTATTGATTGCATATTTGTATGTCCACCAACAGACTAACTGCCCATTTCCAATTGATTCTAAATTTTTAAGTGTCCACCAACAGTCTAACTGCCCATTTCCAATTGATTGCATAGCTGTATGTCCACAAACATGTATGTCCATCAACAGACTAACTGCCCATTTCCAATTGATTGTATAGCTGTATGTCCACAAACAGACTAACTGCCAATTTCCAATTGATTTCATAGATGTATATCCACAGGCAGACTAACTTCCCATTTGCAATTGATTGTAGAGCTGTATGTCCACCAACAGACTAACTGCCAATTTCCAATTGATTGCATAGCTGTATGTCCATCAACAGACTAACTGCCCATTTCTAATTGATTGAATAGCTGAATGTCCACCAACAGAATAACTGCCCATTTCTAGTTTATTGTATACCTGTATGTCCACCAACAGACTAACTGCCCATTTCCAATTGATTGTATAGCTGTATGTGTCCACCAACAGACTAACTGCCCATTTCCAGTTGATTGTATAAATGTATGTCCACCAACAGACTAACTGCCCATTTGCAATGATTGTATAGCTGTATGTCCACCAACAGACTAACTGCCCATTAGCAATTGATTGTTGGTTGACATACAGCGATACAGAATAATAGTCCATTTCCAATTGATTGTATAGCTGCATGTCCTCCAGCAGACTAACTGCCCATAAGCAATTGATTGTATAGCTGTATGTCCACCAAAAGACTAACTGCCCATTTCAAATTGATTGTAAATTAGTATGTGTCCACCAACAGATTAACTGCCCATTTGCAATGATTGTATAGCTGTATCTGTCCACCAACATGCCGAACTGCCCATTTCCATTTGATTGCATAACTGTATGTCCACCAACAGACTAACTGCCCATTTCCATTTGATTGTAAATTAGTATGTGTCCACCAACAGACTAACTGCCCATTAGAAATTGATTGTAGAGCTGTATGTCTACCAACAGAGTAACAGCCCATTTCCAATTGATTGCATAGCTGTATGTCAACCAGCAGACTAACTGCCCATAAGCAATTGATTGCATAGCTGAATGTCCACCATTAGAAGAACTGCCCATTTCTAGTTGATTGTATAGCTGTATGTCCACCAACAGACTAACTGCCCATTTCCAAATGATTGTATATTTGTATGTGTCCACCAACAGACTAACTGCCCATTTCCAATTGATTGCATAGCTGTATGTCCACCAACAGACTAACTGCCCATTTCTAATTGATTGAATAGCTGAATGTCTACCAACAGAATAACTGCCCATTTCTAGTTTAATGTATAACTGTATGTCCACCAACAGACTAACTGCCAATTTCCAATTGATTTTATAGCTGTATGTGTCCACCAACAGACTAACTGCCAATTTCCAATCGATTATATATTTGTATGTCCACCAAAAGACTAACTGCCCATTAGAAATTGATTGTATAGCTGTATGTCAACCAGCAGACTAACTGCCCATAAGCAATTGATTGTATAGCTCTATGTCCTCCAGCAGACTAACTGCCCATAAGCAATTGATTGTATAGCTTTATGTCCACCAACAGACTAACTGCCTATTTGAAATGATTGTATAGCTGTATGTCCACTAGCAGACTATCTGCCCCTAAAATATTGATTGTATAGCTGTATGTGTCCACAAACAGACTAACTGCCAAATTCCAATTGATTGTATAGTTGTATGTCCATTAACAGAATAACAGCCCATTTCCAGTTTATTGCATAGCTGTTGGTCCACCAACAGACTAACTACCTATTAGCAATTGATTGTATAGCTCTATGTCCTCCAGCAGACCAACTGCCCATAAGCAATTGATTGTATAGCTGTATGTCAACCAACAGACTAACTGCCAATGTTCAATTGACTGTATAGCTGTATGTCAAACAACAGACAAACTGCCAATTTCCAATTGATTTTATAACTGTATGTCCACCAACAGACTAACTGCCCATTTCCAGTTGTTTGTATAGCTTTATGTCCACCAACAGACTAAATGCCAATTTGAAACTGATTGTATAGCTTTATGTCCATCAACCGACTAACTGCCCATTAGCAATTGTTTGTTGGTTGACATACAGCGATACAGACTAATTGTCAATTTCCAATTGATTGTATAGCTGTATGAACAGACTAACTGCCAATTTCCAATTGATTGTATAGCTGTATGTCCATTAACAGAATAACAGCCCATTTCCAATTTATTGCATAGCTGTTGGTCCACTAACAGACTAACTGCCCATTTCCAATTGATTGTATATTTGTATGTGTCCACCAACAGACTAACTGACCATTTCCAATTGATTGCATAGCTGTATGTCAACCAACAGACTAACTGCCCATAAGCAATGGATTGTATACCTGTGAGTCCACCAACAGACTAACTGCCCATTTCCAATTGATTGCATAGCTGTATGTGTCCACCAACAGACTAACTGCCAATTTCCAATTGATTGTATATTTGTATGTGTCCACCAAAAGACTAACTGCCCATTAGAAATTGATTGTATAGCTTTATGTCCACCAACAGACTAACTGCCCATTTGCAATGATTGTATAGCTGTATGTCAACCAACAGACTAACTGCCAATGTTCAATTGACTGTATAGCTGTATGTCAACCAACAAACTAACTGCCAATTTACAATTGATTGTATAACTGTATGTCCACCAACAGACTAACTGCCAATTTCCAATTGATTGTATAGCTGTATGTCCACCAACAGACTAACTGCCCATTTCAAATTGATTGTATAGCTGTATGTCCACCAACAGAATAACTGCCCATTTCTAATTGATTGAATAGCTGAATGTCCACCAACAGAATAACTGCCCATTTCTAGTTTATTGTATAGCTCTATGTCCACCAACAGACTAACTGCCTATTTGCAATGATTGTATAGCTGTATGTCCACTAGCAGACTAACTGCCCATAAAATATTGATTGTATAGCTGTATGTGTCCACAAACAGACTAACTGCCAAATTCCAATTGATTGTACAGCTGTATGTCCATTAACAGAATAACAGCCCATTTCCAATTTATTGCATAGCTGTTGGTCCACCAACAGACTAACTGCCCATTTCCAATTGATTGTATATTTGTATGTGTCCACCAACAGACTAACTGACCATTTCCAATTGATTGCATAGCTGTATGTCAACCAACAGACTAACTGCCCATTTCCAATTGATTGCATAGCTGTATGTCCACCAAGAGACTAACTGCCCATTTCTAATTGATTGAATAGCTGCATGTCCACCAACAGACTAACTGCCCATTTCAAATTGATTGTATAACTGTATGTCCACCAACAGACTAACTGCCAATTTCCAATTGATTGCATAGCTGTATGTCCACCAACAGACTAACTGCCAATTTCCAATTGATTGTATATTTGTATGTGTCCACCAAAAGACTAACTGCCCATTAGAAATTGATTGTATAGCTGTATGTCAACCAGCAGACTAACTGCCCATAAGCAATTGATTGTATAGCTCTATGTCCTCCAGCAGACTAACTGCCCATAAGCAATTGATTGTATAGCTGTATGTCAACCAACAGACTAACTGCCAATGTTCAATTGACTGTATAGCTGTATGTCAACCAACAGACTAACTGCCAATTTACAATTGATTGTATAACTGTATGTCCACCAACAGACTAACTGCCAATTAACAATTGATTGTATAACTGTATGTCCACCAACAGTCTAACTGCCCATTTCAAATTGATTGTAAATTAGTATGTGTCCACCAACAGACTAACTGCCCATTTCCAGTTGATTGTATAGCTTTATGTCCACCAACAGACTAAATGCCAATTTGAAATTGATCGTATAGTTTTATGTCCATCAACCGACTAACTGCCCATTAGCAATTGTTTGTTGGTTGACATACAGCGATACAGACTAATTGTCCATTTCCAATTGATTGTATAGCTAAATGTCCGCCAACAGAATAACTGCCCATTTCTAGTTTATTGTATATCTGTATGTCCACCAACAGACTAACTGCCAATTTCCAATTGATTTTATAGCTGTATGTGTCCACCAACAGACTAACTGCCAATTTCCAATTGATTGTATATTTGTATGTGTCCACCAAAAGACTAACTGCCCATTAGAAATTGATTGTATAGCTGTATGTCAACCAGCAGACTAACTGCCCATAAGCAATTGATTGTATAGCTTTATGTCCACCAACAGACTAACTGCCAATTTCCAATTGATTGTATATTTGTATGTGTCCACCAAAAGACTAACTGCACATTAGAAATTGATTGTATAGCTGTATGTCAACCAGCAGACTAACTGCCCATAAGCAATTGATTGTATAGCTCTATGTACTCCAGCAGACTAACTGCCCATAAGCAATTGATTGTATAGCTTTATGTCCACCAACAGACTAACTGCCCATTTGCAATGATTGTATAACTGTATGTCCACCAACAGACTAACTGCCCATTTCAAATTGATAGTAAATTAGTATGTGTCCACCAACAGACTAACTGCCCATTTCCAGTTGATTGTATAGCTTTATGTCCACCAACAGAATGTCAATTTGAAATTGATCGTATAGATTTATGTCCATCAACCGACTAACTGCCCATTAGCAATTGTTTGTTGGTTGACATACAGCGATACAGACTAATTGTCCATTTCCAATTGATTGTATAACTGTATGTCCGCCAACAGACTAACTGCCAATTTCCAATTGATTGCATAGCTGTATGTCCACCAACAGACTAACTGCCAATTTCTAATTGATTGTATATTTGTATGTGTCCACCAAAAGACTAACTGCCCATTAGAAATTGATTGTATAGCTGTATGTCAACCAGCAGACTAACTGCCCATAAACAATTGCCCATAAGCAATTGATTGTATAGCTTTATGTCCACCAACAGACTAACTGCCCAATTGCAATGATTGTATAGCTGTATGTCAACCAACAGACTAACTGCCAATGTGCAATTGACTGTATAGCTGTATGTCAACCAACAGACTAACTGCCAATTTACAATTGATTGTATAACTATATGTCCACCAACAGACTAACTGCCAATTTCCAATTGATTGTATAGCTGTATGTCCACCAACAGACTAACTGCCCATTTCAAATTGATTGTATAGCTGTATGTCCACCAACAGACTAACTGCCAAATTCCAATTGATTGTATAGCTGTATGTCCATTAACAGACTAACAGCCCATTTCCAATTGATTGCATAGCTGTTGGTCCACCAACAGACTAACTGCCTATTAGCAAATGATTGTATAGCTGTATGTCCAACAGCAGACTAACGGCCCAAAAGCAATTGTTTGTATAGCTGTATGAACACCAACAGACTAAATTCCCATAAGCAATTGATTGTATAGCTGTATGTCAACCAACAGACTAATTGCCCATTAGCAATGGATTGTATAGCTGTTAGTCCACCAACAGAATAACTGCCCATTTCTAATTGATTGAATAGCTGAATGTCCACCAACAGAATAACTGCCCATTTCTAGTTTATTGTATAACTGTATGTCCACCAACAGACTAACTGCCAATTTCCAATTGATTTTATAGCTGTATGTGTCCACCAACAGACTAACTGCGAATTTCCAATTGATTGTATATTTGTATGTGTCCACCAAAAGACTAACTGCCCATTAGCAATTGATTGTTGTTTGACATACAGACTAACTGCCCATTTCCAATTGATTGTATAGCTGTATGTCCACCAACAGACTAACTGCCCATTTCCAATTGATTGTATAGCTGTATGTGTCCACCAACAGACTAACTGCCCATTTCCAAATGATTGTAAATTAGTATGTTTCCACCAACAGACTAACTGCCCATTTGCAATGATTGCATAGCTGTATGTCCACCAACAGACTAACTGCCCATTTCCAATTGATAGTATATTTGTATGTGTCCACCAACAGACTAACTGCCCATTAGCAATTGATTGTATAGCTGTATGTCCTCCAGCAGACTAACTTCCCATTAGCAATTGATTGTATAGCTGTATGTCCACCAACAGACTAACTGCCCATTTCCAATTGATTGTATAGCTGTATGTCCACCAACAGAATAACTGCCCATTTCTAATTGATTGAATAGCTGAATGTCCACCAACAGAATAACTGCCCATTTCTAGTTTATTGTATAACTGTATGTCCACCAACAGACTAACTGCCAATTTCCAATTGATTTTATAGCTGTATGTGTCCACCAACAGACTAACTGCGAATTTCCAATTGATTGTATATTTGTATGTGTCCACCAAAAGACTAACTGCCCATTAGAAATTGATTTTATAGCTGTATGTCAACCAGCAGACTAACTGCCCATAAGTAATTGATTGCATAGCTCTATGTACTCCAGCAGACTAACTGCCCATAAGCAATTGATTGTATAGCTTTATGTCCACCAACAGACTAACTGCCCATTTGCAATGATTGTATAACTGTATGTCCACCAACAGACTAACTGCCCATTTCAAATTGATTGTAAATTAGTATGTGTCCACCAACAGACTAACTGCCCATTTCCAGTTGATTGTATAGCTTTATGTCCACCAACAGACTAAATGCCAATTTGAAATTGATCGTATAGCTTTATGTCCATCAACCGACTAACTGCCCATTAGCAATTGTTTGTTGGTTGACATACAGCGATACAGACTAATTGTCCATTTCCAATTGATTGTATAACTGTATGTCCGCCAACAGACTAACTGCCAATTTCCAATTGATTGCATAGCTGTATGTCCACCAACAGACTAACTGCCAATTTCTAATTGATTGTATATTTGTATGTGTCCACCAAAAGACTAACTGCCCATTAGAAATTGATTGTATAGCTGTATGTCAACCAGCAGACTAACTGCCCATAAACAATTGCCCATAAGCAATTGATTGTATAGCTTTATGTCCACCAACAGACTAACTGCCCAATTGCAATGATTGTATAGCTGTATGTCAACCAACAGACTAACTGCCAATGTGCAATTGACTGTATAGCTGTATGTCAACCAACAGACTAACTGCCAATTTACAATTGATTGTATAACTATATGTCCACCAACAGACTAACTGCCAATTTCCAATTGATTGTATAGCTGTATGTCCACCAACAGACTAACTGCCCATTTCAAATTGATTGTATAGCTGTATGTCCACCAACAGACTAACTGCCAAATTCCAATTGATTGTATAGCTGTATGTCCATTAACAGACTAACAGCCCATTTCCAATTGATTGCATAGCTGTTGGTCCACCAACAGACTAACTGCCTATTAGCAAATGATTGTATAGCTGTATGTCCAACAGCAGACTAACGGCCCAAAAGCAATTGTTTGTATAGCTGTATGAACACCAACAGACTAAATTCCCATAAGCAATTGATTGTATAGCTGTATGTCAACCAACAGACTAATTGCCCATTAGCAATGGATTGTATAGCTGTGAGTCCACCAACAGACTAACTGCCCATTAGCAATTGATTGTTGTTTGACATACAGACTAACTGCCCATTTCCAATTGATTGTATAGCTGTATGTCCACCAACAGAATAACTGCCCATTTCTAGTTTATTGTATAGCTGTATGTGTCCACCAACAGACTAACTGCCCATTTCCAAATGATTGTAAATTAGTATGTTTCCACCAACAGACTAACTGCCCATTAGCAATTGATTGTTGTTTGACATACAGACTAACTGCCCATTTCCAATTGATTGTATAGCTGTATGTCCACCAACAGACTAACTGCCCATTTCCAATTGATTGTATAGCTGTATGTGTCCACCAACAGACTAACTGCCCATTTCCAAATGATTGTAAATTAGTATGTTTCCACCAACAGACTAACTGCCCATTTGCAATGATTGCATAGCTGTATGTCCACCAACAGACTAACTGCCCATTTCCAATTGATAGTATATTTGTATGTGTCCACCAACAGACTAACTGCCCATTTCCAATTGATTGTATAGCTGTATGTCCACCAACAGAATAACTGCCCATTTCTAATTGATTGAATAGCTGAATGTCCACCAACAGAATAACTGCCCATTTCTAGTTTATTGTATAACTGTATGTCCACCAACAGACTAACTGCCAATTTCCAATTGATTTTATAGCTGTATGTGTCCACCAACAGACTAACTGCGAATTTCCAATTGATTGTATATTTGTATGTGTCCACCAAAAGACTAACTGCCCATTAGAAATTGATTGTATAGCTGTATGTCAACCAGCAGACTAACTGCCCATAAGCAATTGATTGCATAGCTCTATGTACTCCAGCAGACTAACTGCCCATAAGCAATTGATTGTATAGCTTTATGTCCACCAACAGACTAACTGCCCATTTGCAATGATTGTATAACTGTATGTCCACCAACAGACTAACTGCCAATTTCCAATTGATTTTATAGCTGTATGTCCACCAACAGAATAACTGCCCATTTCTAATTGATTGAATAGCTGAATGTCCACTAGCATCTAACTGCCCATAAAATATTGATTGTATAGCTGTATGTGTCCACAAACAGACTAACTGCCAAATTCCAATTGATTGTATAGCTGTATGTCCATTAACAGAATAACAGCCCATTTCCAATTTATTGCATAGCTGTTGGTCCACCAACAGACTAACTACCTATTAGCAATTGATTGTATAGCTCTATGTCCTCCAGCAAACTAACTGCCCACAAGCAATTGATTGTATAGCTGTATGTCAACCAACAGACTAACTGCCAATGTTCATTGACTGTATAGCTGTATGTCAACCAACAGACTAACTGCCAATTTCCAATTGATTGTATAACTGTATGTCCACCAACAGACTAACTGCCAATTTCCAATTGATTTTATAACTGTATGTCCACCAACAGACTAACTGCCAATTTCCAATTGATTTTATAACTGTATGTCCACCAACAGACTAAATGCCAATTTGAAATTGATTGTATAGCTTTATGTCCATCAACAGACTAACTGCCCATTAGCAATTGTTTGTTGGTTGGCATACAGCGATACAGAATAACAGCCCATTTCCAATTTATTGCATAGCTGTTGGTCCACCAACAGACTAACTGCCCATTTCCAATTGATTGTATATTTGTATGTGTCCACCAACAGACTAACTGCCAATTAACAATTGATTGTATAACTGTATGTCCACCAACAGACTAACTGCCCATTTCAAATTGATTGTAAATTAGTATGTGTCCACCAACAGACTAACTGCCCATTTCCAGTTGATTGTATAGCTTTATGTCCACCAACAGACTAAATGCCAATTTGAAATTGATCGTATAGCTGTATGTCCATCAACAGACTAACTGCCAATTTCCAATTGACTGTATATTTGTATGTGTCCACCAAAAGACTAACTCCACATTAGAAATTGATTGTATAGCTGTATGTCAACCAGCAGACTAACTGCCCATAAGCAATTGATTGTATAGCTCTATGTCCACCAACAGACTAACTGCCCATTTGCAATGATTGTATAGCTGTATGTCAACCAACAGACTAACTGCCAATGTTCAATTGACTGTATAGCTGTATGTCAACCAACAGACTAACTGCCAATTTACAATTGATTGTATAACTGTATGTCCACCAACAGACTAACTGCCAATTTCCAATTGATTGTATAGCTGTATGTCCACCAACAGACTAACTGCCCATTTCAAATTGATTGTATAGCTGTATGTCCACCAACAGAATAACTGCCCATTTCTAATTGATTGAATAGCTGAATGTCCACCAACAGAATATCTGCCCATTTCTAGTTTATTGTATAACTGTATGTCCACCAACAGACTAACTGCCAATTTCCAATTGATTTTATAGCTGTATGTGTCCACCAACAGACTAACTGCCAATTTCCAATTGATTGTATATTTGTATGTGTCCACCAAAAGACTAACTGCCCATTAGAAATTGATTGTATAGCTGTATGTCAACCAGCAGACTAACTGCCCATAAGCAATTGATTGTATAGCTTTATGTCCACCAACAGACTAACTGCCTATTTGCAATGATTGTATAGCTGTATGTCCACTAGCAGACTAACTGCCCATAAAATATTGATTGTATAGCTGTATGTGTCCACAAACAGACTAACTGCCAAATTCCAATTGATTGTATAGCTGTATGTCCATTAACAGAATAACAGCCCATTTCCAATTTATTGCATAGCTGTTGGTCCACCAACAGACTAACTACCTATTAGCAATTGATTGTATAGCTCTATGTCCTCCAGCAGACTAACTGCCCATAAGCAATTGATTGTATAGCTGTATATCAACCAACAGACTAACTGCCAATGTTCATTGACTGTATAGCTGTATGTCAACCAACAGACTAACTGCCAATTTCCAATTGATTGTATAACTGTATGTCCACCAACAGACTAACTGCCAATTTCCAATTGATTTTATAACTGTATGTCCACCAACAGACTAACTGCCCATTTCTGTTGATTGTATAGCTTTATGTCCACCAACAGACTAAATGCCAATTTGAAACTGATTGTATAGCTTTATGTCCATCAACCGACTAACTGCCCATTAGCAATTGTTTGTTGGTTGACATACAGCGATACAGACTAATTGTCCATTTCCAATTGATTGTATAGCTGTATGTCCACCAACAGACTAACTGCCAATTTCCAATTGATTGTATAACTGTATGTCCACCAACAGACTAACTGCCAATTTGAAATTGATTGTATAGCTTTATGTCCATCAACAGACTAACTGCCCATTAGCAATTGTTTGTTGGTTGGCATGCAGCGATACAGACTAATTGTCCATTTCCAATTGATTGTATAGCTGTATGTCCACTAGCAGACTAACTGCCCATAAAATATTGACTGTATAGCTGTATGTGTCCACAAACAGACTAACTGCCAAATTCCAATTGATTGTATAGCTGTATGTCCATTAACAGAATAACAGCCCATTTCCAATTTATTGCATAGCTGTTGGTCCACCAACAGACTAACTGCCCATTTCCAATTGATTGTATATTTGTATGTGTCCACCAACAGACTAACTGACCATTTCCAATTGATTGCATAGCTGTATGTCAACCAACAGACTAACTGCCCATTAGCAATGGATTGTATAGCTGTGAGTCCACCAACAGACTAACTGCCCATTTCCAATTGATTGCATAGCTGCATGTCCACCAACAGAATAACTGCCCATTTCTAGTTTATTGTATAACTGTATGTCCACCAACAGACTAACTGCCCATTTCAAATTAATTGTATAACTGTATGTCCACCAACAGACTAACTGCCAATTTCCAATTGATTGCATAGCTGTATGTCCACCAACAGACTAACTGCCAATTTCCAATTGATTGTATATTTGTATGTGTCCACCAAAAGACTAACTGCCCATTAGAAATTGATTGTATAGCTGTATGTCAACCAGCAGACTAACTGCCCATAAGCAATTGATTGTATAGCTCTATGTCCTCCAGCAGACTAACTGCCCATAAGCAATTGATTGTATAGCTCTATGTCCTCCAGCAGACTAACTGCCCATAAGCAATTGATTGTATAGCTCTATGTCCTCCAGCAGACTAACTGCCCATAAGCAATTGATTGTATAGCTGTATGTCAACCAACAGACTAACTGCCAATGTTCAATTGACTGTATAGATGTATGTCCACCAACAGACTAACTGCCAATTTCCAATTGATTGTATAACTGTATGTCCACCAACAGACTAACTGCCAATTTCCAATTGATTGTATAACTGTATGTCCACCAACAGACTAACTGCCCATTTCAAATTGATTGTAAATTAGTATGTGTCCACCAACAGACTAACTGCCCATTTCCAGTTGATTGTATAGCTTTATGTCCACCAACAGACTAAATGCCAATTTGAAATTGATCGTATAGCTTTATGTCCACCAACAGACTAACTGCCCATTTCAAATTGATTGTAATAGCTGAATGTCCACTAGCAGTCTAACTGCCCATAAAATATTGATTGTATAGCTGTATGTCCACCAACAGACTAACTGCCAATTTCCAATTGATTGTATAACTGTATGTCCACCAACAGACTAACTGCCAATTTCCAATTGATTGCATAGCTGTATGTCCACCAACAGACTAACTGCCAATTTCTAATTGATTGTATATTTGTATGTGTCCACCAAAAGACTAACTGCCCATTAGAAATTGATTGTATAGCGGTATGTCAACCAGCAGACTAACTGCCCATAAACAATTGCCCATAAGCAATTGATTGTATAGCTCTATGTCCACCAACAGACTAACTGCCCATATTGCAATTGATTGTATAGCTGTATGTCCACCAACAGACTAACTGCCAATTTCAATTGATTGTATAGCTGTATGTCAACCAACAGACTAACTGCCAATTTACACTTGATTGTATAACTGTATGTCCACCAACAGACTAACTGCCAATTTCCAATTGATTGTATAGCTGTATGTCCACCAACAGACTAACTGCCCATTTCAAATTGATTGTATAACTGTATGTCCACCAACAGACTAACTGCCTATTAGCAATTGATTGTATAGCTGTATGTCCACCAACAGACTAACTGCCAATTTCCAATTGATTGTATAGCTGTATGTCCATCAACAGACTAACTGCCCATTTCAAATTGATTGTATAACTGTATGTCCACCAACAGACTAACTGCCTATTAGCAAATGATTGTATAGCTGTATGTCCAACAGCAGACTAACGGCCCAAAAGCAATTGTTTGTATAGCTGTATGAACACCAACAGACTAAATTCCCATAAGCAATTGATTGTATAGCTTTATGTCCACCAACAGACTAACTGCCCATTTGCAATGATTGTACAGCTGTATGTCCACCAACAGACTAACTGCCCATTTCCAATTGATTGTATAGCTGTATGTCAACCAACAGACTAATTGCCCATTAGCAATGGATTGTATAGCTGTGAGTCCACCAACAGACTAACTGCCCATTAGCAATTGATTGTTGTTTGACATACAGACTAACTGCCCATTTCCAATTGATTGTATAGCTGTATGTCCACCAACAGAATAACTGCCCATTTCTAGTTTATTGTATAACTGTATGTCCACCAACAGACTAACTGCCCATTTCCAATTGATTGTATAGCTGTATGTGTCCACCAACAGACTAACTGCCCATTTCCAAATGATTGTAAATTAGTATGTTTCCACCAACAGACTAACTGCCCATTTGCAATGATTGCATAGCTGTATGTCCACCAACAGACTAACTGCCCATTTGCAATGATTGTATAGCTGTATGTCAACCAACAGACTAACTGCCAATGTTCAACTGACTGTAAAGCTGTATGTCAACCAACAGACTAACTGCCAATTTACAATTGATTGTATAGCTGTATGTCCACCAACAGACTAACTGCCAATTTCCAATTGATTGTATAGCTGTATGTCCACCAACAGACTAACTGCCCATTTCAAATTGATTGTATAACTGTATGTCCACCAACAGACTAACTGCCCATAAGCAATTGATTGTATAGCTCTATGTCCTCCAGCAGACTAACTGCCAATTTCCAATTGATTGTATAGCTGTATGTCCACCAACAGACTAACTGCCCATTTCAAATTGATTGTAAATTAGTATGTGTCCACCAACAGACTAACTGCCCATTTCCAGTTGATTGTATAGCTTTATGTCCACCAACAGACTAACTGCCAATTTGAAATTGATTGTATAGCTGTATGTCCATCAACAGACTAACTGCCCATTAGCAATTGATTGTATGGTTGACATGTCCACCATACAGACTAATTGTCCATTTCCAATTGATTGTATAACTGTATGTCCACCAACAGACTAACTGCCCATTAGCAATAGATTGTATAGCTGTATGTCCACCAACAGACTAACTGCCCATTTCAAATTGATTGTATAACTGTATGTCCACCAACAGACTAACTGCCCATTAGCAATAGATTGTATAGCTGTATGTCCACCAACAGACTAACTGCCCATGTCCAATTGATTGTATAGCTGTATGTCCATTAACAGACTAACAGCCCATTTCCAATTGATTGCATGGCTGTGTGTCCACCAACAGACTAATTGCACATTAGCATTGTTTGTATAGCTGTATGTCCTCCAGCAGACTAACTGCCCATAAGCAATTGATTGTATAGCTGTATGTCCACCAACAGACTAACTGCCCATTTCAAATTGATTGTATAACTGTATGTCCACCAACAGACTAACTGCCCATTAGCAATTGATTGTATAGCTGTATGTCCACCAACAGACTAACTGCCAAATTCCAATTGATTGTATAGCTGTATGTCAACCAACAGACTAACTGCCCATTAGCAATGGATTGTATAGCTGTGAGTCCACCAACAGACTAACTGCCAATTAGCAATTGATTGTTGTTTGACATACAGACTAACTGCCCATTTCCAATTGATTGCATAGCTGTATGTCCACCAACAGACTAACTGCCCATTTCTAATTGATTGTATAACTGTATGTCCACCAACAGACTAACTGCCCATTTCCAATTGATTGTATAGCTGTATGTGTCCACCAACAGACTAACTGCCCATTTCCAATTGATTGTATAGCTGTATGTGTCCACCAACAGACTAACTGCCCATTTCCAGTTGATTGTATAACTTTATGTCCACCAACAGACTAACTGCCCATTAGCAATAGATTGTATAGCTGTATGTCCACCAACAGACTAACTGCCCATTAGCAATAGATTGTATAGCTGTATGTCCACCAACAGACTAACTGCCAAATTCCAATTGATTGTATAGCTGTATGTCCATTAACAGACTAACAGCCCATTTCCAATTGATTGCATAGCTGTTGGTCCACCAACAGACTAACTGCCTATTAGCAAATGATTGTATAGCTGTATGTCCAACAGCAGACTAACTGCCCAAAAGCAATTGATTGTATAGCTTTATGTCCACCAACAGACTAACTGCCCATTTCCAATTGATTGTATAGCTGTATGTCCACCAACAGAATAACTGCCCATTTCTAGTTTATTGTATAACTGTATGTCCACCAACAGACTAACTGCCCATTTCCAATTGATTGTATAGCTGTATGAGTCCACCAACAGACTAACTGCCCATTTGCAATTGATTGCATAGCTGTATGTCCACCAACAGACTAACTGCCCATTTCCAATTGATGGTATATTTGTATGTGTCCACCAACAGACTAACTGCCCATTAGCAATTGATTGTATAGCTGTATGTCCTCCAGCAGACTAACTTCCCATTAGCAATTGATTGTATAGCTGTATGTCCACCAACAGACTAACTGCCCATTTCCAGTTGATTGTATAACTGTATGTCCACCAACAGACTAACTGCCAATTTCCAATTGATTGTATAGCTGTATGTCCACCAACAGACTAACTGCCAATTTCCAATTGATTGTATAACTGTATGTCCACCAACAGACTAACTGCCAATTTCCAACTGATTGTATAACTTTATGTCCACCAACAGACTAACTGCCCATTAGCAATTGATTGTATAGCTGTATGTCCACCAACAGACTAACTGCCCATTAGCAATTGATTGTATAGCTGTATGTCCACCAACAGACTAACTGCCAAATTCCAATTGATTGCAGAGCTGTATGGTCCACCAACAGACTAACTGCCTATTAGCAATTGATTGTATAGCTGTATGTCCAACAGCAGACTAACTGCCCATAAGCAATTGTTTGTATAGCTGTATGTCCACCAACAGACTAAATGCCCATAAGCAATTGATTGTATAGCTGTATGTCCACCAACAGACTAACTGCCAATTTCCAATTGATTGTATAGCTGTATGTCCACCAACAGACTAACTGCCCATTTCAAATTGATTGTATAACTGTATGTCCACCAACAGACTAACTGCCCATTAGCAATTGATTGTATAGCTGTATGTCAACCAGCAGACTAACTGCCCATAAACAATTGATTGTATAGCTCTATGTACTCCAGCAGACTAACTGCCCATAAGCAATTGATTGTATAGCTTTATGTCCACCAACAGACTAACTGCCCATTTGCAATGATTGTATAGCTGTATGTCAACCAACAGACTAACTGCCAATGTTCAATTGACTGTATAGCTGTATGTCAACCAACAGACTAACTGCCAATTTACAATTGATTGTATAACTGTATGTCCACCAACAGACTAACTGCCAATTTCCAATTGATTGTATAGCTGTATGTCCACCAACAGACTAACTGCCCATTTCAAATTGATTGTATAACTGTATGTCCACCAACAGACTAACTGCCCATTAGCAATAGATTGTATAGCTGTATGTCCACCAACAGACTAACTGCCAAATTCCAATTGATTGTATAGCTGTATGTCCATTAACAGACTAACAGCCCATTTCCAATTGATTGCATAGCTGTTGGTCCACCAACAGACTAACTGCCTATTAGCAAATGATTGTATAGCTGTATGTCCAACAGCAGACTAACGGCCCAAAAGCAATTGTTTGTATAGCTGTATGTCCACCAACAGACTAACTGCCCATTTCAAATTGACTGTATAACTGTATGTCCACCAACAGACTAACTGCCCATTAGCAATAGATTGTATAGCTGTATGTCCACCAACAGACTAACTGCCAAATTCCAATTGATTGTATAGCTGTATGTCAACCAACAGACTAACTGCCCATTAGCAATGGATTGTATAGCTGTGAGTCCACCAACAGACTAACTGCCAATTAGCAATTGATTGTTGTTTGACATACAGACTAACTGCCCATTTCCAATTGATTGCATAGCTGTATGTCCACCAACAGACTAACTGCCCATTTCTAATTGATTGTATAACTGTATGTCCACCAACAGACTAACTGCCCATTTCCAATTGATTGTATAGCTGTATGTGTCCACCAACAGACTAACTGCCCATTTCCAGTTGATTGTATAACTGTATGTCCACCAACAGACTAACTGCCAATTTCCAATTGATTGTATAACTTTATGTCCACCAACAGACTAACTGCCCATTAGCAATAGATTGTATAGCTGTATGTCCACCAACAGACTAACTGCCCATTAGCAATAGATTGTATAGCTGTATGTCCACCAACAGACTAACTGCCAAATTCCAATTGATTGTATAGCTGTATGTCCATTAACAGACTAACAGCCCATTTCCAATTGATTGCATAGCTGTTGGTCCACCAACAGACTAACTGCCTATTAGCAAATGATTGTATAGCTGTATGTCCAACAGCAGACTAACGGCCCAAAAGCAATTGATTGTATAGCTTTATGTCCACCAACAGACTAACTGCCCATTTCCAATTGATTGTATAGCTGTATGTCCACCAACAGAATAACTGCCCATTTCTAGTTTTTTGTATAACTGTATGTCCACCAACAGACTAACTGCCCATTTCCAATTGATTGTATAGCTGTATGAGTCCACCAACAGACTAACTGCCCATTTGCAATGATTGCATAGCTGTATGTCCACTAACAGACTAACTGCCCATTTCCAATTGATAGTATATTTGTATGTGTCCACCAACAGACTAACTGCCCATTAGCAATTGATTGTATAGCTGTATGTCCTCCAGCAGACTAACTTCCCATTAGCAATTGATTGTATAGCTGTATGTCCACCAACAGACTAACTGCCCATTTCCAGTTGATTGTATAACTGTATGTCCACCAACAGACTAACTGCCAATTTCCAATTGATTGTATAGCTGTATGTCCACCAACAGACTAACTGCCAATTTCCAATTGATTGTATAACTGTATGTCCAACAACAGACTAACTGCCAATTTCCAACTGATTGTATAACTTTATGTCCACCAACAGACTAACTGCCCATTAGCAATAGATTGTATAGCTGTATGTCCACCAACAGACTAACTGCCCATTAGCAATAGATTGTATAGCAGTATGTCCACCAACAGACTAACTGCCAAATTCCAATTGATTGCAGAGCTGTTGGTCCACCAACAGACTAACTGCCTATTAGCAAATGATTGTATAGCTGTATGTCCAACAGCAGACTAACGGCCCAAAAGCAATTGTTTGTATAGCTGTATGTCCACCAACAGACTAAATTCCCATAAGCAATTGATTGTATAGCTTTATGTCCACCAACAGACTAACTGCCCATTTCCAATTGATTGTATAGCTGTATGTCCACCAACAGACTAACTGCCCATTTCAAATTGATTGTATAACTGTATGTCCACCAACAGACTAACTGCCCATTAGCAATAGATTGTATAGCTGTATGTCCACCAACAGACTAACTGCCAATTTCCAATTGATTGTATAGCTGTATGTCCACCAACAGACTAACTGCCAATTTCTAATTGATTGTATATTTGTATGTGTCCACCAAAAGACTAACTGCCCATTAGAAATTGATTGTATAGCGGTATGTCAACCAGCAGACTAACTGCCCATAAACAATTGCCCATAAGCAATTGATTGTATAGCTCTATGTACTCCAGCAGACTAACTGCCCATAAGCAATTGATTGTATAGCTTTATGTCCACCAACAGACTAACTGCCCAATTGCAATGATTGTATAGCTGTATGTCAACCAACAGACTAACTGCCAATGTTCAATTGACTGTATAGCTGTATGTCAACCAACAGACTAACTGCCAATTTACAATTGATTGTATAACTGTATGTCCACCAACAGACTAACTGCCAATTTCCAATTGATTGTATAGCTGTATGTCCACCAACAGACTAACTGCCAATTTCCAATTGATTGTATAACTGTATGTCCACCAACAGACTAAATGCCCATTTCCAATTGATTGTATAACTTGTATGTCCACCAACAGACTAACTGCCCATTAGCAATTGATTGTATAGCTGTATGTCCACCAACAGACTAACTGCCAATTAGCAATTGATTGTATAGCTGTATGTCCACCAACAGACTAACTGCCAATTAGCAATTTATTGTATAGCTGTATGTGTCCACCAACAGACTAACTGCCTATTAGCAATTGATTGTATAGCTGTATGTCCACCAGCAGACTAACTGCCCAAAAGCAATTGATTTGTATAGCTGTATGTCCACCAACAGACTAACTGCCCATTTGCAATTGATTGTATAGCTGTATGTCCACCAACAGACTAACTGCCAATTTCCAATTGATTGTATAGCTGTATGTCCACCAACAGACTAACTGCCCATTTCAAATTGATTGTATAACTGTATGTCCACCAACAGACTAACTGCCCATTAGCAATTGATTGTATAGCTGTATGTCAACCAGCAGACTAACTGCCCATAAACAATTGATTGTATAGCTCTATGTACTCCAGCAGACTAACTGCCCATAAGCAATTGATTGTATAGCTTTATGTCCACCAACAGACTAACTGCCCATTTGCAATGATTGTATAGCTGTATGTCAACCAACAGACTAACTGCCAATGTTCAATTGACTGTATAGCTGTATGTCAACCAACAGACTAACTGCCAATTTACAATTGATTGTATAACTGTATGTCCACCAACAGACTAACTGCCAATTTCCAATTGATTGTATAGCTGTATGTCCACCAACAGACTAACTGCCCATTTCAAATTGATTGTATAACTGTATGTCCACCAACAGACTAACTGCCCATTAGCAATAGATTGTATAGCTGTATGTCCACCAACAGACTAACTGCCAAATTCCAATTGATTGTATAGCTGTATGTCCATTAACAGACTAACAGCCCATTTCCAATTGATTGCATAGCTGTTGGTCCACCAACAGACTAACTGCCTATTAGCAAATGATTGTATAGCTGTATGTCCAACAGCAGACTAACGGCCCAAAAGCAATTGTTTGTATAGCTGTATGTCCACCAACAGACTAACTGCCCATTTCAAATTGACTGTATAACTGTATGTCCACCAACAGACTAACTGCCCATTAGCAATAGATTGTATAGCTGTATGTCCACCAACAGACTAACTGCCCATTTCCAATTGATAGTATATTTGTATGTGTCCAACAACAGACTAACTGCCCATTAGCAATTGATTGTATAGCTGTATGTCCACCAACAGACTAACTGCCCATTAGCAATTGATTGTTGTTTGACATACAGACTAACTGCCCATTTGCAATTGATTGTATAGCTGTATGTCCACCAACAGAATAACTGCCCATTTCTAATTGATTGAATAGCTGAATGTCCACCAACACACTAACTGCCCATTTCCAATTGATTGTATAGCTGTATGTGTCCACCAACAGACTAACTGCCCATTTCCAATTGATTGTATAACTGTATGTCCACCAACAGACTAACTGCCAATTTCCAATTGATTGTATAACTGTATGTCCACCAACAGACTAACTGCCCATTAGCAATAGATTGTATAGCTGTATGTCCACCAACAGACTAACTGCCCATTAGCAATAGATTGTATAGCTGTATGTCCACCAACAGACTAACTGCCAAATTCCAATTGATTGTATAGCTGTATGTCCATTAACAGACTAACAGCCCATTTCCAATTGATTGCATAGCTGTTGGTCCACCAACAGACTAACTGCCTATTAGCAAATGATTGTATAGCTGTATGTCCAACAGCAGACTAACTGCCCAAAAGCAATTGATTGTATAGCTTTATGTCCACCAACAGACTAACTGCCCATTTCCAATTGATTGTATAGCTGTATGTCCACCAACAGAATAACTGCCCATTTCTAGTTTTTTGTATAACTGTATGTCCACCAACAGACTAACTGCCCATTTCCAATTGATTGTATAGCTGTATGAGTCCACCAACAGACTAACTGCCCATTTGCAATGATTGCATAGCTGTATGTCCACCAACAGACTAACTGCCCATTTCCAATTGATAGTATATTTGTATGTGTCCACCAACAGACTAACTGCCCATTAGCAATTGATTGTATAGCTGTATGTCCTCCAGCAGACTAACTTTCCATTAGCAATTGATTGTATAGCTGTATGTCCACCAACAGACTAACTGCCCATTTCCAGTTGATTGTATAACTGTATGTCCACCAACAGACTAACTGCCCATTTCAAATTGATTGTAAATTAGTATGTGTCCACCAACAGACTAACTGCCAATTTCCAATTGATTGTATAACTGTATGTCCACCAACAGACTAACTGCCCATTTCCAATTGATTGTATAACTGTATGTCCACCAACAGACTAACTGCCCATTAGCAATAGATTGTATAGCTGTATGTCCACCAACAGACTAACTGCCCATTTCAATTGATTGTATAGCTGTATGTCCACCAACAGACTAACTGCCAATTTCCAATTGATTGTATAGCTGTATGGTCCACCAACAGACTAACTGCCTATTAGCAATTGATTGTATAGCTGTATGTCCAACAGCAGACTAACTGCCCAAAGCAATTGTTTGTATAGCTGTATGTCCACCAACAGACTAACTGCCCATTTGCAATTGATTGTATAGCTGTATGTCCACCAACAGACTAACTGCCCATTTGCAATTGATTGTATAGCTGTATGTCCACCAACAGACTAACTGCCCATTTCAAATTGATTGTATAGCTGTATGTCCACCAACAGACTAACTGCCCATTAGCAATAGATTGTATAGCTGTATGTCCACCAACAGACTAACTGCCAATTTCCAATTGATTGTATAACTGTATGTCCACCAACAGACTAACTGCCAATTTCCAATTGATTGCATAGCTGTATGTCCACCAACAGACTAACTGCGAATTTCCAATTGATTGTATATTTGTATGTGTCCACCAAAAGACTAACTGCCCATTAGCAATTGATTGTATAGCTGTATGTCAACCAGCAGACTAACTGCCCATAAACAATTGATTGTATAGCTCTATGTACTCCAGCAGACTAACTGCCCATAAGCAATTGATTGTATAGCTTTATGTCCACCAACAGACTAACTGCCCATTTGCAATGATTGTATAGCTGTATGTCAACCAACAGACTAACTGCCAATGTTCAACTGACTGTAAAGCTGTATGTCAACCAACAGACTAACTGCCAATTTACAATTGATTGTATAACTGTATGTCCACCAACAGACTAACTGCCAATTTCCAATTGATTGTATAGCTGTATGTCCACCAACAGACTAACTGCCCATTTCAAATTGATTGTATAACTGTATGTCCACCAACAGACTAACTGCCCATTAGCAATAGATTGTATAGCTGTATGTCCACCAACAGACTAACTGCCAAATTCCAATTGATTGTATAGCTGTATGTCCATTAACAGACTAACAGCCCATTTCCAATTGATTGCATAGCTGTTGGTCCACCAACAGACTAACTGCCTATTAGCAAATGATTGTATAGCTGTATGTCCAACAGCAGACTAACGGCCCAAAAGCAATTGTTTGTATAGCTGTATGTCCACCAACAGACTAACTGCCCATTTCAAATTGACTGTATAACTGTATGTCCACCAACAGACTAACTGCCCATTAGCAATAGATTGTATAGCTGTATGTCCACCAACAGACTAACTGCCAAATTCCAATTGATTGTATAGCTGTATGTCAACCAACAGACTAACTGCCCATTAGCAATGGATTGTATAGCTGTGAGTCCACCAACAGACTAACTGCCAATTAGCAATTGATTGTTGTTTGACATACAGACTAACTGCCCATTTCCAATTGATTGCATAGCTGTATGTCCACCAACAGACTAACTGCCCATTTCTAATTGATTGTATAACTGTATGTCCACCAACAGACTAACTGCCCATTTCCAATTGATTGTATAGCTGTATGTGTCCACCAACAGACTAACTGCCCATTTCCAGTTGATTGTATAACTGTATGTCCACCAACAGACTAACTGCCAATTTCCAATTGATTGTATAACTTTATGTCCACCAACAGACTAACTGCCCATTAGCAATAGATTGTATAGCTGTATGTCCACCAACAGACTAACTGCCCATTAGCAATAGATTGTATAGCTGTATGTCCACCAACAGACTAACTGCCAAATTCCAATTGATTGTATAGCTGTATGTCCATTAACAGACTAACAGCCCATTTCCAATTGATTGCATAGCTGTTGGTCCACCAACAGACTAACTGCCTATTAGCAAATGATTGTATAGCTGTATGTCCAACAGCAGACTAACGGCCCAAAAGCAATTGATTGTATAGCTTTATGTCCACCAACAGACTAACTGCCCATTTCCAATTGATTGTATAGCTGTATGTCCACCAACAGAATAACTGCCCATTTCTAGTTTTTTGTATAACTGTATGTCCACCAACAGACTAACTGCCCATTTCCAATTGATTGTATAGCTGTATGAGTCCACCAACAGACTAACTGCCCATTTGCAATGATTGCATAGCTGTATGTCCACTAACAGACTAACTGCCCATTTCCAATTGATAGTATATTTGTATGTGTCCACCAACAGACTAACTGCCCATTAGCAATTGATTGTATAGCTGTATGTCCTCCAGCAGACTAACTTCCCATTAGCAATTGATTGTATAGCTGTATGTCCACCAACAGACTAACTGCCCATTTCCAGTTGATTGTATAACTGTATGTCCACCAACAGACTAACTGCCAATTTCCAATTGATTGCATAGCTGTATGTCCACCAACAGACTAACTGCCAATTTCCAATTGATTGTATAACTGTATGTCCAACAACAGACTAACTGCCAATTTCCAACTGATTGTATAACTTTATGTCCACCAACAGACTAACTGCCCATTAGCAATAGATTGTATAGCTGTATGTCCACCAACAGACTAACTGCCCATTAGCAATAGATTGTATAGCAGTATGTCCACCAACAGACTAACTGCCAAATTCCAATTGATTGCAGAGCTGTTGGTCCACCAACAGACTAACTGCCTATTAGCAAATGATTGTATAGCTGTATGTCCAACAGCAGACTAACGGCCCAAAAGCAATTGTTTGTATAGCTGTATGTCCACCAACAGACTAAATTCCCATAAGCAATTGATTGTATAGCTTTATGTCCACCAACAGACTAACTGCCCATTTCCAATTGATTGTATAGCTGTATGTCCACCAACAGAATAACTGCCCATTTCTAGTTTTTTGTATAACTGTATGTCCACCAACAGACTAACTGCCCATTTCCAATTGATTGTATAGCTGTATGAGTCCACCAACAGACTAACTGCCCATTTGCAATGATTGCATAGCTGTATGTCCACCAACAGACTAACTGCCCATTTCAAATTGATTGTATAGCTGTATGTGTCCACCAACAGACTAACTGCCCATTTCCAGTTGATTGTATAGCTGTATGTCCACCAACAGAATAACTCCCCATTTCCAAATGGTTGAATAGCTGTATTTGTCCTCCAACAGACTAACTGCCCATTAGCAATTAATTGTATAGCTGTATATCCACCAGCAGACTATCTGCCCATAAGCCATTGATTGTATAGCTGTATGTGTCCACAAACATACTAGCTGTCCACTAGCAATTGATTGTATAGCTGTATGTCCACCAACAGACTAACTGCCCATTTCCAGTTGATTGTATAACTGTATGTCCACCAACAGACTAACTGCCCATTTCTAGTTGATTGTTAATTAGTATGTGTCCACCAACAGACTAACTGTTCATTTCCAGTTGATTGTATAACTGTATGTCCACCAACAGACTAACTGCCCATTTAAAATTGATTGTTAATTAGTATGTGTCCACCAACAGACTAACTGCCAATTTCCAGTTGATTGTATAGCTTTATGTCCACCAACAGACTAAATGCCCTTTTGAAATTGATGATATAGCTTTATGTCCATCAACCGACTAACTGCCCATTAGCAATTGATTGTGTAGCTGTGAGTCCACCAGCAGACTAACTGCCCATAAGCAATTGATTGTATAGCTTTGAGTTCACCAACAGACTAACTGCCCATTTGCAATGATTGTTGGTTGACATACAGCGATACAGAATAATTGTCCATTTCCAATTGATTGTATAGCTGTATGTCCACCAACAGACTAACTGCCCATTTCCAATTGATTGCATAGCTGTTGGTCCACCAACAGACTAACTGCCTATTAGCAAATGATTGTATAGCTGTATGTCCAACAGCAGACTAACTGCCCAAAAGCAATTGGTTGTATAGCTGTGTGTCCACCAACAGACTAACTGCCCATTTCCAATTGATTGTATATTTGTATATGTCCACCAACCGACTAACTGACCATTTCCAATTGATTGCATAGCTGTATGTCAACCAACAGACTAACTGCCCATTAGCAATGGATTGTATAGCTGTGAGTCCAACAACAGATTAACTGCCAATTTCCAATTGATTTCATAGCTGTATATCCACTGGCAGACTAACTGCCCATTTGCAATTGATTGTATACATGTATGTAAGCCAACAGACTAACTGCCCATTTCCAATTGAATCTATATTTGTATGTGTCCACCAAGAGACTAACTGCCCATTAGCAATGGATTGTATAGCTTTATCTCCATCAACCGACTAACTGCAGATTACCAATTTATTGTTGGTTGACATACAGCGATACAGACTAATTGTCCATTTCCAACTGATTGTATAGCTGTATGTCCACCAACAGACTAACTGCCCATAAGCAATTGATTGTATAGCTGTGAGTCCACCAACAGACTAACTGCCCATTTTCAATTTATTGTGTAGCTGTATGTCAACCCACAGACTAACTGCCAATTTCCAATTTATTGAATAGCTGAATGTCCACCAACAGACTAGCTGCACATTTGCAATGATTGTTGGTTGACATACAGCGATACAGAATAATTGTCCATTTCCAAATGATTGAATAGCTGTATTTGTCCTCCAACAGACTAACTGCCCATTTCCAATTGATTGTATAGCTGTATATCCACCAGCAGACTATCTGCCCATAAGCCATTGATTGTATAGCTGTATGTGTCCACAAACATACTAGCTGTCCACTAGCAATTGATTGTATAGCTGTATGTCCACCAACAGATTAACTGCCCATTTCCAATTGATTGTATAGCTGTATGTGTCCACCAACAGACTAACTGCCCATTTCCAGTTGATTGTATAACTATATGTCCACCAACAGACTAACTGCTCATTAGCAATTGATTGTTGGTGGACATACAGCGATACAGAATAATTGTCCATTTCCAAACGATTGAATAGCTGTATTTGTCCTCCAACAGACTAACTGCCCATTTCCAATTGATTGCATAACTGTATGTCCACCAATAGACTAACTGCCCATTTCCAATTGATCGTATATTTGTATGTGTCAACCAACAAACTAACTGCCAATGTACAATTGACTGTATAGCTGTATGTCAACCAACAGACTAACTGCCAATTTCCAATTGATTGCATAGCTGAATGTCCACCAACAAAATAACTGCCCATTTCTAGTTGATTGTATAACTGTATGTCCACCAACAGACTAACTGTTCATTTCCAGTTGATTGTATAACTGTATGTCCACCAACAGGCTAACTGTTCATTTCCAGTTGATTGTATAGCTTTATGTCCATCAACCGACTAACTGTACATTATCAATTGATTGTTGGTTGACATACAGCGATACAGACTAATTGTCCATTTCCAACTGATTGTATAGCTGTATGTCCACTAGCAGGCTAACTGCAAATAAAATATTGATTGTATAGCTGTATGTGTCCACCAACAGACAAACTGCCCATTTCCATTTGATTGCATAGCTGTATATCCACCAACAGACTATCTGCCCATTAGCAATTGATTGTATAGATGTATGTGTCCACAAACATACTAGCTGTCCACTAGCAATTGATTGTATAGCTGTATGTCCACCAACAGACTAACTGCCCATTTCCAATTGATTGTATAGCTGTATGTGTCCACCAACAGACTAACTGCCCATTTCCAGTTGATTGTATAACTATATGTCCACCAACAGGCTAACTGCCCATTTCAAATTGATTGTAAATTAGTATGTGTCCACCAACAGACTAACTGCCCATTTCCAGTTGATTGTAGCTGTATGTCCACCAACAGAATAACTCCCCATTTCCAAATGATTGAATGGCTGTATTTGTCCTCCAAGAGACTAACTGCCCATTTCCAATTGATTGTATAGCTGTATGTGTCCACCAACAGACTAACTGCCCATTAGCAATTGATTGTTGGTTGACATACAGCGATACAGAATAATTGTCCATTTCCAATTGATTGTATAGCTGTATGTCCTCCAGCAGACTAACTGCCCATTTCCAATTGATTGTATAGCTGTATGTCCACCAACAGAATAACTGCCAATTTCCAATTGACTGTATATTTGTATGTGTCCACCAACAGACTAACTGCCCATTAGAAATTGATTGTATAGCTGTATATCCACAAGCAGACTAACTTCCCATTTCCAATTGATTGTATATTTGTATGTGTCCACCAACAGACTAACTGCCAATGTACAATTGACTGTATAGCTGTTTGTCAACCAACAGACTAACTGCCAATTTCCAATTGATTGCATAGCTGAATGTCAACCAACAGAATAACTGCCCATTTCTAGTTGATTGTTAATTAGTATGTGTCCACCAACAGACTAACTGTTCATTTCCAGTTGATTGTATAACTGTATTTCCACCAACAGACTAACTGCCCATTTCAAGTTGATTGTATAGCTTTATGTCCACCAACAGACTAAATGCCCTTTTGAAATTGATTATATAGCTTTATGTCCATCAACCGATTAACTGCCCATTAGCAATTGATTGTTGATTGACATACAGCGATACAGACTAATTGTCCATTTCCAATTGATTGTATAGCTGTATGTGTCCACCAACAGACTAACTGCCAATTAGCAATAGATTGTATAGCTGTATGTCCCTTAACAGACTAACAGCCCATTTCCAATTGATTGCATAGCTGTTGGCCCTCCAGCAGACTAATTGCCAATAAGCAATTGATTGTATAGCTTTATGTCCACCAACAGCCTAACTGCCTATTTGAAATGTATTGTATAGCTTTGAGTTCACCAACAGACGAACTGCCCATTAGCAATTGATTGTTGGTTGACATACAGCCTAACTGCCCTTTTCCAATTGATTGCATAGCTGTATGTCCACCAATAGACTAACTGCCCATTTTCAATTTATTGTGTAGCTGTGAGTCCACCAGCAGACTAACTGCCCATAAGCAATTGATTGTATAGCTTTGAGTTCACCAACAGACTAACTGACATTTGTAATGATTGTTGGTTGACATACAGCGATACAGAATAATTGTCCATTTCCAATTGATTGTATAGCTGTATGTCCTCCAGCAGACTAACTGCCCATAAGCAATTGATTGTATAGCTGTATGTGTCCACCAACAGACTAACTGCCAATTAGCAATAGATTGTTTAGCTGTATGTCCACCAACAGACTAACTGCCCATTTCCAATTGATTGCATAGCTGTTGGTCCACCAACAGACTAACTGCCTATTAGCAAATGATTGTATAGCTGTATGTCCAACAGCAGACTAACTGCCCAAAAGCAATTGATTGTTTAGCTGTGTGTCCACCAACAGACGAACTGCCCATTTGCAATGATTGTATAGCTGTATGTCCACCAACAGACTAACTGCCCATTTCCAATTGATTGTATATTTGTATGTGTCCACCAACCGACTAACTGACCATTTCCAATTGATTGCATAGCTGTATGTCAACCAACAGACTAACTGCCCATTTCCAATTGATTGTATATTTGTATGTGTCCACCAACCGACTAACTGACCATTTCCAATTGATTGCATAGCTGTATGTCAACCAACAGACTAACTGCCCATTAGCAATGGATTGTATACCTGTGAGTCCACCAACAGATTAACTGCCAATTTCCAATTGATTTCATAGCTGTATATCCACTGGCAGACTAACTGCCCATTTGCAATTGATTGTATACATGTATGTAAGCCAACAGACTAACTGCCAATTTCCAATTGAATCTATATTTGTATGTGTCCACCAAGAGACTAACTGCCCATTAGCAATGGATTGTTGGTTGACATACAGCGATACAGAATAATTGTCCATTTCCAATTGATTGTATAGCTGTATGTCCTCCAGCAGACTAACTGCCCATAAGCAATTGATTGTATAAGCTGTATGTGTCCACCAACCGACTAACTGACCATTTCCAATCGATTGCATAGCAGTATGTCAACCAACAGACTAACTGCCCATTAGCAATGGATTGTATAGCTGTGAGTCCACCAACAGACTAACTGCCCATTTTCAATTTATTGTGTAGCTGTATGTCAACCAACAGACTAACTGCCAATTTCCAATTGATTGAATAGCTGAATGTCCACCAACAGACTAACTGCCCATTTGCAATTGATCGTATATTTGTATGTGTCAACCAACAAACTAACTGCCAATGTACAATTGACTGTATAGCTGTATGTCAACCAACAGACTAACTGCCAATTTCCAATTGATTGCATAGCTGAATGTCCACCAACAAAATAACTGCCCATTTCTAGTTGATTGTATAACTGTATGTCCACCAACAGACTAACTGTTCATTTCCAGTTGATTGTATAACTGTATGTCCACCAACAGGCTAACTGTTCATTTCCAGTTGATTGTATAGCTTTATGTCCATCAACCGACTAACTGTACATTATCAATTGATTGTTGGTTGACATACAGCGATACAGACTAATTGTCCATTTCCAACTGATTGTATAGCTGTATGTCCACTAGCAGGCTAACTGCAAATAAAATATTGATTGTATAGCTGTATGTGTCCACCAACAGACAAACTGCCCATTTCCATTTGATTGCATAGCTGTATATCCACCAACAGACTATCTGCCCATTAGCAATTGATTGTATAGATGTATGTGTCCACAAACATACTAGCTGTCCACTAGCAATTGATTGTATAGCTGTATGTCCACCAACAGACTAACTGCCCATTTCCAATTGATTGTATAGCTGTATGTGTCCACCAACAGACTAACTGCCCATTTCCAGTTGATTGTATAACTATATGTCCACCAACAGGCTAACTGCCCATTTCAAATTGATTGTAAATTAGTATGTGTCCACCAACAGACTAACTGCCCATTTCCAGTTGATTGTAGCTGTATGTCCACCAACAGAATAACTCCCCATTTCCAAATGATTGAATGGCTGTATTTGTCCTCCAAGAGACTAACTGCCCATTTCCAATTGATTGTATAGCTGTATGTGTCCACCAACAGACTAACTGCCCATTAGCAATTGATTGTTGGTTGACATACAGCGATACAGAATAATTGTCCATTTCCAATTGATTGTATAGCTGTCTGTCCTCCAGCAGACTAACTGCCCATTTCCAATTGATTGTATAGCTGTATGTCCACCAACAGAATAACTGCCAATTTCCAATTGACTGTATATTTGTATGTGTCCACCAACAGACTAACTGCCCATTAGAAATTGATTGTATAGCTGTATATCCACAAGCAGACTAACTTCCCATTTCCAATTGATTGTATATTTGTATGTGTCCACCAACAGACTAACTGCCAATGTACAATTGACTGTATAGCTGTTTGTCAACCAACAGACTAACTGCCAATTTCCAATTGATTGCATAGCTGAATGTCAACCAACAGAATAACTGCCCATTTCTAGTTGATTGTTAATTAGTATGTGTCCACCAACAGACTAACTGTTCATTTCCAGTTGATTGTATAACTGTATTTCCACCAACAGACTAACTGCCCATTTCAAGTTGATTGTATAGCTTTATGTCCACCAACAGACTAAATGCCCTTTTGAAATTGATTATATAGCTTTATGTCCATCAACCGATTAACTGCCCATTAGCAATTGATTGTTGATTGACATACAGCTGATACAGACTAATTGTCCATTTCCAATTGATTGTATAGCTGTATGTGTCCACCAACAGACTAACTGCCAATTAGCAATAGATTGTATAGCTGTATGTCCCTTAACAGACTAACAGCCCATTTCCAATTGATTGCATAGCTGTTGGCCCTCCAGCAGACTAATTGCCAATAAGCAATTGATTGTATAGCTTTATGTCCACCAACAGCCTAACTGCCTATTTGAAATGTATTGTATAGCTTTGAGTTCACCAACAGACGAACTGCCCATTAGCAATTGATTGTTGGTTGACATACAGCCTAACTGCCCTTTTCCAATTGATTGCATAGCTGTATGTCCACCAATAGACTAACTGCCCATTTTCAATTTATTGTGTAGCTGTGAGTCCACCAGCAGACTAACTGCCCATAAGCAATTGATTGTATAGCTTTGAGTTCACCAACAGACTAACTGACATTTGCAATGATTGTTGGTTGACATACAGCGATACAGAATAATTGTCCATTTCCAATTGATTGTATAGCTGTATGTCCTCCAGCAGACTAACTGCCCATAAGCAATTGATTGTATAGCTGTATGTGTCCACCAACAGACTAACTGCCAATTAGCAATAGATTGTTTAGCTGTATGTCCACCAACAGACTAACTGCCCATTTCCAATTGATTGCATAGCTGTTGGTCCACCAACAGACTAACTGCCTATTAGCAAATGATTGTATAGCTGTATGTCCAACAGCAGACTAACTGCCCAAAAGCAATTGATTGTTTAGCTGTGTGTCCACCAACAGACGAACTGCCCATTTGCAATGATTGTATAGCTGTATGTCCACCAACAGACTAACTGCCCATTTCCAATTGATTGTATATTTGTATGTGTCCACCAACCGACTAACTGACCATTTCCAATTGATTGCATAGCTGTATGTCAACCAACAGACTAACTGCCCATTTCCAATTGATTGTATATTTGTATGTGTCCACCAACCGACTAACTGACCATTTCCAATTGATTGCATAGCTGTATGTCAACCAACAGACTAACTGCCCATTAGCAATGGATTGTATACCTGTGAGTCCACCAACAGATTAACTGCCAATTTCCAATTGATTTCATAGCTGTATATCCACTGGCAGACTAACTGCCCATTTGCAATTGATTGTATACATGTATGTAAGCCAACAGACTAACTGCCAATTTCCAATTGAATCTATATTTGTATGTGTCCACCAAGAGACTAACTGCCCATTAGCAATGGATTGTTGGTTGACATACAGCGATACAGAATAATTGTCCATTTCCAATTGATTGTATAGCTGTATGTCCTCCAGCAGACTAACTGCCCATAAGCAATTGATTGTATAAGCTGTATGTGTCCACCAACCGACTAACTGACCATTTCCAATCGATTGCATAGCAGTATGTCAACCAACAGACTAACTGCCCATTAGCAATGGATTGTATAGCTGTGAGTCCACCAACAGACTAACTGCCCATTTTCAATTTATTGTGTAGCTGTATGTCAACCAACAGACTAACTGCCAATTTCCAATTGATTGAATAGCTGAATGTCCACCAACAGACTAACTGCCCATTTGCAATGATTTTTGGTTGACATACAGCAATACAGAATAATTGTCCATTTCCAATTGATTGTATAGCTGTATGTCCTCCAGCAGACTAACTGCCCTTAAGCAATTGATTGTATAGCTGTATGTGTCCACCAACAGACTAACTGCCCATTAGCAATTGGTTGTTGGTTGACATACAGACAAACTGCACATTTCCAATTGATTGCATAAGCAACTGATTGTATACCTGTATGTGTCCACCAACAGACTAACTGACCATTTCAAATTGATTGTTAATTAGTATGTGTCCACCAAGAGACTAACTGCCCATTAGCAATTGGTTGTTGGTTGACATACAGACAAACTGCCCATTTCCAATTGATTGCATAAGCAATTGATTGTATAGCTGTATGTGTCCACCAACAGACTAACTGCCCATTTCCAGTTGATTGTATAGGTTTATGTCCATCAACAAACTAACTGCCGATTACCAATTGATTGTTGGTTGGCATACAGCGATACAGACTAATTGTCCATTTCCAATTGATTGTATAGCTGTATGTCCACCAACATGTATGTCCACCAACAGACTAACTGCCCATTTCCAATTGATTGTATAGCTGTATTTGTCCTTCAACAGACTAACTGCCTATTAGCAAATGATTGTATAGCTGAATGTCCACACACAGACTAACTGCCCATTAGCAATTGATTGTATAGCTGTTTGTCAACCAACAGACTAACTGCCCATTAGCAATTGATTGTATAGCTGTATGTTCACCAGCAGACTAACTGCCCATTTCCAATTGAATGTATAGCTGTATGTCCACTAGCAGACTAACTGCCCATAAAATATTGATTGTATAGCTGTATGTGTCCACCAACAGACTAACTGCCCATGTTCAATTGGTTGTATAGCTGTATGTCCACTAACAGACTAACTGCCCATTTTCAAATTATTGTATAGCTGTATGTCCACCAACAGACTAACTGCCCATTTCCAATTGATTGTATAGCTGTATGTCCACCAACAGACTAACTGCCCAATTCCAATTGATTGTAGAGCTGTATGTCCACCAACAGAATAAATGACCATTTCCATTTGATGGTATAGCTGAATGTGTCCACCAACAGAATAAATGACCATTTCCAGTTGATGGTATAGCTGTATGTCCCCCAACAGACAAACTTCTCATTAGCAATCGATTGTATAGCTTTGTCCATCAACCGACTAACTGCCCAATTCCAATTTATTGTATAGCTGTATTTGTCCTCCAACAGACTTACTTCCCATTTCCAATTCATTGTATAGCTGTAAATCCACCAGTACACTAACTCCCCATGAGCAATTGATTGTATAGCTTTATGTCCACCAACAGACTATCTGCCCAAAAGCAATTGATTGTATACTTGTATTTTCACCAGCAGACTAACTGCCCATAAAATATTGATTGTATAGCTTTATGTCCACCAACAGCCTAACTGCCCATTTGAAATGTATTGTATAGCTTTGAGTTCACCAACAGACTAACTGCCCATTTGCAATGATTGTATAGCTGTATGTCAACCAACAGACTAACTGCCAATGTTCAATTGACTGTATAGCCACCAACAAACTAACTGCCCTTTTCCAATTGATTGTATAGTTGTATGTCAACCAACAGACTAACTGCCAATTTCCAATTGATTGCATAGCTGAATGTCCACCAACAGAATAACTGCCCATTTCTAGTTTATTTTATAACTGTATGTCCACCAACAGACTAACTGCCCATTTAAAACTGATTGTAAATTAGTATGTGTCCACCAACAGACTAACTGCCCATTTCCTGTTGATTGTATAGCTGTATGTCCTCCAACAGACTAACTGCCCATAAAAAATGTATTGTATAGATGTATGTGACCACCAATAGACTAACTGCCCATTAGCAATTGATTGTATAGCTGTATGTGTCCACCAACAGACTAACTGCCCATTAGCAATTGATTGTATAGCTTTATGTGTCCACTAACAGACTAACTGCCCATTTTCAAATTATTGTATAGCTATATGTCCACCAACAGACTAACTGCCCATTTCCAATTGATTGTATAGCTGTATGTCCACTAACAGACTAACTGCCCATTTCCAAATGATTGTATAGCCTTGTGTACACCAACAGACTAACTGCCCATTTGAAATTGATTGTAGAGCTGTATGTCCACCAACAGAATAAATGACCATTTCCAATTGATGGTATAGCTGTATGTGTCCACCAACAGAGTAACTGCCCATTTCCAGTTGATTGTATAGCTGTATGTCCCCCAACAAACTAACTGCTCATTAGCAATAGATTGTATAGCTTTATGTCCATCAACCGACTAATTGCCAATTTGCAATTGATTGTATGTTTACATACAGCGATACAGACTAATTGTCCATTTCCAATTGATTGTATAGCTGTATGTGTCCACCAACAGACTAACTGCCCATTTCCAATGGATTGTATAGCTGTACGTCCTCCAGCAGATTAACTGCCCATAAGCAATTGATTTTATAGCTGTATGTCCACTAACAGACTAACTGTTAAGACATTGTGGAAGTAGACACAGGACGAGGATCTAAATGCAGCTAGGGTTATTAAAATAAAAGGGCAACACAAAAATAACATGAACAAAAGGAAACATCCACGATTGGAAAAGGTAAACAAAACACGAAAGGCAAACAAAGGGTTAACATAACACAGAAGGCATACACGGGAATAACTGTGGTGAAAACAACGACGGAAACATGGGAAACCGGCATCTACATACAACAAAGACCGACAGGGGAAAGGAGGAACAAACAGGGTTAAATACACAAACACAATGAAGACTAAACGAGACACAGGTGAGAACAATGAAGAGTGCAGGCAGTGAGAGAGGCCAGGGATTGTGGGAATTGTAGTTTTACACACGGACAGTGAGACTCAGGGCGGACAACAGGGAAAACGTGACATGGAACGGGATCGGTGACGGGTGAAACGGAAGACACGGAGCAGACAACACGGAAATATGACATAAACGTGATGGGTGAAACAGAGAACATAGGGCAGACAACACAGGAACGTGACATAGCCCCCCCTCAAAAGGACCGGATTCCAGACGGTCCTAAGAAAAGGAATAGAAAAAATAAACAAAGGTTCAAGGAGAGGGGGTTTGGACAAGGGGGAAAACAGACAGACCAAAGGGGCCACAAGGGACACAAAGACAGACTAAGGCGGCACAAGGGACACAGAGACAGACCAAGGAGGCACAAGGGACACAGAGACAGACTAAGGAGGCACAAGGGACAATTAGGCAGTCCATGGGGGAAAAAGGGGCAATTAGGCAGTCCACGGGGGAACAAGGGGCAATTAGGCAGTCCACGGGGGCACAAGGAGCAATTAGGCAGTCCACGGGGGCACAAGGGGCAATTAGGCAGTCCACGGGGGCACAAGGGGCAATTAGGCAGTACTCGGGGGCACAGAGAGCAGACAGGCAGACTAGGGAGGCCGAGAGGGCAAGCAAGCAGTCTCTGGGGATGTGTGAAGGGAACCGGGTCAGGTGGCCTGGGGGGCGTCCACAGGGTAGAGACGGGCTTAGGAGGCCAGGGAGGTATCGACCGAGCAGGGACAAGTTTAGGTGGTCTGGGAGGCGGCCACAATTTGGGGACAGGTTTGGGTGGCCCGGGAGCTGGCCACAAGGCAGGGGCCGATTCAGGGGGCCTGGGAGGTGGCCACAGGACTGAGGCCGGTTTAGATGGCCCAGGAGCTGGCCACAGTACAGAGGCCGGTTTAGGTGGCCTGGGAGGAGGAGTGGCCCCTGGGGAAGCTGGCGGAGCCGCGTGAGGCGGAGCCAAGGAGGACTTCTGAGGCGGAGCATTCGAAGACTTGGGTGGCGACGCCGAAGGAGGCCTAGGCAGGGCCGCAGAAGACCCTGGAGGCGGAGCCGTGGGAGGCGATTGCGTAGAAGGCTCAGAAGGTGGAGCTGAGGGAGCCACTGGAGGCGGAGTCGAGGGAGGCTCAGGAGGTGGAGCTGAAGGAGGCTCTGGAGGTGGAACCGAGGGAGGCCCCGGAAGCCAAGCCGAGGCAGGCCCAGGAGGCGGAGCCGAGGGAGGTGGCGCCGTGGGAGGTTTCTGAGGCGAAGACCTGGTAGGCTCTGTAATCTCTGGGGGAAGAGCCGTAGGAGGCTCTGGGGGTGGAGCCCTGGGTGGCTCGAGAGGTGGAGCCCTGGGTGGCGGAGCTCTGGAAGGCTCGAGAGGCTTACGAGGCGGAGCCCTGGAAGGCTCGAGACGCTTGAGGCGGAGCCCTGGGTGGCTCGAGAGGCGGAGCCCTGGAAGGCTCGGGGGCGGAGCCCTGGAAGGCTCGAGATGCTTGAGAGGCGGAGCCCTGGGTGGCTCGAGAGGTGGAGCCCAGGAAGGCTTGTGGGGCGGAGCCCTGGAAGGCTCGAGAGGTGGAGCCCAGGAAGGCTCGGGGGGGCGGAGCCCTGGAAGGCTTGGGGGGCTTAAGAGGCGGAGCCCTGGAAGGCTCGAGAGGCTTGAGAGGCGGAGTCCTGGAAGTCTCGAGAGGCGGAGTCCTGGGAGGCTCGTGAGGAGGAGCCCTGGAAGAATCGAGGGACTTGAGAGGCGGAGCCCTAGGAGGCTCGAGAAGTTTGAGAGGCGGAGCCCTAGGAGGCTCGAGAGGATGAGCCCTGGAAGACTCGAGAAACTGGAGAGGCGGAGCCCTGGGAGGCTCGGGAGAAGGAGCCCTGCAAGACTCGAGAGACTTGGGAGGCGGAGCTCTGGAAGGCTCGGGAGGAGGAGCCCTGGAAGACTCGAGAGACTTGGGAGGCGGAGCCTTGGAAGGCTCGAGGGGTGCTGGCTCTTGGACGGTCCTGGCTACTGGCGCTGGCCCTTGGATGGTCATGGCTACTGGCGTTGGCCCTGGGACGGTCATGGCTACTGGCGCTGGCTCTTGGACGGTCAAGGCTGCTGGCGCTGGCTCTTGGATGGTCATGGCTACTGGCACTGGGACAGGGATGGTCGAGGCTACAGGCGCTGGCTCAGGGACGGTCGAGGCTACAGGCGCTGGCTCACTGACCTCTGGGGTGACAGGCACTGGCTGGTTGACCGTGGCTGACGAGGGCTCAGGCTCGCAGACCGGGACAGGCGTTGGCTCTGGCTCGCAGACCGGGGCAGGCGTTGACTGGAGAGCGGAGGTTTTCCTTCTCCTCCTCCTCCGGGCGGAGGAAGTTGGCAGCGCTGGCTCATCGATCTGGGTAGGCAAGGGCTCAAGCTCGACAGCCGGAATCACGAGGGGTGGTTCCTTGGGCGTGAGTTTCCTCAGAACGAGGCTCACGTACTCCCTCCACGGTAACCCAACCCAGTAGATGGACTTCAGGCTGTCGTCGTCGAGCCCGGTGTGGATGGCGACCGTGGAGAAGAGTCGTGAGTACTCGCGGACGGGGAGATTTGCCAGGGGCAGTTCGAGGAAAAACGCTGCTAGATCCATTTGGCGGTTCGGTCTTTCTGTTAAGACGTTGTGGAAGTAGACACAGGACGAGGATCTAAATGCAGCTAGGTTTATTAAAATAAAAGGGCAACACAAAATAACATGAACAAAAGGAAACATCCACGATGGGAAAAGGTACACAAATCACGAAAGGCAAACAAAGGGTTAACATAACATGGAAGGCATACACGGGGATAACTGTGGCGAAAACAATGACGGAAACATGGGAAACCGGCATCTACATACAACAAAGACCAACAGGGGAAAGGAGGAACAAACAGGGTTAAATACACAAACACAATGAAGACTAAACGAGACACAGGTGAGAACAATGAAGAGTGCAGTCAGTGAGAGAGGCCAGGGATTGTGGGAATTGTAGTTTTACTCACGGACAGTGAGACTCAGGGCAGACAACAGGGAAAAAGTGACAAGGAACGGGATCGGTGACGGGTGAAACGGAAGACATGGAGCAGACAAAAACGGAAACATGACATAAACGTGATGGGTGAAACAGAGAACATAGGGCAGACAACACAGGAACGTGACACTAACTGCCAATTTCCAATTGATTGTATAGCTGTTGGTCCACCAGCAGACTAACTGCCCATTTTCAATTGATTGTACAGTGGTTTGTGTCCACAAACAGACTAACTGCCCTATTTTCAATTGATTGTATAGCTGTATGTCCACCAACAGACTAACTGCCCATTAGCAATTGATTGTATAGCTGTTTCTCCACCAGCAGACTAACTGCCCATAAGCAATTGATTCAATAGCTGTATGTAAGCTAACAGACTAACTGCCCATTAGCAATTGATTGTACAGCGGTATGTGTCCACAAACAGACTAACTACCCATTAGAAATTGATTGTACAGCGGTATGTGTCCACCTACAGACAAATTGCCAGTTTCCAATTGATTGTATAGCTGTATGTGTCCACAAGCAGACTTACTGCCCATTAGCAATTGATTGTATAGCTGTATGATTTTACCAACAGGATAACTGCCCATTTCAAATAGATTGCATAGCTGTATGTTACCAACAGACTAACAGCCCATTTCCAATTGATTGTATAGCTGTATGTGCTCCAGCAGACTAACTGCCCATTTTCAATTTATTGTATAGCTGTGAGTCCACCAACAGACTAACTACCAATTTCCAATTGATTGCATAGCTGTATATCAACCAGCAGACTAACTGCTCATTAGCAATTGATTGTATAGCGGTATGTGTCGACCAGCATACTAACTGCCCATTAGCAATTGATTGTATAGTGGTATGTGTCTACCAACAGACAAACTGCCCATTTCCAATTGATCGTATAGCTGTATGTGTCGAAGAACAGACTAACTGCCCATAAGCAATTGATTGTATAGCTGTTTGTCCACCAGCAGACTAACTACCCATTAGCAATTGATTGTATAGCTGTATGTGTCTACCAACATACTAACTGCCCTTTCCAATTGATTGTATAGCTGTATGTCCCCAACAGACTACCTGCCCATTAGCAATGGATTGTTTAGCTTTATGTCCATCAACCAACTAACTGCCCATTAGCAATTGATTGTTGGTTGACATACAGCGATACAGACTAATTGTCCATTTCTAATTGATTGTATAGCTGTATGTCCACCAACAGTCTAACTGCCCATTTCCAATTCATTGTATAGCTGTATATGTCCACCAACAGACTAACTGCCCATTTCCAGTTGACTGTATAAATATGTCCACCAACAGACTAACTGCCCATTTCCAATTGATTGCATAGCTGTATGTCCACCAACAGACTAACTTCCAATTAGCAATTTATTGTATAGCTGTTTGTCCACCAGCAGACTAACTGCCCATAAGCAATTGATTGTATAGCTGTATGTGTCCACCTACAGACAAACTGCCAGTTTCCAATTGATTGTATAGCTGTATGTGTCCACCAACATACTAACTGCCCATTAGCAATTGATTGTATAGCTGTATGATTTTACCAACAGACTAACAGCCCATTTCCAATTGATTGCATAGCTGTATGTTACCAACAGACTAACAGCCCATTTCCAATTGATTGTATAGCTGTATGTGCTCCAGCAGACTAACTGCCCATTTTCAATTTATTGTATAGCTGTGAGTCCACCAACAGACTAACTACCAATTTCCAATTGATTGCATAGCTGTATATCAACCAGCAGACTAACTGCTCATTAGCAATTGATTGTATAGCGGTATGTGTCGACCAGCATACTAACTGCCCATTAGCAATTGATTGTATAGTGGTATGTGTCTACCAACAGACAAACTGCCCTTTCCAATTGATCGTATAGCTGTATGTGTCGAAGAACAGACTAACTGCCCATAAGCAATTGATTGTATAGCTGTTTGTCCACCAGCAGACTAACCACCCATTAGCAATTGATTGTATAGCGGTATGTGTCTACCAACATACTAACTGCCCTTTCCAATTGATTGTATAGCTGTATGTCCCCCAACAGACTACCTGCCCATTAGCAATGGATTGTTTAGCTTTATGTCCATCAACCAACTAACTGCCCATTAGCAATTGATTGTTGGTTGACATACAGCGATACAGACTAATTGTCCATTTCTAATTGATTGTATAGCTGTATGTCCACCAACAGTCTAACTGCCCATTTCCAATTCATTGTATAGCTGTATATGTCCACCAACAGACTAACTGCCCATTTCCAGTTGATTGTATAAATATGTCCACCAACAGACTAACTGCCCATTTCCAATTGATTGCATAGCTGTATGTCCACCAACAGACTAACTTCCAATTAGCAATTTATTGTATAGCTGTTTGTCCACCAGCAGACTAACTGCCCATAAGCAATTGATTGTATAGCTGTATGTGTCCACCTACAGACAAACTGCCAGTTTCCAATTGATTGTATAGCTGTATGTGTCCACCAACATACTAACTGCCCATTAGCAATTGATTGTATAGCTGTATGATTTTACCAACAGACTAACAGCCCATTTCCAATTGATTGTATAGCTGTATGTCCACTAACAGACTAACTGCCCATTTTCAATTTATTGTATAGCTGTGAGTCCACTAACAGACTAACTACCAATTTCCAATTGATTGCATAGTTTTATATCCACCAGCAGACTAATGTCACAATCATAAGGCGGAAGCAAGAATGCAAGTAACTCCTTTTAATGAGAGGTCAGAATACACAAAACAGTGTAGGCTGGTGAAGAGTGGAGGAGTGAATCCTGTGCAGGTGAATATCCAGATGAGACGAACCAGGATAGATAGCGGACAGACATACGAAGGACAAACACTGAGGCCACCAAACCAACGATCTGACAAAGAGAGGAGATTGTGATGAGTATATATGCATATGAGTGAATAGGCAGCAGCTGGTGCAGGGAATGAGATCAGCTGGCACGCTGATCAATGGAACGAGCGGTAACGCCCACTAACACACGCTCACACACACAGAACAACAATAAAACGGGACATGAAGGAAAAAGCGAATTCATGAATCGTGACAACTAACTGCTCATTTGCAATTGATTGTATAGCTGTATGTAAGCCAACAGACTAACTGTCCATTTGCAATTGATTGTATAGCTGTATGTCCACAAGCAGACTAACTGCCCATATGCAATTGATTGTATAGCTGTATGTTCACCAACAGACTAACTGTCCATTAGCAATTGATTGTTGGTTGACAAAGCGATACAGACTAATTGTCCATTTCCAATTGATTGTATAGCTGTATGTCCACCAACAGACTAACTGCCCATTTCCAGTTGATTGTATAACTGTCCACAAGCACACTAACTGCCCATAAGCAATTGATAGTATATTTGTATGTGTCCACTAACAGACTAACTGCCCATTTCCAATTGATTGCATAGCTGTTTGTCCATCAGCAGACTAACTGCCCATAAGCAATTGATTGTATATTTGTATGTTTCCACCAACAGTCTAACTGGCCATTTCCAATTGATTGCATAGCTGTATGTCAACCAACAGGCTAACTGCCCACTAGAATTGATTGTATCGATGGTAGTAGTTTGAACTGAATTGGATTGGGGTTGACTTGGCTGTCCACTCCAGCCTCATGAACCAACATTTATATGGCGTATCGAGGCGGAATTATTATTTACATCTTAGCACTCCTGCTGCTTTAGCTCCGTTGCTGCTGGCTTGGTCGAGCTGGTGGTGTTGCGCAGGGAAGCGCTGTTGTCTTTGCCCAGCTGAGTCATCAAGCTGTATATCAAAATATCCTGAGCAATGGAACGGCTAACTTACCAACTACTGTCCGGCCACTCTCTAGGATGAAATCTTCAAGCCCAAACTACAAGCTAACCAGCTACCTGCTAATCACGATCTTACTGGCAGGTGACGATCATTCAAATCCTGGACCAGTTTGCAAAGTTGAACGAAAGCCATTTTTTTCGGATAGCGCTACACCTCAGCTTGTAAACGCCACTGAACTGCATCATGGAAGTGACAATCGATCTGTAAGTCCGATCGCAACTCCACAAAACACTATTCTTAACTTGAATGGCTGTAAAGAACATTTAAATAGAGTGACGACTAAAAGAAAGTTTGAACTTTTTCAACCAGTAAACCAGTCTAAAGTATTGTGGGATAAAAGACTAAAACCCAAAGGCCTGCTCGGCGGACATTTGAATATAAGAAGTATTGTATCAAAGACAGAGCAAATTGAGGGTCTGCTGATGGATTCTAATTTGGACTTTTTTTTCCTCTCTGAATCATGGCTAACTGAGTTATCACCAAAGACTGCTTTTGCTGTACAGGGTTCTCTTACGAGAGGTTCTCTCGTATTGCGTAAGCTAGCTTACGCTACGGGAAAGATTCATCTTTTCTGAGATATTGAAGCCAAAAAATTATCCTTAATTTTTGTATCCATTGTCAACGCAGTGCGGCAGCTGCAGACCTTGAGCGAGCTAGCTAGCGAGCTCATAGGTTGCTCTGCTGCAACTGCTGCAGCCTATAGACGAGCTTGGGCGAACTCGCATCCAATGAGAGGCGTCCGCGCGCTCACTGCAACAAAGCCCGCCAAAATGGGCGTGACTAGAGCGCATATAAGCGTAGTTCGTAGGCTGGAACCCTGATTTTCATCTCTTCAGCGAAGCTCTTCGCATCTCTGAACTGGAAGCTGCGTCGCCGTTTGAGGGGCATCAAGCAAGCGTGGACAGCGCTCGAAGAAGCCGGCCGTCTTCGCCACCTTCAGCCGTCCTGCGAGCTACGCCATCCGGCGACGTATCCTTTTAAAGCAAGCTAGTTCTTATGAACTTCACAAAAGAGTACGAGTGTCTTTTTAAAGATGTCTCGCTCCACTTGCGCCTCATGCTGCGCCCTCTCAGCACCGGAGACCGCCACGTCATCTGGCGCTCTCTGCCTGGGACTGGGGCATGCAGAGCTCGCCCTCGCTGAAGGCGGATGCGATCTCTGCGAGGAGCTTCGATGTCGACCCTGCGGGCTCGACTCGAGCGCTCAGGACCGAAGCCGCAGCGCCGCCTTCCATTCAGCCGCGCAGTAAAAGCGCCGCTCTCAAAGGCTGCCGGAACCAGTGGTAGAAGCGATTGCCTCGCCGGAGCCCCTCCCTCGAGCATCGCCTTCACCCTCCCCGCCCACTCGGGACGCGCAGTTGCCGCCGAGCGGCTGCTCTGCTGCCATCTCGGACGAAGAAGGATAAGGGCTGTTCCATCATTGCTTCGGACAGCGAGGAGTGGTCAGGCTCACACGCCTCCTCCTCGGCCCAGGAATCCAGCAGGACCCGCGCCGGAGTCGAAGGGGAACTAACGCCTCCTCACACAGGCCGTCGACCGCCTCGGGCTCGAGTGGTCACCGCCCCCTGAACAGGCTCCCAACAGACTCCACGCCGCACCATTGCCCGCCCTCCGCGAGATGGCGGTCTAAGCTGGTGCTCCCGTCTAAGGCCTGCAGAACTACTTCCGCCTGTGTTGGCCGCGCATATACCGCCGCCGGCCAAGCCGCATCTGCTCTGCATTCCATGGCCGTCTTACAGACAGAGGCTGTTTCAGATCTGAATCTCTTTCTGCCTCATCGCGCTAGCTCCTCTGCAGGCCGCCCACGTGACCAGCCTCCTGCACGAGCCTCTTCACAGCGCCCAGCTCAACAAGCCAGACTTCTCAGCGTCGACAGGGCGGCTGCCCTCGATCGCGCTCAGACAGCCGCCCCCCTGCGGGCCTCGGCCTAAGATTGTACTGAAACCTGAGCAACCGAAGTCCTCCTAGCGTTGTTGAGAAAACGACGGCTCAGTCCCGCCACGGCCGGACCACCGTCAAAGCTTAGCCCCTGTCAGTCCCCTTCTCTCAGGCTACTGCAGTGGTGGATTCAGCAGCCAACAAGCCGGTGATACTACCCGTTTGCCTGCACTCAAACGCCATTTTCACGGCGACCCAAAGAAATCTTGTAAAGAGTAAACATGCCTTATGTGTAGAAAATGTGCCCACAATCCAGTGCTCACCCCTACACACAAGCATTACACATCCCGTGTCCCTATCAGAGCACACTCACATAAGCGGTTACGACCCGCTCGAGTGTTAGAGTTAATAAGCGCCCACGAGCCCGTCGCGCGCCTCCTCCTCTGCCCGCTCTGTCACACGGCCAGCTGTATGTAAGTCCTGTACGCCCCTTGTCAGTCCCCTTCTCTCAGGCTACTGCAGTGGTGGATTCAGCAGCCAACAAGCCGGTGATATTACCCGCTTGCCTGCACTCAAACGCCGTTTCCACGGCGTCCAAAATAAAGCCTTATGTGTAGAAAATGTGCCCACGATTCAGTGTTCACCCCTACACACAAGCATTACACGTCCCGTGTCCCTATCAGAGCACACTCACATAAAGCGGTTACGACCCGCTCGAGTGTTAGGGTTAATAAACGCACCCACGAATCCGTGCGGCGCCCATTCTCTGGCCGCTCTGTCACACGACCAGCCTTATGTGTAGAAAATGTGCCTACGATCTAGTGTTCACCTCTACACACAAGCATTACACGTTCCGTGTCCCCATCAGAGCACACTCAAAAGCGGTTACTGAACCACTCGAGTGTTAGAGTCAATAAATGCGCTCACGAATACGTGCGCGCACCCATTCTCTGCCCGCTCTGTCACACGGCCAGCAAACACTTCTCTGTATGTAAGTCCCGTGCCCGTGGCTATGCTTGCGCATCACTTAACAGACGTGACTCTTTCCCCATTCACCTCAATCGGGAAGTCGCTCACAGAACAGCCTGTCCATGCTGTCTGCGAGCAGTCCAGCATAAGCACAGTAAGCGCGCTCACGCATTCTGTTCAGCGCGCTGTGTGCGGCAATCAGAGCGATTTGGCCATTCACCCTCTGACATTACAATATCCGAATGGGTGTTAAGCACAATAAAACAGGGCTATTTGCTACAGTTCGATCGCCGTCCTCCTTGCTTCAGAGCGCGGCTCGAAACTACTTTGAACACGGAAGCAGCGTGCATGCTTCGTTCAGAAATAGCAAACCTTCTGTGCAAAAGGGCCATAGAGAGTGCCGCCTCCCTGAGCGAGTCGGGGTTTTACAGCCGTTAATTTCTTGTCCCCAAGAAAGACGGCGGCCTCAGACCAATATTAGATCTCAGGGTTTTGAACAAAGCGCTTGCAAAAAGACCGTTCAAAATGCTTACAATCAGCAAACTCCTCGCGCATGTGCGCCAGGGGACTGGTTTATTTCTCTCGATCTGAAAAATGCATACTTTCAGATTCAGATAAATCCCGTCACAGGCCATTGTTAAGATTCGCCTCGACGGCCAGGTTTATCAATACACCGTCCTTACGTTCGGCCTGTCCTTAGCACCCCGTACTTTCACGAAGTGCATGGACGCGGCGCTCGCACCCCTGCGGAGTCAGGGTTTGCGAATTCTGAACTATTTGGACGATTGGCTGATTTTGGCACAATCACATACGGAGCTTCTGTCTCACAGGACAGTTCTCCTCAGTCATCTGAACAGTTTGGGCCTTGCAGTCAATTGGACCAAGAGCTCACTACAAAAGCCCAGTCAGGCAATTTCCTTCCTTGGAATAGAACTAGACTCAGTGGCAATGACGGCTCGCTTATCTACACAGCGCGCGCCGTGTGCAGCGACTAGCCGCGTCATTTCAGATGAACAGCCTCACACCTCTGAAGAAATTTCAGAGAGTGCTAGGCTACATGGCCTCAGCCGCAGCAGTACTTCAGCTGGGTTTACTGCACATGCGCCCGCTTCAGCATTGGCTAAACACCGGCGTCTCGCCGGGCTTGGGCCACAGGCCGCCAGCCCATCAAGGTGACTCAGACCTGTATTTCAGCTCTGCAGCCCTGGACAGTGGCCGAATGGTATCAGCGGGAGTGACAATGGGAGCTGTATCTCGCCGAAAAGTCATCTCGACAGACGCATCCAACACGGGTTGGGGCGCGGTCTGCGAGGGCTCTCCGGTTTTCGGCCTATGGTCAGTTCAGGAAAAGCTCCTTCACATAAACTGTCTGGAAATGATAGCGGTCGAGTATGCGCTCGTGCGCTTTCTCCCGGTCATTCAGGGTCACCACGTCCTGGTCCGTTCGGACATCAGATCTGTGGTATCCTACCTAAACCGTCAGGGCGGTGTCAGATCCAGGAACCTCTTCCATCTGACGAAACGCATACTGAGTTGGTCCCAGTGCCACCTGCGCTCGCTGAGGGCGACGCACGTGCCAGGCCACCTGAACGACGGCCCGGACAGACTGTCCAGAGACAATATTCCCCAGGGGAATGGTCCCTGCACGCTCAAACAGTCCAGACGTTATGGCACCTATTCGGCAGAGCGGAGATAGACCTCTTTGCGTCCAAAGAGAACTCTCACTGCCCAATATTTTTCTCGAAGCGAGGACGTGCTGGCCCAGGACTGGCCCAGACGCCCGCTTTACGCCTTCCCTCCCGTCTCGCTATTGCCACAGGTAATGCAGAGGATCAGGAAACGCGTCACTCGGTGCTCCTCATAGCCCCGCGTTGGGAGAATCAGACATGGTTCCCGGAGCTTACGCAGCTGTCACTGACAGCGCCGTGGCCCATCCCAGTGAGAGCAGATTTCCTCTCAAGCTCGCGGCACAATTTGGCATCCCCACCCAGAGCTGGGCGCTGCATGCGTGGGTGATCAACGACTACCCGTCGCTCTGCCAGAAGGAGTAATAAACACCATCATACACGCTAGAGCCCCTTCCACGAGAAGACTCTATGCGTCAAAATGGTCTGTGTTCTCAAAATGGTGCACCGACCGAGACCTGGACCCGCGGACATGTGGGGTGTCGTCGCTGCTCAGTATTTCTACAAGAGCTGCTGGATAAGGGCAGATCCCCATCCACGCTCAAAGTGTATGTGGCTGCCGTTGTGGCGTTCGCTGAACCCCTGCACGGCCAGTCATGGGGTAAAAACGAGCTGGTCATCCGCTTCCTCAGGGGAGCTAGAAGGATGAACCCCCGCGCCCCCATCGGTTCCTATCTGGGATCTTTCTATAGTTCTCGAAACTATGAAAGCCCCCTTTCGAACCACTTCAATCCGTGGATTTGAAATACCTTTCACTCAAAACCGTTTTTCTGACTGCCCTGTCATCAGTCAAACGTGTGGGAGACCTTCACGCGCTGTCTGTCAGCGCTGCGTGTCTTGAGTTTGGACCAAGTGACTCCAAGGTCATTTTAAAGCCTAGACACGGCTATGTTCCCAAGGTGATCGGTACTCCTTTCAGAGCACAGGTCATTTCCCTATCGGCGCTGCCAGCACCCGTTAGCGAACGCGACGCCAATCTCCTTTGCCCGGTCAGAGCACTGAGATTGTATACTGCGTGCTCCGCCGCTTTCAGACGCTCTGAGCAGCTTTTCGTTTCGTTCGGAGGGCGCACCAAAGGTCTGGCCGCCTCGAAACAGACACTATCTAGATGGATAGTGGGACGCTATTGCTGCTACATACGCGTCAAAAGACCTGCCATGCCCGTTGGGCATTAGGGCTCACTCCACTAGAGGCATGGCATCCTCGTGGGCATGGTCCAGCGGGATTTCCATTCACGACATATGTGTGGCAGCGGGATGGACTTCCCCCTCCACCTTTGTCAGATTTTACAATATGGAAGTGCCCGCTCTGCAGGCAAAACTACTAGTGGTTTAACACGCTACAGCTCCCCTGGTGAGCTGCACTGATGGGACACATTCCACACAGACCGGCACCGCCGCTCTGTCGTTCCCTTCCCACTATGTGCTTGTGTATTACACAATCAATGACCCGCATTCTTGCCGGACAAATATTATTTCCCCACTCATAAGGGCTCCCACGGGTCCCCCTTAATTCCCTGGGGCTCATACAGTGGATGCTTGGCACGCACGGCGTTGACAATGGGTTCCCGTAGCGTAAGCTAGCTTACGTAATACGAGAGAACCTCTCGTGAAGAGAACGTATCGGTTACCTAACGTAACCTCGGTTCTCTCTAGATGAGGGAACGAGTATTGCGTAGCCGTGCTCGCGCCACGCAGCGACTTTTCGCTTCAGTCAATGAAAACCAGGGTTCCAGCCTACTGAACTACGCTTATATGCACTCTAGTCACGCCCATTTTGGCGGGCTTTGTTGCAGTGAGCGCTGGACGCCTCTCATTGGATGCGAGTTCGCCCAAGCTCGTCTATAGGCTGCAGCAGTTGCCGCAGAGCAACCTATGAGCTCGCTAGCTAGCTCGCTCAAGGTCTGCAGCTGCCGCACTGCGTTGACAATGGATACAAAAATTAAGGATAATTTTTTGGCTTCAATATCTCAGAAAAGATGAATCTTTCCCATAGCGTAAGCTAGCTTACGCAATACTCGTTCCCTCATCTAGAGAGAACCGAGGTTACGTTAGGTAACCGATACGATATCATGTTTTTAGGAAGGATAGAAAATCAGGTAGAGGAGGAGGAGTCCTTCTGTATGTTCGTAATCATTTTAAATGTGTGTAGGTTCATCTTAATTCAACGCAAGATCTAGAATGTATTAGTAACAATAATATATAAAACTATCTCCTCAAATGTCTTTTACTGTGGTTGGATTATACAGACCCCCTAATTCAACAAAGACATTTTTTGATAAATTGAAATCTGTACTAAAGGAAATTGGTTCAAAAATTGAATTAATTGTTCTAGGTGATTTTAATATAAACTGGGTGGAAAAAGTTAAGAGATATCAACTTAAAAGCATATCAGATCAGTTGAATCTTACACAAATGATCCTTGGCCCAACAAGGATTACTCAATCAACACAAACTCAGATAGATTTAATTTTTACCAATAAACCTGAAAGAATTACAAAATCATTTAATTTGGTAACAGGTATATCAGACCACAACTTGACCTTAATCATAAGAAAGTTGACAAAAAAAAAGATTTTTATACAGACAAGGCGGCAAAAGTTTTTTTTTAATATTATACCAAAATCCTTAATCGGCCAATTCGAGGAGAAATTAAAGCACTTGGACTGGAATGGTATTATGCAGTCTGGTGACATAGAACAAGCATTTATCAATATGATTGTTGCGGCAAACCGCCAGTCACCCCGCATTCCCTCATTAGTACCAGGTGAAGCTAATCCGCAATAAATTGCGCGTACCCAGACCGGATAAGGGAATGCACCGCTGCTATTGTTTGTGTGCACTGGAAGCTGACGCTACAGCAGATAGCAGTGCTAGCTCAAGTATTAGAGCTTGATGTCTGTTTTGAACACTGTGCGGGATCGTGTACTCACCAAAGAACTCTGAAGTGACAGCCGGTAAGCTTGAAGCTCTGCTGGTTGAAAAACACTGAACTTTGAAATGCTTGCTAATTGCTGTTATCAGCGTGTGAATATAGCGTTCAATGAAGCTCTGTAAATCGCGTCATTGTTCTTAAGTAGCATATTTTTAATATATGGTGTTTATTGGTGTAGTGTGTTAAAATATGCCTATTCGTGTATATTTAAATTAATCTACTTAGTTTGTCTGGTTTGATTTGGTAACTGTGTTTTGAAATATTTAACAGCTGTCCAAATCATATGGAGTACTGCTTAAACCCATTTGATAAATAGTCAAATCACTCAAGTTAATATTTCTATGTAATTGCATATAGTTTAATTATTAAAATGGCAATTCATTTATAAATATGGTTAAAAGCATAGGTTAATTCATGGCCTTTGTGGTTAAAGTCCAGTCAATTTAAACCATGCAAATGTGTAAAGGCTATTAATGCATTTATTTTGTACCTTATAATGTAGGATAAATTACGGATGTAATAATCCGTAATTTAGCTGTATAATACTTACCATCTTTAATTGAATGTGTAATATTTACCAACCTTTGTGCAATATATTTAGGTTTGGTGGAATGTTCATGTTTTAAATGGTTTGTTAACTTAAGGTACTGATGTATTTGTAGTGCTGCGCAAAGATGTTAAAATTTAAGTTATGATAAACCTGCTAACTTATGCACTTTATTGGGTTTCCTTGTGATTAACACTGTATGTATGATTATGTTTTGAAGGTTTTTTACCTACATGAATTCTATAATAAATGGAAGTAATTCACAAGGCCTAATCATTGAGTGGAATCCAGTTTATAACTTCAAATAGTGAGAACCTATCTCCTTCAAGCATGGGGAAACGCACAGTCAAAGAAACGCTTGACAATGATGGATAGTTAATACGACTAAAAATGAATTTAGTAAAACTATATCTTACTCGAGTAAAGTATATCTGCCATGGTTAAATGAACAGCTTTGGAAGCTAATGAAGCAGAGAGACTTGGCATTAAAGGTTGCTCTTAAATCTAAATTACCACATGATAAGAGAAACATTCCAGAATTTGCGAAATAAAGTAGTAAAAGAATTAAGACAGGCCAAAGCTAATTATTTTATTAAATTAATTGAGGATTCTAAAGGAAATTGTAAATGAATTTGGAAAAGTATTGATAAAATTACAAGAAGGAGAATAAATCAGTTCAAAATTGGATAATACGGGACCAATCGAAGTTAATAGAAGATAAAGGAAAAAATAGCTACAATTTTTAATTCCTTCCTCTTGAACTCTGTACAGTGTCTGGCTAGGAAATTTGGTGCGAGATTTGGAGTACTAGAACCCATAAACAATGAAACGCCTGTCTTCACTATTGATAGAATGTGCCTTAGGGATGCGGGTACTTGAGACAGGGAACAGGCAGGATCTTCTCCATACCACACTTTTAGATTTTGGGGGGAGGGTAGCAGGTCGTATGTGGCCCTGATGACAAAACTCAGCCGAGCTCCCTCCATCTGCCAGATGTCACGCCAGCTGAGCTTTTTCTTCTCCAGGCCCTCCCAGTTGGTCCATCTCTCTTGCTTGGCCATTGATACTGCTTTGGCATGTCGCTCTCCTTCCTCCTGTTTCTTAATTTCCTCTACCACTAGCTGTCTCTTCTGCACTGATGTTGCTTTATGCCACAGAGGAGTTTGGGGATGATTCCGAACCCTTCCATGCTGTACTTGTCCAACCACATCTCTGAAATGAAGCGCAGACTTTGCACTCTGAACAGCTTCTGATGGAGTCCACTTTCTTCCTGCTACCACCCGGGGGGCTGCTGTTCGAATGACTGCATCCTCAGATAGGGTCATGACGAGCCTTGCTTTGGTGCATTTGAACTCTTCTACAAGCCCTGTGATTGGTAATTCCAACTTGCCATGTCCATAAAGTCCAACGAAACTTAAACACCGTGGAATTCCAAGCCACTGCTTCAGCTGTGTGCTTACTAGCCGTTCCAACTTTTCAACCTTGGTGATGGGGATCTCGTATACGATTAACAGCCACAAGAGTCTTGGGAGTATTCCAAACTGAAAACACCATAACTTGAGTTTTCCTGGCAACAAGGTCTTATTGATGCGCTCCATGTACATGCTGGTATCATTTTTAAGTTGTTCAAACTGCTCCGTGTCTTTGAGCTTCGCATCATACCATCTCCCCAAGCTCTTTACTGGCATTTCTGAGATCGTTGGGACAGGTGTTCCGCCAACATGAAATCTTTGATCTGTAACTTGGCCTTTTAACAATGGAGATACTTCTGCACTTATTGGCCTTTAACTTCATTCTTGCCCATGTTATATTTTGATGAAGTTTCTCCAGCAATCTTTTGGTGCAGGGGACAGTTGTTGTGAGTGTTGTTAGATCATCCATATAGGCTCGAATTGGTGGTAACCTCTGATTACTTTGCAGTCGTTCTCCCCCCACAACCCATCTCGAGGCTCTAATAATGATCTCCATTGCCATCGTGAAGGCCAATGGGGAGATGGTACACCCTGCCATGATACCTACTTCCAGCGGTTGCCAACTTGTGGTGAATCCTGACATTGTAAGGCAAAACTGTAGATCCCGAAAGTAGTGTTTCACTAAATTTGTGATTTTAGTCGGAACCTGGAAGAAATCAAAGGCCACCCACAGAACTGGATGAGGAACTGAACCATAGGCATTGGCCAGATCAAGGAACAAGACATGAAGATCTTTTCCTTCTTTCTTTGCAGTCTGGATTTGATGCCATATAATGCTGTTATGTTCAATGCATCCCGAAAAGCCTGCGATACCAGCCTTTTGAATTGAAGTGTCAATAAAATGGTTTTGTTTTAAATACTGTGTTAATCGTTGTGCCAATACACTAAAAAAGATTTTGCCTTCAACGTTCAGAAGGTTTATCTGATGGAACTGTTCAAAGGTGGTCGAGTTCTTTTCTTTTGGGATGAATACCCCTCCTGCTCTTCGCCAGGCTTTCGGAATAATTTGCTTGACCCACGCCACCAGATGTTTTGACATTTCTGTGGAAGAACATGAAGGAGCGTTCTTGTAGACACTATACGGTACGGCGTTAGGGCCTGGTGCAGATCTTGCCTTTTTCACTGCCTGCTTTACCTCGCTCAGCTTGGGAGGGCTGATATCAAACTGATGTTGTGGTGACGATATTGGAGGGACGTCAGTGGGGACAACGATCGGTTCATCTTTTTTTCCATCTGTATAGATGGTCCTCAGCTGCTCTTCAACCTGGTCTTTTGATATTTTCAGAGATCCACTCTTCTCCTTTGTGAATATGCCTTTCACAAATTTAAAAGTGTCTTTATAGAAATCGGTTCTGGATTTTTTCTTTCTTGTTCCGGCGCATCCATAAGCTTTCTGCTCGACTGAGTTTTGAGAGCCTATGCTTTAGGTCCTTCTGAAGTACGTTGATACCTTCCCTTTCTTCTACTGTCGCCTTTCTCCACAACTTTTAGCCGTCGCCTCTCTTTTACAAGTTGTTGGATTTCTTGCAGCCGACGGGACTTGGGGGCAGGAAGCATGCCTTTCTTTTTGACTTGTTCCTTTTACTCCACATTTCTCCTCTCCGTAGCTGTAGATAAGGTCACCCATTTTCTCCAGCTTTTTCTTGGCTGACCCTTTGATGTTATTTAGGATAAGGCTTAAGTCTGTGTTGATGGTTTCCCACTCCTTGCTGTTAGATTTCGGCCATTTTACCACCGGCTTACGTCCTTGCATGTTTTCTTTTTTGCGGTGGGCTGCTTGTTGTCTTGAACTGGTGGTTCTGCCTGATGCTTCCTCCTCATTCCCTGGGGTGCTGATTGTCTGCGGACTGTGGGGTTCTTCCTGCCGCTGATTCTCATCCGACTGATTTAACCTTCTTCTTGACAGAATCTGGTCAATGCGGGGCCCTGGGTTGGTGGTTTTCAGGCATTTCTTCCGTCCTTGATGTACCTTAAGACCATGTGTTGATGTTACTTTCGCCCATCCACACACGCAAATTTGAAGAACATGTCCAACTGCTAGTTTCTCAAAAGTTTTCCTACTTCTTTCATTCGATGTCATGTCCATTGCAAGGGTCATTACCGGGAGGTCAGTCTGTGAGTCTTCTTGCGCCCCTGCTCTCGCAGACTCTAGGGGTATACTTCTTATTGAACTTTTCGTAGCCTGATAAGGTGGCTCATGTACCCTAATAGGGTGACTGAGCCTGCTGTTATGGGTAGCTAGCCCATAACAACCCCATTGGGGTCTATTTCCTCCTGTCAGCTGTCTTTCCATGCTGTCACATGGTCTTTCCCATGTCGTCAGCTGCAAATTCACAACCGTCACTGGGTTTTCTTTCAGAAGATCAGTAAAGCTAATAGGACTAGATGTTTCAATCCCTTTAGTAAGAAACTCTTGACAGTAGCAGTCGGTGTGGAGTTGTGAAAAGGAGGATAAGGTATGTCATTGGGGTCTTCAGGTGGGCACCCTGCTTCATCAACGTTTCATTGATTGAAGCCCACAACGTCTCCATAAGGCTCAACAGTGTACCCAGCATCCCAGGTACACCCCCTCCATGCCATACCCTCAATATCCCTAAGGGACTCTGCATGGCAGGGGCGTCCTTCTCCCTGAATCGGGCCTGAGCCTGACCGCATACCATCTGTTTCTACCTTACTGCTCAATTGGAGTCTTTACGCTTGATCCAGAGCCAATTACTGCTTTTTTCGGGAGCAGTTGACATGGACTTGATGGCCTGTTGGAGACAGCGACCCTTCACCCCTATCTTTTTCAGCAAACTGATGGTAGATTTAGCAACAAATCCCCTGCATCCCACATCTACTGGAAAGATGCTGGTCTTCCAGCCACTCTGGGATGCTTCAGCTGCTAGGTCGGAATATTTGGTCTTTTTCCTCTCATAAGCCTCTTCAACTCAATCTTCCCATGGTACTGTTAATTCCTCCACATATACTAATTTTGTTGTTGGAGACCACAGGACCATGTCTGGTCGGAGTGTTGTAGCCACTTTCTGTGGGAAATACAAGCTTCTTATCAAGGTCCACTTCCAATCTCGCGCTGACTGCAGGATGCTTGTATCCTTAAGTGCTGTACTATGCTCTTGATTTTGGCCAGCTGGTACGAAATTTGTGAAGTTGACCTGTATTGCCAATGTTTGTGGGAGATTTTATTTTTTTTTTGTGGTGGTTCGCTTCTGTTCTATTATTGATGCCAGTTCTCTGAGTACTTGGTTATGCCGCCAAGTATAGGGCCCTTGGGTGAGACTTGTAGTACACCCTGATAGAATGTGCCTTAGGGATGCGGGTACTTGACACAGGGAACAGGTAGGATCTTCTCCATACCACACTTTGATTTTGGGGGGAGGGTAAGCAATTAGCATAAGCAATTGATTGCATAGCTGTATGTCCACTAACAGACTAACTTCCCATTAGCAATTGATTGTACAGCGGTATGTGTCCACAAACAGACAAATTGCCAGTTTCCAATTGATTGTATAGCTGTATGATTTTACCAACAGAATAACTGCCCATTTCCAATTGATTGCATAGCTGTATGTTACTAACAGCCAATTTCCAATTGATTGTATAGTTGTATATCCACCAACAGACTAACTGCCCATTAGCAATTGATTGTTGGTTAACACAGCGATACAGACTAATTGTCCATTTCTTATTGATTGTATAGCGGTATGTGTCGACCAACAGACAAACTGCCCTTTCCAATTGATTTTATAGCTGTTTGTCCACCAGCAGACTAACTGCCCATAAGCAATTGATTATATAGCAGTTTGTGTCCACCAACAGACTAACTACCCATTAGCAATTGATTGTATAGCTTTGTCCATCAACCGACTAACTGCCCTATTTTCAATTGATTGCATAGCTGTATATCCACCAGCAGACTAACAGCTCATTTGCATTTGATTGTATAGCAGCATGTGTCCACCAACAGACTAACTGCCCATAAAATATTGATTGTTTAGCTTTATGTCCATCAACCAACTAACTGCCAATTAGCAATTGGTTGTTGGTTGACATACAGCAATACAGACTAATTGTCCATTTCTAATTGATTGCATAGCTGTATGTGCTCCAGCAGACAAACTGCCCATAAGCAATTGATTATATAGCTGTAGGTGTCCACCAACAGACTAACTTCCAATTAGCAATTTATTGTATAGCTGTATGGGTCCACCTACAGACAAACTGCCAGTTTCCAATTGATTGTATAGCTGTTTAGCCACCAGCAGACTAACTGCCCATAAGCAATTGACTGAACAGCTGTATGTCCACCAACAGACTAACTGCCCATTAGCAATTTGATTGTATAGCTGTATGTCCACCAACAGACTAACTGCCCATAAGCAATTGATTGTACAAAGGTATGTGTCCACCTACAGACTAACTGCCCATTAGCAATTGATTGTATAGCTGTGAGTCCACCAACAGACTAACTGCCCATTTCCAATTGATTGCATAGCTGTATGTCCACCAACATACTAACTGCCAGTTTCCAATTGATTGTATAGTTGTATATCCACTAGCAGACTAACTGCCCATAAAATATTGATTGTTTAGCTTAATGTCCATCAACCAACTAACTGCCCATTTCCAATTGATTGTATAGCTGTATGATTTTACCAACAGACTAACTGCCCATTTCCAACTGATTGCATAAATGTATGTCCACCAGCAGACTAACTGCCCATTAGCAATGGATTGTATAGCTTTATGTCCATCAACCGACTAACTGCCCATTAGCAATTGATTGCATAGCTGTATGTCAACTAACATCCCATTAGCAATTGATTTGTATAGCTGTATTTCCCCTAACAGACTAACTGCCCATTTCCAGTTGATTGTATAACTGTATGTGTCCACCAACAGACTAACTGCCCATAAGCAATTGATTGAATAGCTGCATGTGTCCACCAACAGACTAACTACCCATTAGCAATTGATTGTACAGTGGTATGTGTCCACCAACAGACACATTTTCAAATAGCATTTGATTGTATACATGTATGTTCACCAGCAGACTAACTGCCCATAAAATATTGATTGCAACAGACTAACTGCCCATTTCCAATTGATTGTATAGCTCTGTGTCCACCAACAGACTAACTGCCCATTTCCAATTGATTGCATAGCTGTATGTCCACTAACAGACAAACTTCTCATTAACATTTGATTGTATAGATGTATGTCCACCAGCAGACTAACTGCCCATAAAATATTGATTGTATAGCTGTATGTGTCCACCAACAGACTAACTGCCCATTTCCAATTGATTGCATAGCTGTATGTCCACCAACAGACTAACTGCCCATTAGCAATTGATTGTTTGTTGACATACAGCTATAGACTAATTGTCAATTTCCAATTGATTGTATAGCTGTGTGTCCACCAAGAGACTAGCTGCCCATTTTCAATTGATTGTATAGCTGTGTGTCTGTATGTGTGTATTTCGCCTTAGCGGCTGATGTACGCAATCTTCACTGTGTTGTTCGTCCGGATCAATGGCAATAGCCTCCTGAGGGCAAGTAGTAATGCCAGCAACTCGAGGCAGTTGGCGAGCCATTCCAAGGGCAGATGATTGATTGCCCGTTGCACTTGGTGCCCCAGCCATGCTGGGAGGCATCTGACATAACCACGACCTGCCTGGGGAACTGGCCTAGGGGAACTCCTGCCTGTAGGATAGCAAGGTCTGACCAGGGTCTGAATAGACGGCGACAAGCCTGCGTGATGAGGACACAGCGTGTGCCGTGGCGCCATGCTCTTCTCTCGACTCTGGCCTGTAGCCAGTGCTGAAGTGGTCTCATATGCATCAACCCAAATGGCGTGGCCGTCTCTTTGGATGCCATATGCCCAGGAGCCTCAAAGGATTTCAGTGGGACCAACGTGTTCTATCTGAACGCATGCAGACAGTCCAGCACTGACTGCGCCTGCTCCTTGGTGAGACCCAGTCTTCTCCATACCGAGAAAAGAGATTCTCTGAACTGGGGCGAGCTTGCTCTTTTCCCAGTTGACTCGAAGCCCCAAGTGGCTGAGGTGCCTGAGCACCAGGTCCCTATGCACACACAACATGTCCAGCGAGTGTTAGGATTAGCCAGTCGTGAAGATAGTTGAGGATGCGGATACCCACTTCCCTTAGCGGGGCAAGAGCTGCTTCTGCGACTTTCATAAAGGTGCGAGGGGCCAAGGACAGGCTGAAGGGGGGACTTTGTACTGATATGCCTGACCCTCGAAGGCAAAATGGAGAAAGGGTCCGTGTCAGAAGAATCAAGACATGGAAGTACGCGTCCTTCAAGTCTACCGCCGTGAACCAATCCTGATGCCGGATGCTCGCTAAAATGTGTTTCCGTGTGAGCATCTCGATGGGAGTCTGTGCAGAGCCCGGTTCAGAACCCACAGGTCTAGGATTGGCCGCAACCCGCCGCCTTTTGAGTACAATGAAGTAGGAGATGTAAAACCCCTTCACCTCGTCTGGAGGGACAGGCTCTATCGTGTCCTTTCGTAGAAGGGAGGTGATCTCCGCAGTGGAGTGGATGGCGTTGAACCTGGTTGGGGGCCTGGCAAAATTAATCACGTAGCCGAGTCAGACAGTCCTGATCAACCAACATGATGGGTTGGGGGAGCGCGAGCCACGGCCCCAAGCTGTGGGGGGGGACTAGAGGGACCAAGGGAACTACAGCATCGGACGTACCAGTAGGCGGGGCCTCGCGACGGGGTGGAGCCCGAGGTGCTGAGTCTAAAGACATCATAGCACTTACCTGGCTCGCCTCCGTGGCGCCATGCCTGCCAGAGAGAGAAACGGTGCCCGGTGGCATACAGGGCGGAGGTGTCCTGTCCAGAGGCACTGTAGGCTCAGTCGTGAGTGAAAACATAAACCCATGGGCCCTGGATGGGAGACTTGGATGGCTCTGCCAGGTGGTGGCGGCGTTCTGCGGGCACAAGTGTGCCTTACCAACCTGGGTAGTCGCCGAGCACCCCTGTCGTCGAGGGTAGTGAGAGAGGACGAGCCCGCGAACCAGGTCTGGGCAGTAAAAGGTGCCTGCCGCGATCGGTGAGCTAATCATGCACTTCCAGGAAGAAAGGTTCGGTGGCGGGGCTTGACCGTAAGTGGCGCTTGGAGCCCCGGGACCGATCACCGGGCCGTGAGGGTTCAGGGGGGAGCAGAGAATTTCACTCCATCCCGACGCTCGCAGCATGGCCGTCAGCTGTGCATGGCAACAGGCTGAACCAACCCAATCTCCGATGCTGTAATTGAAAGCTCATCTATCCACTCGCCCTGAGACGAGCTGGCGGTCACATCGCAAACTCTCTGGGGCAAACGAGCGTGCTGGGGAATGGGAGATCATTGGGGGGTTTCCCGGCGGAGAAGCTCCCATTGAAATCCCCAAATCACCCACAGTGCTAACCGACCCTGCCTCATACCCGTGGGTAGAAGGACCGAGTCGGGAAGCCACTGGAGTGGCTTTCCCCTTACGAGAGAAAGCCGCGACCGCAGCGTTGCCAGAATCATGCCCTCGCAGTGAGAGCATGATCCATCCACAAGCGCTGTCCCTGCGTGGGCAGTGCCCAACACAAGAGGCAGCGATAGTGGCCGTGGGAAGCGGAGAGGTAACGTTCGCAACCAGGAAACATACACAAATGAAAAGGCATCTTGAAAAAGACGTTTTTCGTTTGTCCCACTCTTTTAGAGGAAATTAAACTCTAATGTGTTTTTATATATATTTTTGTTCATTCCATAGTTTTCTGCTACTGAAGCGCCCAGGGGTATTTGCTCAGCACAACCGTGGTGTGCTAGGGGGAGGACCGCTGGAATGCACCGTAGATCCAACAGCCTTGAGAGTTGAATGGAGACGGCAGGAGGAATTCAGCTCAGTGAACTTGACTGCTTGGCTCGAAGAAGATATCTGATGTGCACTTGCAGCGTCACTCCTTTTATACCCGTATTTCTGGGGGAGTGGCATGCAAATTCCACACGCCAATTTTCATTGGTCTTTTCTCAAGATCAGAGATGTCACTGTTCAGCAACACATAGTGTTGGGAGTCATACATCGGCCTGGATCTGGCAGGCTCTGGCAACCTAGGGATATGTATACTGAGGATGAGACAGAGAAACAAATAGAATAATATTAGCATTGATGCCATTCACTTAAAAGCAGTTATAGAATATGAGAAGTGTTTCCTGTTCTGGCAGACCTGATTAATGCAGCATAACTATGGGTTGAGGGATAAATTAGGTATATGCCTGGCTGAAGAGATGAGTCTCAAGTCTAGACTTAAACTGAGAGAATGTCTCAGACCCATACAATGTTTGGGAGGCTATTCTATAGTTTAGAAAAGGATCTACCTCTTTTTGTAGATTTTGATATTCTAGGTACTGTCAACAGCCCAGAATTTTTCTGTCATAGTAAACGTGATGAATTGTATTTCTTGGTTCTATTAAGCTTTCTAGCTACAGCATTTGAACTAACTGAAGCTTATTCATTGAACTTTCAGGACATCTACCCAGCAGTGGATAAATAGTGGTTGATCAAATAACCATGTTATTGTTATGAAGCAGACGAGGGCTGACGAGGAGTGAGGATCTAAATGCAATTTTCTTTACTGAAGGAACAAACGGTGAACAGGATAACTAAAAATAAAACAACACAGGGAACAAACAAAACATCCACGGAGCGCACGGGCGGGAGAAACATAGAGGACAACCATAACATTCAACGACCAACAACGAATGAACAAACAAGAGGGCTTAAATACACAGGGATGATAATTAAATTACAAACACAGGTGGAAACAATGACACTGGTCGTGATGAGAGCAGGGGATTATGGGAAGTGTAGTTTGGGACAGTTGACGGGAGAAACACTGAGCAGACAACGGGGAATTGTGACAGTTATAGTATATATAATGAAGTCATATTGAAATAGCTGTCGGATTTGTTTGGCTTCACAGACCAGAATACTTTATGGTTGGCACTTACAGTGTATTTAAATCACACCAGCCTCCCCTGCATATATCCTTCATTTTAAAAGTCTTTCAGTGCATTAACTGTGGTCTGGTTGTAGAAGTCTAAAATCCCATAATGTCTCTGGATATCATTTCTCTCAGAATTGCCCATGTTTTTATTTTATGGACTTTGAGGACCAGGAGTTCAGTAGACCTTTTAACTGAACTGAGAAAGGACTTTAATCAGTACACACCTGACTAGGTTTCAGTAACAATCCCTTGTTGGGGTAACGCAGGATGAACACACGATCAAAAAACACAATTTGTCATTTATTACATGGTTCACCTTGGGTTCCCTGTGACTTTGGCATATGCATGTGTTTCTCTAAAAGTGAGTGATTTTATAAATCCTTTTGTTGAATTTGCTGAAATTATAAGTACTTTGTCACAAATGAGACTCACATCAGACAATACTTATCAGACAGTTACTGTCATAATATCTCTGTTTATTTGTATTTATTTATTTTTCAATGAAATTGGAAATGTTTGTTTAGTCACGTGTGTGTAGGTCAGGGCTTTTCCTACATTGTGTACCATATGTCTCAAAACAGCCAACAGTCCCCATTTGGAAAAATGTGTGGAAATACTACATAATGTACTAATTAATGTCTTAAAATTCCTAAAGGTTTATGTGAGGTTTAGGGGTAAGTTTAAGAAATTGAAAATATTATTAGTGCGGTATAAAAAACAAGTCAAAGGTAAGTCCCTCTGCCATGATAGAAAAGTGTATGTGTTCACTTACCTGGTCACTGTGCGATAGATATTTTAGAAGCCATTGGCTGTTAATTATGATGTCACAGTAATTATGATATCATGCCCCTCTTTGTTTCTAGGCGAGACCCGCTTGTGTGCTTCATCTAATTTTATGTTTCAGATTGAAGCACATCAGCTCATATTATTTACTGATGACAAACAGGCTAGAGGAGTGATTACCTCCACCCCCATCTCTTGTGCTATTTCTATCATGCTCTGTGTCTGTGATAGAGCAGATGTTGGTGGTTTTGGTATGGTAATGTGCTCTGACTGAGTTCCGTGCCATGATTTAAGCCTCCTGTTTCTCTGTACACCCACCAATCTCTGCTTTCCAGCTTTTTCTCTCTATTCCCTCAGTTTCCTTTCTCAACGAGGTCTCTTGAGATCTCTAAATCCACCCCATTGCTTTAAGCTAAGCTGCCCCCAACTCCTGTCCATATGTGGGGAGTGTATTTGTGTGTTTGTACCTTTATGCGTTTGTGTGTGTGGCTGTGCGTGCGTGCGTGCTTGTGTGTTGATGAACTGCGAGTGTGTGTGGAACAGATCATCCCCACATAAGCTGCTCTCACTTAATAGTCAGGCGCCGGCAGATCTGTAATGAGGTCCCCTTCTCTCAGTCTTTCTCTTTTACATGGGTCCTTTACCCTCCAGGGCCCCTGACGCCCTGCAGATGGCCCTCATCTCACATCATTGTATCACTCTATTTAAGGATCAGTTTCTACTTGCTTCACCTAAAGCCACAGCAGTGTTATTATAGTTTTGAAAAATGTCATTGTTTTTTTTTGTTTTTTTATTGTTTTTTGTGTTTTGGTTTTCAATTTTAGTGTAGTTTTATTTCGTTTTAATGGTACATTTCACAATTGTAAATGGTACATTTTATTTTGTTTGTATTGTTTTTTTTAAATAAAAATGTTTGCTTTTTTTTTTTTTTAATTATTGTTAGTATAGTTTTAGTTTTCATTTTCAATAACACTAAAAATATTAGCAGTAACACCTATACGTTTTTTTTTTTAAACATTACTTAACATGAACTAACAATGAACAACACTTTGAGCACTTATTAGTCTTTGTTAATGTTAATTTCAGTTTATATTTAATTTTGTAACATTTAAATTTTACCAAATTTTTAATTTGGTAAAATTGTGTATATATTAACATCAGTTATTACATTATGAACTGAAAATGAACATTTGGAATTTATAAATCAACATTAACTAAGATTAATAAATGCTGTAAAAAAATGTTGCCTGAAGTGTGATACTCAAAGCATTTACAAATGTTAATGAATAGAAACTTATTGTAATGTGTAACCATATTATCTGCCTGTGGTGACAATTTATCAAATCACTCAAGCTAAAAATTATGCCATCAAAGTTTAGGTAAATGTTTGTCCAATTCACAACAACAGCACTTGTTGATTAATTAAATGTGCTATAACCATTACTTCTGCATTTAGCAGAAAATGGAAGTGGAGCGTAGTTCTAGCAGGAAGACCAGCAAATGCACATCACATCATTAGCTGGGTAACTCCTAGCCAATCGCACGTAAGCCAATGCTTTATAAATCCGCTCACAATCTATCACATTGCTGTTTCAGTGTGCTAACACTGCAACCTCCACCTCCCCACTACCACCAGTTGAGCCCTGTCCCACAGGGGGGTAGGCTCCTCGCCCCTGCCTCCTATCTCTGGCAGGACATGACGGTTCCGTGTACAACTACCTCGGACTACCGGACGGGGCCTACGCCAAAGAGAGAGACATCACCTCCCGTTTTACATCTATCAAATAAATGGCATCTGAAACTTCACTCAAGCCTGCGTGTCTTCCCTGATAGAACTGCTATTACTATGGCATATCTGGGGACTTTATAATGTGATTTTTGAAATACTTGACTGAAATGTTTCTCATGATCTTAAAATCTTTTGATTTGAAGGCGTATGCTTAAATGTTTGAAATTAGTTTTGTAGACAAAAATATAATTGTGCCACAATATTAATTTATTTAATTATAAAAATAAAATTGATGACTTGGATCAAATAATAAAGAAGCGCAGCCAATATGTGCCCAACATAGATGGGAACTCCTTCAATACTGTTTAAAAAGCATCAAAGGTTGATACCTCAAGAAGTTGTTTGAGAAAATGTCAAGAGTACATGTCTGCAAATTCTAGGTAAAGGGTGACTACTTTGAAAATGCTAAAATATAACACAGTTTTGATTTATTTTGGATTTTGTTATACATAGACATAACACCATAGATCCATTTATGTTATTCCATAGTTTTGATAACATTACTATTATTCTAAAATGTGAAGAAAAAAAATATGAAGAATGAGTAAGTGTTTCAAAACTTTTGTCCTGTATGGCAAGTGAATATCCTGTTTACTTTTGTAACCTCCGATACCTGATGGAGGGAACGATGTGACACTAGGTGACATGCTTGAGAGCCCGAGACACCTCTGATCTTTGATAAATGGCCAATGGGAATTGGACACCCCTGAACATAAGGGCATAAAAGGAGGGGATGTGCATACCACTCATTAGGTTTTGTGCTGAGGAGCCGAGGATAAGGTCCCAGGTAGTTCAGCGTTGTGGCAGGAAGGACACATCTCGTTCCCTCCATCAGGGAATGGAGGTTACGAAAGTAACCAGGATGTTCCCTATCTGTCACTCGACGTTGTGTCGATGTAGTGACACTAGGGTCCCCTACAAAAATGCCACAACTAGCTGAACTGGGTTACGTGGATCGGTGGTGCGAGACGGGTAGGCTGCTGTGAAAATACGTAAAACACTGCTGGGAATCGACAATGCACATCTTCAGATCAAGGGAGGTGAAAGGTGCAATGTGCATGCGGTAACCCGGCCGGTCGACGCAGACTTACCCGTTCGTAAGTGGCCTCCCATTTGGGGAGCGGCTAACTGCTCAGAAGTTTAAGGACTGGCTGGCCCAGCCGTAGCATTCTCTCTATTGTTCTCCCCAAAAAAGGAACAAAATCAATCCGCTGGGGGCCATATAACGTTCTTGTTGGGGGGTGTTCCTTCAAAGAGGAGGACACTGCGGAGACCACACCCAGCCCGAGAAGGGGAGGGGGGGCTTTTAAGTGGAATACAACACACACAGTCTAACCGGGTCGGAGCGGAAGCACGTCATGCGGAGCGGCACCGTGGTAGGTCCAACCCGAGGAGGGGAGGAGTTACAACAAACCCGGTGACCAAGGACAGAGGGCCCTCTGCCTGAGGAAGATGTGGTTTACCAGCTGGGAACCATTTTGTGGAAAATACATCACACAAGGTTACCTAAGGAGACGACCAGCACATGTGGAGCACTTACCTCTGTACAGGGGCCTAGAAGATGCACGTACTGGGGTGACAGCGAGCATCTCCGAACTGGGAAAAGAGCACACGTCTTCACCTCAAGGGATTGGAAAGGCGCTATGCGAAAGTGGTATACCTGGCCAGCTGACCCAAACTTACCTGTTTGAGTCACCGGACAAGACGATGTTGGCTCAACCCTGAGGTTATAGAACCTTGCAAAGGTCTTAGGTGTTGCCCAGCCCACAGCTCTACAGATGTCTGCTATTGAGGCACCATGGGGCAACTTCCAAGAAGCCGCTATGCCCCTTGTATAAGGGGCTCAAAAGGAGCTCGACGATCAAGTCATGCTTCCCCAAATACTTACCTTCTACTGCATCGTGATGTGCCGATATAGTGGCAACACACATATTCAAGGTGGAAGGGGACAGCCATCCCTCCAACCTCTCCTGCAGAAAGGAAAATCACTGATCCAACTGTGCATCTCTGGGGGTCTTTGCATCGGGAAGTACACCACTTAACGAACAGACGCCACTTCAGATCAACAGGCACCTCATTTAGGGGGCCCTGGCCTGAGTGACCATGTCTACCACTGCAGGTGGTAGGCCACTTAAGTCTTCCACATCCCATCCAAGGGCCAGACATGGAGAAATCAGAAATCCGGCAGCGGGTGCCATATGGTGCCCCGTCCCTGAGAAAGAAGCTCCTTCCTCGGGAATTCACCAGGGGGGCTGTCGTGAGGAGCATGGGGTCCGAGAAGGCCAATAAGGGGCCACTAGGAAGATCTGCTCCTCGTCCTCCCTGACTTTTCACAGCATCTGTGCAAGTAGGCTCACTGGAGGGAAGACCATTGCACACGGCACCCCAGCCACGCTGGGAGGCATCTGTCGTAACCACGACGTGCCTGGAGACCTGGCCTAGGGGGACTTGTGCCCGTAGGAATGCTACGTCTGACCAGGGGCTGAACAGACAGCAACAAGCCTGTGTGATGAGAATGTGGTGTGTGCCGTGGCGCCATGCTCGTCTCTCGACTCGGGTCTGAGGCTAGTGCTGAAGTGGTCTCATATGCATCAACCCAAGCAAAGGGACAGTTTCTGAGGATGCCATATGCCCCAGGAGCCTCTGAAAGGATTTCAGTGGGACCATTGTATTCTGTCTGAGTGTACGCGGACAGTTCAACACTGACTGCTCGTTGGTGAGGCGCGCTGTCATTGAGACTGAGTCTAACTCCATACTGAGAAAAGAGATGCTCTGAACCGGGGAGAGCTTGCTCTTTTCCCAGTTGACACGAAGCCCCAGCCGGCTGAGGTGCCTGAGCACCAGGTCTCTGTGCACACACAACGTGTCCCGCAAGTGAGCTAGAATTAGCCAGTCATCGAGAATGCGGATGCCCACTTCCCTTAACGGGGCAAGGGCAGCCTCTGCGACCTACGTGAAGACGCGCGGTGACAGAGACAAGCCGAGTGGGAGGATCTTGTACTGTTGTGGATGTACGCGTCCTTCAGGTCTACTGCCGTGAACCAACCTTGGTGCCGGGCAGGATGTGTTTTATGGGCCTCGGCTGCCTTTTAACTGCTGAGGATTGCTGGGCTAAATCCTCTACGGTGTCGCCGAATAGGCCAACCTGGTTTGACCAAATTGGGCAAAAGGTGGCGTGCCTGGACCACTAAGGTGGACATCGCCTGCCCAAGATACCACGCTGTGACCATCGCTCGGAGGGTGAGATCGGTCATCGGGTGCAGCTCCTGCATCAATCTCGGATAAGAACTACCCTCGTGCAGTTCTTTGAGAGCCTCAGCTTGGTGCACTTGCAGAAGAGCCATGGCGTGCAGAGCGGAGGCGGCCTATCCAGTGGCACTGTAGGCTCAGTCATGAGTGATGACGTAAACACACAGGACCTGAATGGGAGACTCGGATGGCTCCGCCAGGTGGCGGCACTCCACGGGTACATGGGGAGTCGCCGAGCATCCCCTGGCAACCCCGCAGTCGAGGGTAGTGAGAGGATGAGCCAGCGAACTGACTCCCAGCAGTAAAAGGTGCCCGTCGTGATCGTGTGAGCTCATCAAGCACTTCCAGGAAGAATTGTACAGGGGCGGGGAGGAAAGGTACAGCCGTGAGCGGCACTCAGGGCCCCGGGACCAGTCATCGGGCCACGAGGGTTCAGAGGGGAGCGGAGGATTTCATTCCATCTCGACGCTCGCAGCCACCCAGGCAAGCATGTCCGTCAGCAGCGCATGGCAACAGACTGAACCAACCCACTCTCCGACACTGTAATCGAAAGCTCATCCAATTCGCAAGCTGCTAACGCGACCGCGTGCTCTCCATGAGATGAGAACTCACTGGGGCATACACATATATACCTATATTATCAGAAACTGATAATTTTTGCAGTGGTCTCTAAATTAATTCCAGAGCTGTATGTATATATATATATATATATAAAATCTCTTTAATATAAGTTGTTGGTGGTTTTTTCAGTGTTATTCTACAGCCCCCTTGTGAGAGAGTGAAAATTTGCACTGAAAGTTTGAGAATGTAACTTGACTTGCAATTTGACTGATTTTGGCCATTAAAAGCCTGCATTATTTGGTCATGGCTGTATCTGAAGTTCAGATGTGAGGACTACAGACAACATACATAGAGGGTGTCACCTTTCCCCTCCCTCTCTCATACACATACACTGACCTGACCTGGAACTAACAAAGGCTCTCCACATTAGACGAGTGTGTCTTTGTGTAGACAGAGGGATAAAAGACATGATCCTACTCTTGAGAGCAGTACTACTGTGAAATGCTGTGTCTTATTAAGTGCTTTAATTCACACCTTCAAAAACAATGTGTGTTATCCAACTAAGCTGTGCACTTTCATATGAAAATAATTTACTCGCTCTCTATTTTTATTTCCTCTACAATGTCTCCATGAAGTATTTTGAGGGAAAAACACAGCTCTACGGTTAAAGTAGTGACTGTGACAACTTGCATTTCAGATGTTTACTTCTAACATGCAAATTAGTGACCTCAGTAGTACAAATTAGTGACCTCAGTAGTGCATTATATGTATAGTTGCATTATAATTATTTTGCCCTTTCTCTATGCTGTATTTTAGCTCAAAAACATGTAACTTATTTATTTACCACTTTCCAGTTTAACTAGGCACTTATTTTTTACTGGTTTAGTGCTGCACTAGACATTCAAATATGAAAATGTATTGTCATTCTTTCCAGTGCTTTTAGCACAGATTCTTTGGGCATGTTTGTGCTGTTACATGATTGGCATAATTCCTTTGTGAATCAGTCCCTAAAACAAGTTCAAACATGTGGGAAAATAAACAATGCTACAAGCAGGTACAATTCAATCTTAGTGAAATCCCCCCTGAGTATTCTTAGTTAAAAACCTTTAATATAAGAAAAGATTACATATTTTTAGAAGCAGAGTGTCAGGAGGCAATCAGGCTCACTCACATCCACAACACAAAGATCACACTCACCCGAATACTAATCACCTGCACCTGTCATCAATCCAGCAATCCAGCAATCACCAGCACTATTTAAGAGCACAACTCACCTCCAGTCTCTGTCAAACCTTGAACGAGGAAATATCCACTAACCTGCTCTCTGTGCTTTTCAGACGATTGTTTCTGAGACTATTCCAGTCTGTCTCCTCAGTACACCCTTGTGTTACTTACCTGTTTTCCCTCGTCCAGAGACTCCTCCATCTCCCTGGTGTTCATACTCCGCGTCCTTTGGATTGTGATACTTACCACACTCAAGCCTGCCGTTATCTGCAAGAGAAAAGACGGTCATTCATCAGTATTATACTCACAGCGCCCGTTGATGCATCTGAACTTCCCTACTGTCCTACGAAAGCTTCATTAAAAGTTATTCTGAATCCTTCTAACCTTGTTGTCCTAGTGTGTATCCTGACAGAAGGTTTGACCAAAACCGCTATGGATTCGGAACAAACTAATCCTGTGATTATTCCAGCTGGAATTTCCCCGCCTTAGCTCGGTGAGCGCGGAGCTGCAGCGATTCCCACTTCCGCATCTGACGCTCCACCACCGCTGTTTACTTTCTGCCCTATGATGAAACCAGCACCTTTCTCTGGCCGGGAGGAGGATTGCAACGGATTTCTCCTTCAGTGCTCACTCGCTCTAGAGGTACAACCATACAATTTCCCAACTGAACGTTCAAAAATCTCCTTCATTATTTCACTCTTATCTGGCCGAGCACTTCAATGGGCAGAATCCATGTGGAATCAGACAGGACCGGTTACTGACTCTCTTCAAAACTTCATAACACACTTTAAAGAAGTATTTGGTTGTCCTGTAGGTGATTCATCAGTCTGTGAGCAGTTATATCACCTCCAACAAGGACAAATGTCTATAACTGACTATGCTATGAAGTTTAGAACTCTTGCCGCCACGAGTGGATGGAATGAGAGAGCACTCATGACAACCTACCGTCAAGGATTAAATCCAGCCCTCAGATTACAACTCGCAATTTATGATGATGTCATGGGCCTTGAGAAGTTTATTCAACAATCTATCCGAGTCTCTCGTGGAGTTCAAAATTGTTACCCAGATCTTCACCAATCATCATATGCTTCCTCGTCTAGGCCTGCTGATATCCCAGATCACCGCGGGGTTGAGCCTATGCAAATTGACCATACCCGTCTTTCTCCATCAGAAAGAACCAGACGCATGACCCATAATCTCTGTCTGTATTGTGGGGACAACTCTCATTACAACGGTGGTTGTCCTGTCCGTCCACCTCGTCTCTTGGTGAGTTCGTTGGTAGTCAGTCCCCTCAATATTGCTCCTTTATCCACCACCGTTTCATTGATTTCTACTGATGTTACCATCTCAGTTACAGCCCTCATTGATTCAGGATCAGAGGGTAATTTCATCTCGGGCGACCTCTGCCGGCAACTTCAACTCCGAAAATCCTCTGCTCAACCCCGTTCACAGCCAAATCAGTGACTGGAAAGACCTTGAATCCTGGGTATGTAAAACACAGAATAAAACCAATCACTTTAAGAGTCGGTTGTCTGCACGAAGAACCATTCACTCCTTTGGTGTTAGAAAATTCCACTTCTGCGATCATTCTTGGCAGACCCTGGCTCATCCAGCACAATCCTGATGTCTCATGGAACAACGGAGAAATTCTGCACTGGGGTTCTACTTGTTTCTCTACCTGCTTCCCTAAGCTTCCAAGACCTGCCTCTACTTCGTCTCAAACTATCTCCATTGCTGTGACATCTATCGAGAGCCCTCAAGCAAAACGGACCATGGAAATTCCACCCTGTTATGCCTCCTTTGCAGATGTATTTAGTCCTGAAAAGGCCTCTCATCTTCCCCCACACAGACCTTGGGATTGCGCCATTGACTTGGAACCTGATACATCGGTGCCCCGCGGCCACATTTATTCTCTCTCCATCCCAGAACAACGAGCCATGGAAGAGTATATACAAGATGCCCTAAATCAGGGGTACATTCGTCCATCAACTTCGCCAGCAGCATCTAGTTTCTTCTTCGTGGCAAAGAAAGATGGTGGTCTAAGACCTTGCATCGATTACCGGGCTTTGAATAAGATCACCATCAAGTTTCGGTACCCACTCCCTCTCGTTCCCACATCACTCGAACAGCTACGAGGCGCTAGTATCTTCACCAAGCTTGACCTCAGAAGTGCGTATAATCTAATCCGGATACGAGAGGGGGATGTGTGGAAGACCGCATTCATTACCCCCTCTGGCCATTACGAATATCTTGTTATGCCGTATGGTCTGGTCAACACCCCTTCGGTGTTTCAAGATTTCATGAACGAAATACTTCGTGATTTCCTCAACAAATTTGTGATAGTATATATTGATGACATTCTTATCTTCTCCCAAGACGAATCTTCACATCAACGACATGTCTCCAGTGTTCTCCAACGATTACGAGATCACTCCCTCTTCCTAAAAGCAGAGAAATGCATCTTCCAGCAAGATTCGGTTACTTTCCTTGGGTACATTGTGGGTAAGCAGGGGCTGAAGATGGATGAAGGAAAGGTCACGGCAGTCACCTCATGGCCCACTCCGCAAACAGTAAAAGAGCTCCAACGATTCCTTGGCTTCGCGAATTTCTATCGCAGGTTCATTAACAATTACAGTACCATAACCTCTGCTCTTACCTCTCTCCTGAAAGGGAAACCAAAATCCCTGTCCTGGAACCTTGAAGCTGACCATGCCTTCCAGACGTTGAAAAACGAGTTCATCTCTGCTCCTCTTCTACGCCACCCTAACCCAGACCTCGCCTTCATCGTTGAAGTCGATGCCTCCACAACTGGAGTAGGTGCCATACTTTCTCAGCACCAGGGGGATTCCCATAAACCTCTTCCCTGTGCCTTCTATTCAAAAAAATTATCCCCAGCTGAACAGAATTATGATGTGGGTAACCGGGAACTCCTCGCCATCAAATTGGCTTTGGAAGAGTGGAGACATTGGCTCGAAGGGGCACAACATCCTTTCACGGTACTTACCGATCATAAGAACCTTCAGTATCTCAAAGAAGCCAAGAGACTAAACCCATGTCAAGCCCGTTGGGCTTTATTCTTCACTCGGTACCACTTCTATATCACCTATCGTCCAGGATCCAAGAATACCTGTGCGGATGCTTTATCCAGACTCCATGCCCTTCCAGACACCATTGATGAACCTGAACCAGTTCTGCCCACTACAATTTTCGTCAATCCCATTCAATGGGACATTAATGATCAAATCCAGGAAGCCACGAGACTAGAACCTACGCCACCAGAATGCCCAGACACCCTCACGTATGTCCCAGACGAATATCGCCTACCTCTCATCGAATCTGCTCATTCGTCAGTTGGTACGGGTCATCCTGGAGCGACACAGACTTACACTCTCCTACAGCAACGATATTGGTGGCCAGGCATGAGAAAGGAAGTACAACGCTTCGTCCAGGGGTGTCAAATTTGCGCTATATCTAAAACTCCACGTCACTTACCTTCTGGGAAACTATTACCTCTACCTATTCCTCAACGGCTGTGGTCGCATCTGGGTATTGATTTCATTATTGATTTACCTCCATCAGGAGGCAACACCTGCATTCTCATTATAGTTGACAGATTCTCCAAAGCCTGTAAGCTGATCCCCTTACCAGGCCTTCCTACAGCTCTTGAGACAGCCGAGAGCCTCTTCAACCAGGTTTTTCGTCATTTTGGCCTCCCTGAGGACATTGTGTCCGATCGAGTACCTCAATTCATCTCTCGGGTTTGGAAAGCTTTCTTTTCTCTTCTTGGAGTGACGATAAGCTTGACATCGGGATATCATCCCCAGGCTAATGGGCAGACTGAGAGGAAGGTTCAAGAAATTAATCGTTTCCTCCGCACGTTCTGTCAAGATCATCAAGACACGTGGAATCAATTCCTTGCCTGGGCAGAATATGCCCAAAACTCCTTGCATCAGACCACCACAGGGCTAACACCTTTCCAATGTTTCCTAGGTTTCCAGCCACCACTGTTTCCATGATCCGGTGAGCCTTCCGAGGTCCCTTCAGTTGATTTCTGGTTTCGAGAAAGTGAAAGAATGTGGAATGATGCCCATCATCATCTCCAACGGGCCATACACAGACACAAAAGATTTGCAGATGTACGTCGAAATGACACCCCTGTGTTTGAACCTGGTCAACTTGTCTGGCTCTCGACTCGAGACATCCGTCTACGCCAAACATGTCGTAAATTGAGCCCACGATATATCGGACCTTTTAAAATTCTCCAAGTCAATCCAGTCACATAAGCTTCACCTACCTCCTCGATTCAAGATTCATCCAGTTTTCCATGTATCTCTCCTGAAACCTCATTATCCTTCTGTTTTTCCTCCCACTACAGAGCCTGATTCTGACCAGACCCCTCCCTTACCTACCACTGAAGAGGACCCCATCTACTCAGTCCACGAAATCCTGGACTCCCGACGTCGGGGTGGTCGTATAGAATACCTTGTCGACTGGGAAGGTTACGGGCCAGAAGAAAGATCTTGGGTTTCTCGAGACGATATCCTGGACCCGACTCTTCTCACTGAATTCCACCATCCACATCGACCAGCCCCACGACCTCGAGGCAGACCACCACGACGTCGGGGTCCTCGGTCCGCTGGCGCGGACCCTGGGGGGGGGGGTAATGTCAGGAGGCAATCAGGCTCACTCACATCCACAACACAAAGATCACACTCACCCGAATACTAATCCCCTGCACCTGTCATCAATCCAGCAATCACCAGCACTATTTAAGAGCACAACTCACCTCCAGTCTCTGTCAAACCTTGAACGAGGAAATATCCACTAACCTGCTCTCTGTGCTTTTCAGACGATTGTTTCTGAGACTATTCCAGTCTGTCTCCTCAGTACACCCTTGTGTTACTTACCTGTTTTCCCTCGTCCAGAGACTCCTCCATCTCCCTGGTGTTCATACTCCGCGTCCTTTGGATTGTGATACTTACCACACTCAAGCCTGCCGTTATCTGCAAGAGAAAAGACGGTCATTCATCAGTATTATACTCACAGCGCCCGTTGATGCATCTGAACTTCCCTACTGTCCTACGAAAGCTTCATTAAAAGTTATTCTGAATCCTTCTAACCTTGTTGTCCTAGTGTGTATCCTGACACAGAGCATAAGTGTTCTTACATTGGAGGCTATTGTTTTGGAAAACATTGCTTTAGTGTTTGTGTATATTTACAAACACTGTTAATTAAAAACTTTTCCTGGACAAACATACAGAACAGTGAAATAGTTAGAGAAGGTATATTAGACCCTCACAGAATCAGCCTAACAGTTTACCTGACATGGGGTGCAAAAGATAAACCACAAAGTGTTGAGTTATGCAGGGATAGTATTGTAATTTTTCCTGTCTTGTATAAAGGTTCAGTTTATTTTATAAATCTTTATGAAATTAAAAAACATGGTGTTTTTCTCTAGCCTGCACTGTGTTGTGGGGAGGTTTTTATTTAGTTTTGAGTGTTTTTATTTTTACAGTTTACTGTTCATACAGTATGCTCAGGGTCCTAGTTTAAAACTCACCAAAATTAATAAGTGCAAACTAAACCTTGGACTTTTCCAATTAAATAAAATTGTTACTGGCAAGGTGGCTGATACACACCTATACATATATATTAGGGCTGTCAATCGATTCAAACATGGTGTCCCGATTAATTAATCGCATATACAAATATTTGCTGAGAAAGCCCCTCATATAAAAATAATTCAATATATAATGATGAAATAATTATACTGTCACGATTCCCTTGTTTTCTGCCCTGTGTGTCACTAGTCTTTGTCAAAAAAACTCCAATTCACAGAGGCCCTCATCACTCTGTCATTGTTCGCACCTGATTGTCGTTTGTGATCATCCTGCGTCTGTGTATTTAAACCCTGTTTGTTTCTCCATTCCTTTGTCGATCGTTGTATGTTTCAGATGTGTTTATATCCTGATGTTTACTCTGTTACCTGTCTAGCCATGTTCATCCTGCCGTGTTTTCCCAGTCCGTGTTCCTTCGATGTTTTCATGTTTCAGTTTCCCATCGTGGATGTTTCTTTTGTTCCTGTTTGTTTGTTTTCAATAAAACCCGCAGTTAGATCCCCACTCCTCGTCTTTCCTCGTCTGCATCCCTAACATATACATAGTTAACTTTAAATATTACAAAATTATACATATATATATATATATATACAAAAAGCGGCTTTAGAATACAATGTATTGTTTACTACCATATTATTGATCATAAGACAATCATTGGCATACAGTTCACAGCAATCCATTTCACAAGTGAATTTGTCAATCAGTAGGAGATTTATTATGAGGGCTTGTTTAAGAACCCGTCAATTTACACCAGCGTCAGACTTTTTTTTTTTTTATTATTATTATTATTATTTTTTTTAAACAAGTCAGGGATACAATACTACAGATATATTTTACAATAATGCCAAGACATTATATTCATTACATAGTGCAATGGTTTTCAATGCTTTGGAGTTGTTGGAGGTACAAAGTCTTTAAAAAAAAAGTGCAAATAGGGGTTTTTAAATAAATTTACACTTATGTATAAAAAAACTTGGCTAGAAAAATAAACAGATTAATCAGAAAATATTAATTTAAGTTATCAAAACTGTGAAAACCAAATAAAACGTCTTTATAAAGCAAAGAAAACTAGTTAAAATAGAGGTACGTACGTACAAACAAACAAAAGTTTCTCCAAAATACTACAGCTTGGACACATTCCCAAAAAAGGTGAGAGGCAGATTCATCTACAGCATTACAGAAAGAGCAAAGTGGATCTATTTCAGGGAGCATGTTTCTTAAATAAAGACTGACTGGGTAAAAACGTTGTTGACGAACAAATTTAAATTACTTTAAAACAGAAACGAAAAAAGGACCGTTTGTTCAAATTCCGAGACCGGATGTGGTAATTTACATGACAAGAGGGCCAATGAGGATGGAGCTGTGTAGAAAAAAAGAAAAAAGTACGTGCTGTGTAATTGAGCGTGATCATAGAGCGTGATACATGGACATGGAGCAATACGTTGTTTTCCGAAATGATAAAAGAGTCAATCTCAGGGAAGACGACATGACTGCAGAAAAACTAAGTCGCATTTTCCAGGATATTTTTCAGTGACTACTGAGAGGTTAACTTCTTAAAATGCTAAAACTCTAAATGATTCGATAATGTTACATATAGAGTATTTAACGTTAAGGGACAATCCACGACGAGGCGGACTTCTGACTGTCCGCTGAAGTTAGACAACACCTCCACCAACTTTAATGGGGTTAACGTTAGGCTAGCCTCACTAAAATCTTTGTATGATTTTTGTGTGTGGCATGTTTGCCTTTTACGGCTGCAGCATAGGTGAACTGAACCTGGAAAATGCGACTTAGTTTTTCTGCAGTCATGTCTTCTTCCCTGAGAGAGACTCTTTTATTGTTTCGGAAAACAACGTTGTAACAGTCTTAGCTGTTATTTTGTATCATACTCATCACTAGGGGGCCCTTGAGCACTAAAACCCCTGGTATATAATCTGGCATATATGATAGAAGTCGTCAGTTTGTTTGGAAGAGGGAAGCATGGGATTATCGTTACACCTCAAGCAAAACTCAAAGGAGTCCTTATTGTGAAACTTTGTTTCCAGTTCAATCATATGGACTCTTTAAATCTTGTTTTATGTTTGGTCATCTTGAATTTTTATATGTAGTTGCAAAGGCAATACATATGTGAATATCAAATGGTTTCTCCCCAATAGATTGTTCTCACAGCAATTGCCTTGTGCATTATTAAATATCCAGAGTTCAAGGATTTACCTCTGTGAACTTTTTGAAGAGCACTTGAAGGGTGACTTTCTAGTTTTTGTATGAGTTTTTTTTCTGTTTTAAAGTAATTTTATTTTTTGTTATCCGAAATAGAAAATGAAACTGAAATAATTTTTAAAATATCAATCCCTTTTTGACACTGAAAAAGAGAAACGCTTTGTATTTTAATTTTAGTATTTTAAAACAAACATCAAATATCCACTTGTTTTTTGTTTTTGAATACCCGATTCTAAAAGTCAAATTTGCTGCTTGACATAATCTATATTTAAGACGTAGAACGCTTTGAAGCAAATGTCCACTGTGCCCTGCAAAATATTTTGTTGAAGCGCTTCTCAGTGAATGACAACAAATGCTTGAAAGCACTGATTGTTTTCTCCAAGCATCGGTGTGTATAGAAAAATAGCATAATTTGCATGGTGCAGGAAATCAGCCACTGGTGCCAACCTGTAAAAATAGAACTGACTGTGGATCAATGCATGAAGACTAAGTTTAAAACCTTTAAGTACAAATCTTTACAAGCAGTAAAATCATTATTCATCTGACAGTACTCATGACTTACAAGTGCTCCTTCTAAACTATTTAGTATTTTCAGAAACACTTTTTAATAACTTTTATTCGTTAACATTAGTTAAAGTAGCAATGAACAATATTTTGGGTAAATGTACATTTATGAAATTTGTTCATTGTTAGTTAACAATGCATTAATGTTTACACACTGTGGTTAAAATCATTAACCAAAAAAAAATGATAATTCTCTCGTCAATTATACAGCATGTGTACATGAGTATGTATAGTACTCTACAGATTGGTCAAGGGCAAGAAATGCATTTACTAACCTTATCAAATAGGCCTAGAACCTTATTTTAGTGTGACTGTAGTTCCTTCTGAAGGCTTCCATAAAGGCCCTGGCATACTCACTGAGAAGTTCTTTTTAAATCATCGCTCCGAGCCAAAATGGAGTTCGAAACAGCTGAGCAATGGCATACTGTTTGCGAACATAAAACACATTTTTCAGGATTTTGCTAGATCTAAGGGCAGTTTTAATGGCGGGAGTAGTAAGTATTATATACCTTGTGACAAAAATGATTTATGGCCTATGATTTATGACCTAATTGGTGTACATTTGATCTTTTGAAAATTTAAATTTCTCTATTTAAATTCCTTTCACGAGCTCATCCAAAACGACAATGGCGTAAGAGAAGTTGACAAGCCCCCTCCGGTGGGTGGAGTTTAACCCCGCGGTTAAGATTATTTCACAACATCTTAGGAAGCATGTGTGTTTTTAAAGTATTATTTAAACATTTAGCTATAGTGCTAACAAAATGTCTTTAACGAAACGTTGAAAATGTATTTTAAAATAAATGTATCAAGTTGGCAAATACAACAAAGTCACTCTAAAAATTATAAAAAACTTTAACAAAATTCACTGGAAAATAGAGTATTTTAGCAAACAGGTTTATTTTACTAAAACGCAATAATGTTTTTTATATAGATTTCTGATGGTATAACTTTAATACAAAAGTTTGTAAATTTTTTTTTATTTTAACTATAAGATTCTAAAACAAAGACTAAGGTTATGCAGCAAAACACACATTAAGTTTAAATATGAACAAATATTTTAACAAAAATAAAGTTTTGTGTTTTGAGTTATATTACTAACAACATGATAAAGCATTTCACATAATTTTAGATGTAACTTTAACACATGTTGTATTGCATTTTTCAGTTCAAAATCCTTTCATGAGATTATCCACATTTTCCAAAAAGACTTTAAAGCGATAAGGTATTTTTGATCTAGACTTTAATGCGATGAAACGGCTGGGGGTTAATTGGATTTGTATTTTTGATCTAGACTTTAAGGCATTTTTCTGATCTAGACTTTAAGGCAATGAAATGGCGGGGGGTTAATTAGACTTGTCGCAATAAGGTTTTTTTTTTATGATCTAGAATTTAAGCATTTTTTTTTTATCTAGACTTTATAAGGTGATGAACCGGGGGGTTCATGGGGTTTTGTTGCGATAAGCATTTTGTTAACCAGATTTCGAAGTGTCATTTTAAATCTTTGATCTCTGAATATTTCACAACAAAAAACGGGGGTGTTACATTGAGTCCTTTTTAAATATACCAATGTTGCGTGCTTTTGAGATTTGAGTATGCCTCTCCAAAACTCCTCCCTATTTAAAACAGACTGTTGAGCGTTTGTTGGCATCTGTCACAGCAGACCATTCAGGATCGTGTATGAGAAAGCAGAGGGTGTTTAGCACATAGCATTACTTTTTAAAATGGCATTTATTTTCAAAAGTATGTTGCTTGTACGATCATTTTTAAATATTTGTACTTTACAGGTAAAAAACCTTAATGTTTTTCACTTGAATGTTTAACAGGTTTTAAAAATTTGGTCTGAACGTAATTCAGGACAAATCGACGATCATGAAAACTTGGATCACATTGATCAGCTGTGTAAGTTTACGTAAAGATTTTATCATGTATTTATATATTAGAAGTGTTTAGATATTATGTGACTATATTCTTTTTATTTTCAGTGACTAAAACAACGGATCAGACCAGATCTGTCAACAGATGTGCGCTGCAAGGTATGCATATGTTATTAGCGGTCATACAATATTGATAAATCAATGCAATTTTTATTTTTTCTGTGTTTGTAGAGATTTCAAATGTTGACTTGTCATCGCTTGTCTCACAACCGGGGTTCACCACGACTGAATCAAAGGCCTCACTGTCGCTCCGTTCACAGAGACGCAACAAGGATAATATTCTGAGTAATTCACGAAGTCCCCGATTACATGTTGTATCCCCTGTGGCTGGAAACAGTACGAGAAGCCATTTTAGCGATAAAAAACGTGTGAGTTTATTAGGAGAACGGAGAAACAATCAAACACCAGCACGACAACTACATTCAGTGTTAAACGAGTCAGTTGGTGAGTATGATTTCAAGATAACATTGTTAAAAAATACAAAATTGTAATCCCTCCCTAATACACATATTCTATTCTCATTCTTTATATAGATCTGTACACAACCAATTTGCTGAGTAATGAGAATCCCACAGTGATCTTCGACAATGCATTTATCATGAGAAGCTGGGACTCCAGTAGCTTCAGCGAGCTGATTGTTCCCGACAACAGTGATAATGCAATCTCATCATCTGAAGACCCTGTGGCTAAACGATGAAAGGGGGGTTTGATTTCGGAGATTAATTCAGTCTTTGATTGTACGGACGGCGATACGGAGAATCAAGAGACGGCGCTAAATGTTGATGAAACTCTGCAATCAAATCAACAGAACTTTTCTCATGACTTGTTGATGGAAATGTGTGAACAGAATCGAAGGGCGGACGAAAAGTTGGACATCATATCAGATAATGTCAAACGACTTTGTGACTGTTTCCACATGGTGATGACAAACACAGTGGAGCAAGGAAGCCTTATACGAATTATCCTCGATCGGGTTGGTGCCAATCGAGAAATGTTAAATAAATACGACCGTGTGGTCCAGGACTCCTACAGAGGACAGCAACTCATGGTAACGCTTTTATCCAACATCAATAACACTGTCATAGATGGTAGAAAATAACTAATTGTGTTTATGACTGATTTGTGTTAAAAGGGGGGTTGTTTTTGGCTTATTTATTTAGTTGATCTGTGATTGTTTTTTTTTTCATAAAGTAGATTTGTGTAGTTGGTGTATAATCAGTGGAGAATAAAACCTAAATTGAAAAAAGATTTTCAAATATGGCTAGTAAAAGACTACGTTCAGACAATGAATTGCAAGATTGTCAACCAGATTTTGAACAAAACCCTTCTGCAAGAACTAGATACGATAATTTGTAAAATATTGAACAGTTACAAATCATAATTGATCATCAGATGGATGTTTTAGGCCCTACCTATTTGGATTTAAATGCTAGATTAGAGGCTATTATTCAAATGCAGAGAAAATGTGTTAATTATTCTAATAGCAACAAAGACTGTGAAAGGACAAATAAATCGCTAGAGTCATCACCACACAGTACAATGTATAATTTAGCCGTTATAGAAACACAAATATCAGATCCCTCCCACTCTAATGTGTGCAAAAGATTAGAAGATATGATCCAATAATATAACGACAAACTGGGGGTCTCAACCCCTAATCTGTGTGAAAGATTAGAAGAAATGATAAAAATGCATGAGGATGATAATAATAACGTGGATGAACTGTTTGTTGAGACAGTACAGGCTGGTGGTGCAAGCAATATTTCTACAGACTTGAATGCACCCCATTTGAGTTTAAGTCAGAACGATGTTGAAGCATTGTTTAGAAACGGTGGTGTTTTAGACGAATACACAATTGTACCGAGATTATAATGGAATAGAGATACACAGGTTTCTAAATCTAAGGGAATTATCATCTACAGATTTTGCTTCATACAGTACATCTGTGCATAGAGTATTTTAAGATATGGTTTCATTTTCCAGACAGATGAGCGGTGCGGGAAGTTTTATTAATATCTCACTGAGAGACCCCAGTCTGTAATCTGATGTAAACTGTGTATTATCACCAAGTAATGACTACAACGAAAACATTTTTGTAGAACAATTTGAAAAAAATGTGTAATACGAAAGTGATGTCCGACGACAGTTTACAATTTCACGTATCCATAGCCAGAAGTAAGAATGGTGGGGTTCGTAGGAAAATGGTTGATATAGCACATGATGACGTAATTAGAAGGAAACTAATGTATTTATTCTGTCCGGTCAATATGTCAAACAACCTGTGCTTTTTAATATGCCTTGCATATTTTCTCGACCCGCAGAATTCACATGACATCTTAGAAACATATGGTAAAACAATTCAGATTGCTGGCGGTTTCACACCTCAGGACAAAATAGGTCTAGGAGACATTGCGAAATTTGAACGTGCATTAGACAAAAAATTGTTGTCTTTCACAGGTCAAGCGATGGATAGTTAGAAAAATACAAAACCTCTGATAAACCACATCCCAAAACAGCATATTTTTACATTCATGATTCTCATTATTACATGATAAAGGACCTGAAAGCATTTATAGGGTCTGCATATGTGTGCGATTTCTGTTACACAGGGTATACGAGCAGACAGAATCATGACTGTAAATATGTGTGCTCTGTTTGCAATGATAGCGAGTGCTACAAGTAGCCTAAAAAAAACAATACACGGTCCGGACTGCTTACGCTATTGCAGATCTAGCTACTGTTTTAATGCCCATAAAATAGTAGCCCCTACGGATGATGATTGTGGTAGATCTCCTTGCGATACTACAAAATATTTTCGTAAATGCGGTAAACGCTACCACACTGCAGCCAAAAACCCCAAACTTCATAACTGTCCAAATGATAAGTGTTTACATACGTGGGGATGATGTAAGCCTCGAAGGTCAACGCGAGTGTTTCATACAACCTATCCCTCCAAAGAAGTATACAAATCGCTACATTTTCTATGATTTTGAAACACGTTGTGATAATGGAAAGCACGTTGCTAATTATGTTTGTGCCATGACATTTGATGGTGAGACATTTTAATTTGGAGGTGAGGATTGTGTGAGACAACTCGTTTGTAGGTTTAGACTACCAAGATTTAAAAATTACACTTGGATTGCACACAATGCAAGCGGATTTGACAACATTTTAATTCTGGAGTATTTTTGCAATGCAGGGCTCCAGCTTAACATAGTAATGCAAGTGTGTAGAACCATTTTCATGTATGATGAGTGTTTTAGGCAGCGTTTTATTGATTCTTACTCATTCCTCCACATGGCTCTGTCTAAGACGTCTTCTGCATTAAATTTGCAAAATAAAGAAAGATGATTCTTTCCTCACTATTTCAACAGACAGGAAAATCAGACTTATATTTTATTTTTTTATTTAACCTTTATTTAACCAGGAAGTCCCTTGAGATTAAATCTCTTTTTCAAGGGAGACCTGGCCAAGAAAGCACAGCGAACATGGTAAAAAAGTTAAAAGATCAATACAACAAAAACAGACATAAGACAAAAATAGGACACAATAATGAAAACAATGGACTACAATTACAGTATCCAGCTTATACATAGCAATTGCACTCTTCAGTCATACACTTTTTTTTTATCAAAGATTTGAATTCACCCAAGGTAACAAGGTGATTTATATGTAATGTGTTCTGGAGGGAATTCCATGACCAAGGTGCAAAATAAGAAAACGCTGTTTTACCCAAATTAGAGCAAATCTTGGGTACTCTGTAGATTAGCCATCTAGAGGAGCGAGAATCATAACAGTTTTTGATAAGTGACAAAAGATTGCACAAATAAGGAGGTAGTTTTCCCTGTATGGCTTTATAGATAAAAAAATACCACTGATGCGGTCTCCATAAGCTTAATGAAGGCCACGAGACCAAATTATAAACTACACAATGATGTGTACTAGACAATTAATTACTTATAAAACGAAGAGAACAATAATACACAGAGTCTAGAAGGCGAAGTATAGAGGAAGCTGCGTGCATGTAAATAATATCTCCATAATCTAGAACACTTATGAATGTTGCCTGTAAAAGATTTCTCCTAGCTGTTAAATTAAGGCAGGCCCTATTTCGATAAAAAAAAAAAACCCAGCCTAACCTTCAGCTTCTTCACTAGGTGTTCAATATGCATGCTAAAAGAGAGCCTATCGTCCACCCAGATACCCAAGTACTTATAAGATGATGGTGGCAGCGGGGGCGTGGTCAAGCGCCCGTCCGGGAGAGGATAGCGGTAAGGGCGCTTACACCTGAGCTAAATTATGCCTAACACCTGTCTCTAATTCCAGTGAGCACGAGGAGAGCGGCATAAAAGCAGACACAGAGCCTCCAGTCGAGAGAGAGAGCCCAACAAGCCAACCCAATGCGCTTGTGTACTGTTGTGTAACATTGGTAAACTGTGAAAGAGAAAAACGGCAATTAAAGCTTTACCTTTAGTGCATAATCTCATTTCCTGTGTCCTCCTTCCCGTGAGGTCATTACAATGATGCTTTTTGAATTGAGTGTCCTCCTGAAGTATAAATGCCAACATTATCTGAGGTCTGGGACTGGGCTCTAGAAAAGATAATACATTTTAGTTTTGTTAGCATTAAGTGTACTTATACTTTTGAAAAGCAAGCTGAAGATCAAAAACAGCCTGGTTCAGAGAAGAGGCAACTGAATAAACTATTGTATCGTCTGCATAAAGATGCACTGTAGCTGTAGAAATGTCCCTCCCAATGTTGTTTATAAAAATAGAAAACAACACAGGGGCTAAAATTGAACCTTGGGGGACACCCTTAGAGATTTCCAAAAACCTTGATTTATGTCCATCTGTGTATACACACTGGGTTCTATCTGCAAGGTAGTTCTTAAACCACTCTATAGCCTTGTCATCCAACCCAACATCACTGAGTCTACCCAACAGCAGCTCATGGTCAACTGAATCAAATGCCTTTGACAGATCAACACATAGTGCAGCACAATGATGTTTTCTGTCCAAGGCATTTATAATGTCATTTGTTACAAACATAGCTGCAGATATGGTACTATGACCTGATCTAAAACCAGGCTGTCCTTCACTTAAAATATTATTGTTAGCTAAGAGTTGTTTCAATTGGGAGTTTACTTGATATTCTAGAATCTTGGCAAAAGTAGAAAATTTGGATATCGGGTGATAGTTGTTTAAATTCGAAGGGTCCCCACCCTTCAGTAAAGGAAATACATAGGCTGCTTTCCAGATTTTAGGGATGGTATTAGTCTGCAGACTCTGATTAATAATTTGAGCAATTGGCTCAGCAATAAAATCAGCTGAAATCTTTAGAAGATAAGGATCCAAATTGTCAGGTCCAGGTGACTTTTTTGGATCAATAGCCTTCAGAGCTTTACAGATCTCCACACTAGAAATAGGTCTAAATACAAAGGGATCCCTAGGTAAATTAGTACTTAAAGACATTATCAATTTAGAATTAGAGCTCCCCGATTCTGCTACATATGTATTAAGAATAGACCCTGCTGATATAAAATGCTCATTAAAATGCCTAACAATTGCATCTTTAAACTTAATTTCAGTTGAATTAACTAAAATGTGCTCAGGGAGGCCTAGTGTGGAATTGAGACATGATAATGAATTTATCTGTTTCCAGAATTATGTAGGATTAGTTACATTTTCTGAAATAGATTTTAAGTAATATTCTGACTTTGATGTTTTAGTCAGACTTGTAAATTTATTTCTCAGGCTTCTAAAGGAAGTCCAATTAGCAAGGGAGTTAGTGGTTCTAGCCTTGGCCCATGAGACGTTCCTTTCCCTGATCAGGTTAGACAATTCAACTGTAAACCAAGAGTTTTCTCTCCCAGAGATCCTAGTTTTTTTGCATGCTTATTACAAATTGACATGAAAGAATTGTAAAAATGTTCCCATGCACATTCCACATCATGGATTAAACGGACTCTACCAATATCACTATTGTATACATCATGCAGAAATGCTTTTTGTTCAAATCTTTTAAAATACCTTTTAAAAACATAGCAAGGTTTTAGCTTAGGCAATTTTAAGTTTCTTACACAGGCAATGGCACAATGATCACTGACATCATTACAGAATACCGCTTTTGAGGTATATTTGTGAGGCACATTTGTAATAATGAGATCCAGAAGAGTGGATTTCTTTAGATCTTTTGGGTTGAGCCTAGTAGGAGCTTTAATAAATTGCATGAGATTTAAAGAATCACACAATTCCTTAATGCAATCAGAAGCAGAGGAAAGCTAGTCCCAATTTAGATCACCCATTATAATAAATTCACAGTCATTTAGACTGTGCAAGGCATCAGAAATAAAAGAGAGGGCTTCTTTTGTCACTGACTGTGGTCTATAACATCCAACAACAGTAAAGTGAAGATCTTTAGATAAATTCACCTTAACAGCAAGCAGTTCAAACTGTCTGGCTTTAGTTATAGACTGTGGTATATAGCTACAAAATTTAGATTTAACATAAATCGCCACTCCACCACCTTTGCCAACTCTATCAGATCTATAAACATTGTAACCATCAATTGCAATCACATTATCAGGTATTGATTTCTTTAACCAAGTTTCTGATAAAACCATAATATCCATATCTGTTGTAACAACCCATAGCTTTATCATGTCCATTTTGGGAAGAAGACTTCTAACGTTAAAATGCACAAGGCCAAAACCAGATCTACTGGTCTGCTGGCGTAAGTATATTTTGCATAGGTCCAGGGTTTGGTTGCACATTCCCAGATAACGATAGCAGCAACATAACAATACACTTTAATTTCCCAGTTTGTGTATTGGTAATATAATCAGTGTCTCTGGCAATAAAATGCAGACAGGCCTTTGGCATAGTGAGAATGTCATTCAAAGCTTTCAAAGATTGTAGATACAGCAGAATGCTCACTTGTGTTTGGGAGATATAAAGCTTTTGCTGTTGCATGGGGTGAATTTCTTGATGATGATGGTGATGGAGATGATGATGATGATTATTAAGTGAGTCTCTGGTCAAGGAATTTATAATACTTAGAGGGTGAGACGATGAATATCCACAATATCCAACCATATCCTGTCCAGCATGACCAAGGAGACACATCTTAATTAATAGGAACACCAGCACATACATTTTGCCTGTGTAGAAAATTGCAGAGCATAGAGAGACAAATGCTGTGATAGTTTTGTTGGAAACAACTGTTGGCCTCAGTATCAAGAGTTGTTAAGAAAGCACATAGAGAAGCAATGCAGGATCCACCAAGTCACTGCCACCTCACTGGGTCTTCTAGAACCAAGCAGCACCAGCAATAAATTCCACTCAGATTTGAATTGTTGAGACAAAAAGAATGTCCATAAAGCACTAAATGTAAAATGTCACTATCCTTAGCTGGATTGTCACTATAAAATACATAAAACACTTAAAACAAAAATAAATTAGAGCTCACATACAGGCACACAAACAAAGGACATTACTGGCGGCCATCTTGGGATGTGTGGGACTACTCTGCGAAAAACTACTACGGGTACAAAACCATGACAGATAGTACCAGGGCAAAATTTGATCGGTGGTATGCGACAGTCGATGGTAAAGTCTTTGATTTCAGAAAAGAGATTGGCATCTATTGCATGAACGACGCCATTTTATTACGTGAAGCATGTATTACATTTAGAGAGGAATTCCTGTGATGCACACAGGTAGATCCTTTCAGCTACGTGACTCTTGCTAGTTGCTGTATGGGGACTTTCAAGACACAATTTCTCTCTAGAAATACACTGGCTATGATGCATAATAATGCATATGTCAACCAGTATAAGACATTCTCTAACATCTCTATTGAATGGCTTGAGTATGTAAAACAAAACCTACGATGTAGACATACACCATGCCCTAAATCACGGTGAAGTGAAATTTGGAGGCTACTTTGGATATTACGAAAAAGATGGTGTACGAAGAGCTCTAGAATTTGCCGGCTGTTTTCACCATGGTCACGAGTGTCGTTACAGACCTGACTATGCAAATCCCCTGTCAAAAATTCCTTTTGGAGTGCTCAGGAGGAAGTTTAATGAAAAGCTTGATGTTTTGCAGAACGCATACTGTTTAGACGTTGAGGTGATATATGAGTGTGTATGGAAGAATCTTAAGCAAACTGACCCTCATGTAATTGCGTTTATGACAACTTATTCGGCACCTGAGAGACTGAAACAATGTGATGCACTCTTTGGGGGTCGTACAAACGCTTACAAGTTGTACCACAAAACTGCAGAAAATGAGAAAATCAGATATGTTGATTTCACGAGTCTTTATCCATACTGTCAGGCTCGAAAAATTTACCCTGTTGGACATCCTGAAATAATCTTCAAGGATTTTGAACCCCTTAGAAAATTACGGATTTATTAAGGCCACAATGCTACCCCCCGAAAACTGCTTCACCCTGTGCTCCCTTACAGATGCGCCGGAAAACTCATGTTTCCTCTATGCAAATCATGCACTGAGAAACAAATCAATGTTACATCTTGTACGCATACAGATGAGGAGAGGTCTATCACAGGCTGCTGGGTGAGCATTGAATTGTTAAAGGCGATTGCTGAATATTCTGTGGGGGCGTTTTTCAATGAGGGAAAATCTCCCCACTTCTAGGCTTTTGAAAGACCCAGATGACTTTGCTCACATCATATTTGCCTGTCAGTATGACGTTAAATATTTCACATTTGTGTCTGATGAAATAGCACTGGTATAGTATCGTCACAATGATGGTGCCATGTACAAAACACGGGATGTGAATATATTTCTGGGGGCCTTTAAAACAGCACATGCACGGTTAGAATTGTATAGCCTTATGGATAACCTGGGGGACAGATTGTTGTATAGCACCACAGACAGCGTTATCTTTATCTCTAGAGACGGCGATTGGGAACCACCTCTGGGGCCTTATTTAGGAGATCTGACTGATGAAATAGGCAATGATGATTACATCACAGAGTTTTGCTCAGGAGGTTCTAAAACATACGGATATCACACTGCGAAAGGTAAAGTGTGTATGAAAGCAAAAGGTATAACTTTGAATGCCGAAAATTCCATGGCCATTAGATTAGACACTTTGATTGGTCTTGTTGACAGTTATGTAAAATCGCATGACACCAGACACATCTTAGCCTACACAGACAACATCGTAAGGAATAAAAAGAACTTCACTTGGCAAAACAAGTCAGTTGTTAAAAAGTTTTAAGTGGTGTATAATAAAAGGCAGCTATTCCCTGATTATACAACGGTACCATATGGCTACTAATCATTTTTAAACCACCGCAGTGTGTGGGAGGTTGATGGTTTTGATTTTAGACTTCAACATCCTTTTTCACGTGTAATAAGTGGACCTTCAAATTCTGGAAAGTCTTATTTTGTAAAAATATTGTTGGAAAATGCTGTAAATATGATTGAAAAAGATTGAAAACATTGTGTACATTTTATGATTGCTGGCAACCACTGTATGATGAACTGTATAAAATGTATAATATTACATTTGTGGAAGGAATACCGCAATCTCTGAATGATTATGTTTTATTACCTGTCAATAAAACAAATCTGTTGATAATTGATGACATGATGGAGGCAAGTGGAAACTCTGAAGTGGAGAAGTTACTCACGCTATACGTTCACCATAGAAACCTCAGTGCTATTTATATTGTGCAGAATTTATTTTTCCAAGGTAAATCCAGCAGAACCATCAGTTTGAATACAAATTATTTAATATTGTTTAAGAATCCTCGTGATAACAATCAGATAAATGTGTTGGGTAAACAAATGTACCCCAGAAATACAAAATATTTTATGGAATGCTATCAAGATGCTACCAACCAGCCTTTTGGATACCTCATGATAGACTATAAAGCTAAAACCCCTGAACATTTTCGTCTCAGAACGGGGTTACTTTCAAACCAACCAGTAGTTTACATTAAAAAAGAAGACAGTGAGTTTGGTAAAATGTCTGCTAGACTATCTAGAAACCTCCCCCTGTTAAAAATGTTATTTAAAGCGACCCAGATGCAAAGGCGTCTTATTATGCAATCAGCATCTGACAAGCTCATTTTAACATTGTGTGAGGTCGCGCTTAATGTTCTCTATGGCACAATCCCGCTACAACCCAGCAACACCGCCGGTTGAAGAGGAGAAGGACTGAAATTAAACTCATAGCCAATAAAAAGATTGGCGTGTCCAGAAAGAAAACGCTTGATCAACCAGAACGGAGGATTTCTTCTTCCTCTCTTGAGCATAGCAGTCCCCTTTATATCCAGTCTGATAACTTCTAAACAAGGTTGAAGATGGAGTATGCTGAGAAGCTGTTTTTATTTCCTCAAAATCAAATAGATAAACTTAAGATGTCCAATACCCGAGAATCTATTCAAAAACCGTGGAGGCTAAGCTTTACACTGCACTTTTACAAAGATTTTTAACAGTGGTTAAACAGGGTGATCGGGACAGTACCACCTTAACGCTTGCATTACCACCCCCAGATGCGTCCGCCATCTGTTACCTCTGTTGAAGATGGGGGGGGGGGGGTCAATAATATTGTTGCAGATGTGTTAAAAAATTTACCATCGAGAAGTGTGAAAAATGCAAGATACATCATGGATAAAATGTCTAAAGCCAAAGAAGTTTCTTTTTGGAATGATTCAGGGGAGTTTGTATTTAAAGGTATTACTATACAGGGATCACACGTGCTGGATCTTGTGAAGAGTGTTACAGCCCCACATAATATTTGGGGTGACCGTAGACCTCATGGATGGACTGAGTTTTTGCAGGCAATTGCTACTTTAAACATCCCCTATTCAACAGTGCCAAACCATACGGTTAGACGTGTAATAAGTTCATTTAAAAACAAACCGTGTACATCGTCCTCTATGTTACAAAGAATGTATTTAAGTACACCTTCTAAGGATTCAGAGGCGTCAGCATTTAAATCACCGAATCTTGATCAAAACTTATGGTTGCCATTTTGATCTTGTATAATTTTGATGTTAATATTTTTGTACAAATTAATCATGTGATATTCAATAAAGCTATGACATTGATACATTTAGCATTGTGCTCTTTTTATTTATTAGAAACATCCATTTTACAATCATGTATTTAACATAAACATTTCACCCATTTGCACACATTGAATACACTTAAATGCATTACTATTACAATGAGTTATCCTTAGTTTTTTCACAAAATGTGATACAAATTCATAATTTTTAATTAAATCATCACTATAAAGCATCATAGCATCATCATAATCACGACCTCGAATCATATGATATAGAAAAAAACACAATGATGACCACATGTGACAGACACAAAATGCTGAACTTGTTTAGCTGAATATTGAATGCGTGTTGAATTCCTTTTTAGAAAGTAAATGATTGATACAGGAAAACGAATAAAATCAGGACTATTACCGAAACAGTCAAAGAAAAATGCTGAACCATCCTTATTTATGTAAATAGCCAGCCAGTGTTTCCCGGGGAGGTGTGAAGGATGTGTGTTGATTATGGCTGACGTGGGCAGTATTCTTAACGGATCCTTCGGTAAATGATCACATGGTAGTACACCAAGAAAATGCGTGTTTTGTGATTCTCTCCATAGCCGCGGTAAGTTGTATGGTGTTCATGTTTTCAATTAATAGTAGTCAACAAGCAGCTGCCTTCAGATAGAAACTTCTATGATATTGTCAAAAACAGCATAAACAATTAGAGTAATGGTTCTTGAAAGTGGTTGTCTGAACCGCACTTCTAGTCTGATATTCCCAGACTTAACAAGCGAGATGTGTTGGCCACAATCTTCATCTGGAGTGAGGTTAAAATCATAAAGGGTATAACCCGGCAGAAAATCTTCTCTGTCGATTACCAGTGCTTGGTTTTTTAGATGTCTTCCAGATGAAAGCGCAAGTTGGTAAAATTCTCGCACGTCGGTGCATGCTACAAAGTCAGGTTGTAATGGTTTGGTGGGGTGTTGCTGCCCATCCACATAAACAGCTAGAAACTCCAGATCGTAATGCTTAAATGCAAAAGGGTTTTTATCGTATGCCCCTGTAAAAGCATCATTATCGACCATACCCAGTATGATAGATTTGGGGAGTGTGCCTAAAACAGGTTTTCCTGGTTTGATACACATCCTCCAGCTGGTATGGAGAAATGTTTCAGGCAGACCCTATCAATGGGGTATTTGGCCGTGGTTGAGAGTAGTGCTTGAGCGTGTCCCAGTCTCACTCCTGGTGATACAGATACTTTTTTGACAACAGGGATGCTGACAAAATATTTAGTTTGTATGCTATAGCATCACTCCTCATTAGACAAAATTCATCTTTGCCTCTTGTCAGACGGATTTTAATGTCCACCCCATTAAGCATTCATTTTTCTTGAAAGACAATATCACTGTGTATGGGTGATAAAAGCTTGACTACTGCACTTTCTTTGGTATAGGCAGCCCTCTTTGTCAGACCATTGTTAGCCCCTGCCTGATCGCCTACATCCATATGCCCTGCAGAATCTTTGTAAAATAAGCCTGCTGAGAACACACTTTCCAGTGTATCTTTACAACAGTTTAAAAGGCATTCTATAATGCATTGATATGGGTACATGCTTGTACTCTGTGAAATTAACCTATCACCACGTGATACATCAACCTGTGAAAAAATAGTATTTCCTGGATAATTGACCAGTCCAACAGGAGTCCCATCTCTAATATTTGAGCCGTCCGGATTTGTGATTTTAACAAGCATGTAAAGTAGTGTGTTATTCAAATCTATATAATCTTCACCATTCCCCGCTATAAAAAACTCCAATGGAGCGCTGTTCGATATTGCAGATAGAGGAGGGATTTCAATGTATGTGTTTTTTTCAATAGCCGTCTGAGTGATCGGTACTGTAAACAGATCCATTTTGGATTTAATACACTCTTCGGACATGGTATGTAGCAGAGCCATGGATTAGAATAGAGTTGAGGGCCACAGATGAGACGCGGTTCACAGATCTCTTTCGTCTTCGTTGTCTAACTGCAGGCTTCTTAGGGGGTTTCCTGGTTTTCTTTACCGCTTGACCACTCCTCCCCCTCCTCACTCCAGGCGGTTTAGACCTCCGTTTACGTAACATAACCATTAAACCCGACCAATCTTGAGATTTATTGTTATTAAAGGAATGTGTCATGGCATTGCTGACAACGACTATGTTTTAGCAGCATTTTTAAGGTGTGGTTTGGCTATGCTGAAACCTCTTTTTAACAACAGAAGAGCCATTCGAAACAAACCCCTGAAAAAACCTCCGAGTCCTGCCCCATACATAACACCTCCGCCAGCATACCCCGGCATTCCTCCGCTTGCTTGAATTTTATAATAGTTTACATAGTGAGTAGGATCCATTTGGTGTGGGTTATAATACACCATTTTTAAAGGATCGGTTGTTTCACAGGTCTAAAATGTAGTTTAACGACAACTTTACCGTCGTCTTTTGAGTTCAATACAAATCTCTCCAATAGAATACAACTCTGTTATATGCAACACTGACCATTTCACGATCCGATCCGGTTATATGTACACATCTCAAAAGCGGAGCGTGTGAATCCCCCACAGATTGATATTTGATAACATCTGTGTACAGGTACATGGTGTAATACCCTCCGTTTATGTTGACTTGGTGTGGTGCGTACACTGGTGTAGAATCGGTTTCGTTGCGTTCATTTCCAGTATGCTCATTTGCAGCTTCCAATGGTTTCTTCGGTATTACACCCAAAATAATGGCTAGTTTACTGTGGAATGTCAAAGATCTTCCTGGTGGTGCTGTCATGTACACTTTGTTTTTCACATAATCGTAACCGAGACATACATGTTGAAGTAGCAAAGCATTTACAAACAAAACTTCGTCATAATATCTGCTTTTCATATTCATGTTCTCAAAATATATTTTTCTGTCATTTGTAACCTCTCTCAAGTGGAATTTCGCATCATCATCAGTAATAGTGTACCATGATCTAGGGTATTCAATTTCAGCCAGACCCACCTCCCACTTGCCTTTTAAGTTTATAGGTATGGCTAATCTTGTTCTGTAATTTGAAATTCGGTTTTCAGGGTAAAGAGCTAATGAAGCATTGCATGGCAATGTGACATAAAACCCTGCTTCATCCATGCCCGTTTACTGCAGAAATGTACTCAGGTGACAAATGTATATTTTTATATGCTTTAAGAGCTCTGTAGATCTACAACATCTTTTTCATTAACACAGCTGTCAAACTTCGGAGGCCAACTGTTAGATAATTTTTTCATCCAATGTATTTAAATTATTTTCTTGATCTGCAATCCCCATCTCAATACGGCTCAGCTGAGGGAAGAAAGAAATGACAGACACCCAATTCTATCAGATCCTTCTTCAACGTTTATTGTTCAGCACTTTGTTATATGGTCCAGAAAAACCACATTCCACAGTACCCCCACCAATTAAATTTTACCTTATATGGGGGTGACATACATGTTTGAACTACGTGTGAAACGTGAGAGTAGAGACAGGAAACACATTCCTATAGAACATATTATTCTTACAAGGGGCAGCTTTGCTTTGTGATGACACAGCAAGCTACATCCCCCACAGAAGTTGTTTAGAAGCCTTAATTATTTCATATTGCCCACTTTGATCCTGAAAGGATCACGTAGCCTTCTCAACCAACTTCATTATTATGTATATGCATGTAATGGAGCATAGCGATATTATGCCTGTTTATCATCTCATTCAACTTCTGCATTAGTAATTGTAGCAAACATGGGCCAAATAATAACATAAGTAGAATACATACAGCAATCGATATAATGGAAGACATCCAGGGTGCGTACCACCCAAACATATTGAAAAAATTTCCCCATATTCCCTGATGTTATCAGCTAATTCTTTATTCAACTTATCCATTTCCTTTCATACCTTCATCAATTCACCATCATCATCAATGTGACCCGGGATGTATGTACAGCATTTGTCCCCAAACATTTTACATACTCCTCGTCCAGCTTTAGCCAAGAGGTAATCCAAACATTTAATACCTCTTGGCTGTCCAACACTGTCTAGATATACTTCAGGGTCACTTGAGGCATCACCTTCTATGTACCTTCGTTTCCGGGTGTTTACCCGTACTTTCATAACAGAAACATCTTCCTGTAACATTACCATAAAACATAAACCATCATACATTATTTCTAGGAATTGGAATTACACTTGTGACTCCTTGCTATTGTGTTGATACTGAACGGGCATAAGCAAGGACAACCACCTGCCATATGCAGAGTGTTAGTGGGAATGTCTTCATGTTGACTGTTCCGGGTCCCTCCTCGGGTCCTCCTAATTCGCAGATTCCTCATTGGCCACTGGCGCTGCGTGTTCAGCTCCTCCAGTGCTTTCACCGTTCACCTTGAATCAGTAAGGCCCTCTGGAGCAAGCATCACGTGGCTTGCATGGATCCACTGTGGCTAAAGGTCAGTTAGCAATCCCGTTCTGGTCCCAGGCAGTACAGTAGTTGGGCCCACTTTGGTTCACCTAACTTCGTTGGTTTCAGACACTTCACCAGATCCTGCTGATTTGGAACAAAACGATGAGTAGGGCTTTCTGCAGGCAGAGGGAGAGAGAGATATCATCATTTATGCCATTTAATATTTTAATGAGGGAATCCACATATTCTGCAATCACCACCTCCTTGTCACCTGTGGAGAGAAAGCCAGCGCGGCCATTGACCCAAGGGGTCGGAAAGGCTTAGCCATTAGTATTTCAAATGGAGAGATTAACAACAGAGGATGACATTCTGAGCTCAGTCAGCCGAATCTCTGTATTATTTATTTTGCCAAATTTTCACCATTTTATAATTTTACCTCACAAACAGGAAAGCTTCTGTCCGTTTAGAATGGCAGTTCCAAGTGTGGTAATGAGTGCATATTAGACATGAGTCCAGGATACCTTTTACTGCATTTTGTACCCCATTTATGCAATAAGTTTGATTTCACTTAATTTGAGGCCCAATGTTTCCGATGGATTTGCCTGTAACAATTTAAAGTCATTGTCTTTTACCAGTGTTGATTGTCATGGAAAAAGTCTCTTCAGCTTGATTCAGGCTTACCATAACTTCCCTTGCAGCCCACTTTGCTACCTCATCAGCATACTTCGAGTCTGTGTATATATCTATTGATTTAACTTTAGCCAAATGGCATGCTCTGATCAACGCAAACAACTCAGCAGCTTGTGCAGATATATATGGGTGAATAAGCTTCAATAATTCGATTTGGAAGTTCCATTACAGCATACCCAAACCAGTATACAGAATCATTTGGCTTTGAACAGGACCCATCAACGTACCAATGGTTCCCCTCCTCGAGGGCGGATGATGAAACATCCGGCCTGCATAAAGTACATGTTTTTAGGCGATCGAAGCTATCATGTGTGTCGTTAGAAAATTCACCTTGAGTCAGCAATTTGTGTAATGATAATGTTGGGCCGTGTACAGTGGAAGTTGGTTTAATGGTCAGATTAGCAGTAGCCAATAAAATAACTTCATACCCAGATCAACGTTGTGCTGTCATGTGTTGTGCATGATTGTTTCTACCTGGTGAGAGGTGTGCACAACTAATGGATGTAACATTTTTGACAAGTACGCCACTGGTCTATATGTTCCGCAATGGGACTGAGCGAGGATCGCTGCTGCTGTGCCTGCCGCCTCGTGCATGTACAGATGAAAGGGTTCATCATGATTTGGTAGTAATGTTCATTTCAGCAGTCCACTTGATGGGTTCCTCAACCCTTGAGAGTGTTGCTTCTCTCAGGATTTTGTCATATAAAGAGCAGTTTGGCACCCATGCTCGACAAAATTTCACTAAACCCAATAAGCTTTGCATTTGAGCCTTTGTTTTAGGGTGTTGGAAAGTATTAATCATCTTCACTCGGTCTGTGGAGAGACGTACTGTTCTTTTCTGTAGTTCATGACCCAGATTGATAGTTCAGTTTCACCCATTGCATCTTTTCTTTTGATGTCTTGAAGCCAGCCTTCGCTAATACATTGCACACAGTAGTTGAAGCAGTTGTGCATGACTTGATGTCCGGGCCGGAAAGCAGAATGTCGTCAGCATATTGCAATAGACAGGTGGAAGCTTTGTGTCCTTCAAAGTAGCGTGCACTACAGCAGAGAACACAGCAGGTGAGTCTCTAAATTCCTGGTACATTCTGTTACTATTGGCCTCCAAATGTGAATGTGAACAGCGGCTGCGTATCAGCCATGACTGACACTGAAGAATGCAGAACACAAATTAATAATAGTAAAATGAGTGTGGTGTGCTGGAATTTAGTTAATAGTAGTGCACACATCTGGCACCACTGGTGACAATGGCATAAATTTTTTCAACTCTTGTGTTAATCGCCATGTATTATTAGCTTTCTTCATAGGATTAATTGGTGATTTATATGATGAGTGAATGTGTTTCAAAATACCTTGTTACAGGCATTGCTGTATTATTGGGCCAATGCCTTGTTCTTTTTCTTTGGAAAGTGGATACTGTTTGCAGTATACTGGTAGGTTAGAGCAGAGTTTGGCAACATATGGTCTTATGTCAATAAGGCCTACCTCATCTTTGAGGGCGGCCCATAGCGCTGGGTCGATGTTGAGCATTTCCTGTTTCGCAGCAGAGTGTTGACAGACGTTGAGCTGCAAACTTCTCTGCAATGTCCTGTATACACAGACTGACAATATACTGAGGGAAACAGCAATTGTAATGAGCTAGAAAAGTAATTTTTTTCCCAATTATATGCATCGGATCACAGACCAGTAGGCAGAATGGAGAGTCAGGCAAAATCATGCATTTTTTAAAAATGTGTGTTATCTGGAGATGTTACGGGTAATTTTGGTGTCATTTTACACTTCACAGGAATGCCATTAATTCCCATAGAGTTTAGAGTGCGTCCTGTAATAGAGCCCTCATAGCAATCCGCTGTTAATTAACTTTTAGATGTGCCCATATCGATGATAAAGGTATGCGGTTTTTATATGATAATTCTTTGCATATAGCCAGCATCTCTGACAATGTTAGTGAAACTATTTTATATCCGTCTGGGCACTCGATAAAAGGAAATGCAGATGTTTTATTTTCGCTTGTATCTTTCTTTGAATCTGAATCGAATACGTCCACGGCTGCAGCTGCAGCGAATGAGTTGCCTCTAAATGATGTTATATCGGGATACAACAGTGCGCATGGGGTCTATTGTAGGTTAGGGGTTAAAGCTTTGTTCAGGACAATATCATATTTAGGCGGCTTGTTTTGAAACAGACCGCTGCGTGCATTTGATTAATCTCTTTTCGTTCAGGACCTTTGTCCCAGAATGGTTTTATTTTCTTCCACACCTTGTATGACTCTTTTATGTATATATAATCCCACTGAGGGTCCTTTCACTCATGAATTGATCTAATGATTTTTCTTCTTTTTTCTTTCTCCTTTCTCTGACCACCCAGCCAAATTGCTGATATACGGCTCAGTATTCTAATCTTGTTTATTGCAAAACATACATCCGTCTTTTCCTTAGGACAATTTCCGTCCTCTTCTTATTCATACCAGAATAAGGATATCCTTTAAACTACTGCTGCGATCGTGGGGTTTTTCCTATTTACAATAGAGCAAAATCCTCCTTCCTATTTATAAAAAGGCAAAATCATCTCTTTGAAGAGGCCCTTTGAAGTTTTATTCAATCTCTCATCAGACAGGTTAATACTTGATACTTAAATCAGTCTTACCTGTCTGGAGAGATCCCGGACGTGCCCCCAAACTGTTAGATAATTTTGTCATGCAATGTCTTTAATTTATTTTCTTGATCTGCAATCCCCGTCTCGATACGGCTCAGCTGAGGGAAGAAAGAAATGACACAGACACCCAATCCCTGTCAGATCCTTCTTCAACGTTTATTGTTCAGCACTTTGTTATATGGTCCAGAAAAAACACATTCCACAGGACCCCCACCAATGAAATAGTTATTTACCTTATATGGGGATGACATACATGTTTGAACTACGTGTGAAACGTGAGAGTAGAGACAGGAAACATATTCCTATAGAACATCTTATTCTTACAAGGGGCAGCTTTGCTTTGTGATGACACAGCAAGCTACATCACGAAGAGAAGTTGTTGATAAGCCATAATTATTTCACACCATCCCACCCACCGTACTAGCACCATGGTTCTTTTGCCGTGCTTCTTCTTGTCTAATATCTTTTCCACTTTAAAAGTTTTGTCCTTGTCCACAATAATGTTTTGTAGCTCCTCTTCATAAAACGATCCATCAATAATGTCACCATCATAATCAGATAGTTTGTAGACTGGTGGTTGACGCGGTATACATTTGGTTATGGCGAAGAGCTCATCTGTGTAGTTTTGTTCACACCCCTTGGTAAAAGGCCCCCTCATCTTTGATATTCTAACCACGTCGCCGATTTTGTATTTAAATACAGGTGTATTCTTATACACATTACCATACAAATTGTCATAGACGATCGGTTAATTTTCTTTGTTGACATCTACAGGCATCATTTTAATACTTCTGTGGTAACTACTGTTGTATCCTTGAATAATGTCTTGTAAAACATTGATGTGGAGTTTATAGCTGTTAAATACCGCCACATCCGTATTTTTTATGTTCCATTAAAGCGTTCAATAACGCTTGCCTTCAATTCACTCCCGAGCTGAAATGGTAAATGCTGTGCCTTTTTTTTGTTGGAAATGCTTGTTAAAAAATTCCTTCCCCTTGTGAGTCTGAATTTTCTGAGGGACTATACCCTCTTGTAGTATTGAATTAAATGCATTGGCCACCGCCATTCCAGTCTTGTTCTTTATACAACGTACCCAAGCATATTTGCTAAACACGTCTATACACGTAAGCAGAAATTTAGTATTATCATTTTCCATAGAATATATTGACATATCTACCAGGTCCCTTTGAAACTGTGTATCAATACCATAAACAATGACCCTATTCCTTTTAAAATTATGGCGTAGTGGTCTGTGGAGCGTATACATCTTGACTAGCTAGCCAGTCTGAAACTTCTTTATCACTTAGCAAATCACCACTTTCCTCTAATACACCACGTTTTAATCTATTCACACCCCCTAAAGAGCCGGGGTTTAATGGTGTGTAGTACACCTTATGCAATTGCTCGGTCATATTATCAGATCAGACACCACCTAAATAATGAAACAGTGATTCTATAAAAGCATCCTTTTATTTTAAATCAGGGTTAATCACACAGCAAAATGCATGCTTAAATAGTTAAAATAGAAACACCAACATCAACCAGTATCAAGATACTGTAGGAAACTAACACATGTATCAGCATTTTTGTCAATCAGGTAATTAACCAGAGTATCAACATTTTCAAAGACATGCCTATCACTTTGATCATTTCTTGACAAAAATAATGCACATAAGCATATTATATTGGCCATTTTACAGACATTATCGTATTCAAACAATGAATTTAGAATGTTTTTAAGCAACACACAGGGTGAATCATTCGGGCAGGCATAGAGTTGTATCATTTCAGTCCAGTTGTTTGATAGACCTCTGACTATGTCCATGTGCTTTTTTAGACAAATCAGCCGTTTGTTAATATAGGTTTCATTTACAATCTCGTTTTGTCCAGAACGCTCGTCATTAATGATCTTATACAGCATGTTGGTTATTTCACATTGTCGATGTCGATGTCTCAGAATAAATTTAATCAGGCCAGTAGCTCCGCAGCAGTTACCCATGTTAGCGTCAAAATAAGGATCCAGCCGAACAGCCTTTCCACCCGTCCACAGCGTCATAGACAGCCTGTTCACAGCTATCATTCACCAGCTTCTCACGGATTTCATGCAGTCTCTGTAGAATGTGGGGCTCCTCTCTTAGTTCACACAATACGCCTTCGACAACTCCATGGATTCTCTGAGGATGCGGTGTCAACCCAAATGGTTTTAAAGCCTGGCCGATGGCTTGATTTAACACAGGTTTAAACAGTTTACAGGAAATTTCGTCAAAATGTGTGTAAAAGAAATACTTGTCAGGATCAAACAAACACGTGTGCTGGATCTGACTGGGGTGATCCACTTCACAACTGTAGCACAACTCTTTTAACTTTATGTCAAGGAGATAATCTAGAATGACCACTATGACTGCTTTTATGAAATTGAACCCCTTCGCACCAATAATGCCATCCGTGTCATCATCTTCCTTAAGAGTCGATGCATCCTGATCCGTGGGATGAAATGAACGTCAGATTCTATTCTAGGGTTCAAACAGCCTGACCTTAATTTTATTGTATCGGTCATATGCATCACACCATTTAAACAGTTTGTCTATCTTTTAAAAAACATCATTCAGGATAGGACACAATAGTGTGGTTACCAAACACACAGTCTCTTGGAAATGGTGATGTTGAACCAAACCCCTCTGCAACGAATAATGGGTCATCTCCAGAATCATTTAGGTCCCTCCAAACATGATTGTAAAATACATCCCAGTCCTTTTCCTTGAAATAACATCCGTTGTAGCCCCCATGTTGAATAACTTAACAGAACGAGATGTTCTGTCAAAGTCGTACACACACAATTGTGCATTGTCTAGATTAAATTCATATTTCAGATTTTCTAACGGTTCATGGAGAGACTTGGTCATGCATGGACCATGACATCTCCTCGGAGCCCAACATAACTTATCAATCGTTTCTACATCATTTACCAATGGGGTTTTAGGACTTCTGGGGGATGCCATTGCTCAAGTGGAAATCACAAAATACTTGCTGAATACCTGCAATGAACAGACCTAACCCCGTTTAAATACACAGATGGTCTCGGCTACAGTGCTGAGATATCAGAACAGCTGACCAAACACGTCATTACGTCTGTACAACTGCCGGAGGGAGGGGTGGGAAGGGGAGGGGGTGGAGGGGAAGGGGGGGACAGGAATCAAAAGGTCAAATGTACACCAATTAGGTCATAAATCATAGGCCATAAATCATTTTTGTCACAGTGTACACCAATTAGGTCATAAATCTTTTTGTCACAAGGTATATAATACTTACTACTGGCGGGGCATCATGCAACTGAGCATGGGTATATGTATGTTCAAATGTGGACATGTAAGTATTTAATCCTATGATTTTACAAATGTCTGTGTTAACTTATAGGCTACATGTCAATGAAGGCTTTCCTGGTTCCAGTAAAGCTTGGCCTGAACATTTTCCTTCCAATCATGTAACAATGGTGAGAGCACAAAAGGGACCAGAAAGGCTATGTCATCTTGTTAGTCTAAAATAAAATGAGAACGTAGAATTGTTCAATGTAAACTAAAAAAGTCTTGTTAAGAAAATTCAACTGCTATGACATGTGGATGTATCATGTGAAATTAATTTATGTAAAGTTTCTTATTACTGTAGTAAAGTCATTGTGGTTACAATTTTACTATAGTAAAAACATTATTAAAAAAGTTTACTAAAGACATGGACAGTAGAGTTTATATTAATGTATTAAAACCCTGAAGAAAAGAGCAAAATGAGAATGAAAATCTGAAAGATGTGCTAAAATAAATGCATGTGATAATATTTGGATGAGCGGAATTATTGCTTCCAGACAATTGAATGCACAATGGTGGTGCGTTGGTCCATCGTCAATTATTGCTTATTTAAAATGATAAAAATTGTTTAAAGTAATTACATTTACAGGTCCCCAAAGGTGTCCGTCTCTAGCACTGTTCAGCCGTTGTACGATAACTTGGGGACAAAGCTGAGCATTATCACTAAGATATCTAATAGCCAAATTTTTGTGAGGGTTTTACGACAGGGAAAGAGAGAATAAAGTGGTGGCGTGGAAGCCGGTTTCGCGATCGTGGGAGAAAAGGCAGCTGTTTATCACTCAGAGATGCGGTGAATGGCTCGTAAGCTGTCCTGCGGTCTTTTATTATTTTACAGATAAACACAGTGTAGTATTATACATGCAGAAGAATTGAAACAACATGATTTGAATCCAGGAAAAATCCAACCTTTTTAATTCTGGAATTCCTCAGCATCATAAATTAACAGACCAAGCATCAACAATCCTACTGAAGGCCTGTCTTTGGACAATAAAATGGTCAAGACATTCTAAACACCATAATTCAAAGCAAAAAGGGTAATTGGCCAGAAAGCCCCTCAGCATGACCTTCTGAACTTCCACACAGATTTAAAGCAGACTTTTGTTTGAAAGGCTTCCAAAAGACCATCAGATTTGCTCAACTCAAATACTAACACATTTCATGTTAATCCAGGAACATTCTACACAGTCACAGTACTTTACCGATTTAACCTTCTAAACTATACCGAATGCATTTAAGTCCACGATTTATACAATACCCAGTCTTGCTAGGTAATAATGAAAATTGCTTTGAACTGTGGTAACTTGTGTAACTAACAAATTAATGATTATAGCCTGATGTACCTCTTTAAAATGTGTGTAATGTTTTATCCATGTTGTATAACCAAGGAATTAATCAGTATGATTTGTAACCAGGGATTTTCATGTTGTTATCTACATGTATAATAGTCATGAAAGAATGTCAAATTTGGTATGAAGCGGTTTGGTTGGTTACATAGAGAAAGCTGATGACAACGAATGTCATGCCTCGTGTACCATTTGCAAGATTTAAAAGTTAATGATTAAAACATGCACTATTTTTGAGTGGGAGATTTGTAAGACTCCGTAACAAAGGACCATAAAATCAACTGTCGGAAAGGACAGCCCAGTCGACCATGTGACTCTGAAAAGTCACTTCCCCGTCTGTCACTCACTTCGATGTTGTGTCGAAGAAGCGACACTAGGGATCTCTCTTGAGCGCTGAATATGCCTCTGAACTATGAAAAAAGGCCAATGAGAAGTTGGCAGACAGTATTTGCATACCCCGCCCCCGGACATACGGGTATTTAAGCGGGCAAATACGAATACCACAGGCGTTGTCTCGTGTGTCTGGGCAGCGATCACACCAAGGCTGCGTTTGTTGATGGTTCATGCTCTCACTGCGAGAGCATGACCATGGCAATGTTGCGGTCGCGGCTTGCTTTCAATAGAAATGCTTTCAATAGAAAGCAAGCCATAGATTAGATTTATGTTTAGAATAGCAACAAAGTTTGTCTGTATTCAAAGATGATTTGACTGGTATATTTTAGATAAATTATCTCATCCCTGTTTCTAAAAGATTTCACTTCAGAGGTGTACCTAAATACATGTGATTTTATTTTCAATAAGCCATGAGAAAAATATTACTCCAATAAGTAAATTAATCATAATTCATTTATTAAAGCTAATTCCTTAAAATAGAAATTATGAGCAGATACAATGAGACGTTGTTTTGTGATTTTAATGGTGGATAATTTTATTCAGACAAATCAAGTTATTTGTCGTTTATCTAATTTATAATGGTTGTCGAACGTGACTAATTCCATTATATATTTCATTACATAATAATGTAGAATAAGGACAGTTTAATTTAGTTCATAGCTCACATATTTCAAGACCCTAAACTCCCTTACATATATTGGTGTGAGAAGACAAGCACTTTAACGGTTCCCATCTAAATTCATCAGTACCAAATACCCCTGCAACAGTGTGCCGGTCTCATCCGCGATGGCATGAATACACAACAGTCCAACGTGGTTGGATTACAACACAGCAAAATCTTATTTGTGATTAGAGTACCTTACATTAATACCTTGAGTATTATTAGCAACAATGAGTGGACTTGGCGGTCCATAAACTGTACAAGCACTAAACTTGATACACAAGAATAACACAGTATAATATTCTATCTCTGCCCAAACGTTAACCTCTTACTTGGATCGCGTGTGGATGCAGGTAGAATGTGTGTTCATCCGTCCTTTAACTCCTCAAGGCTCAGTGATGACGGGAGGCCGTTTCCTCGCTCTGCCGGAGGTGCGGAAGCTGATTCTCCGAGAAATTAGCAAAGACAACTTTGTTGAAGAGGGAAGAGAATTCTTCTTTCTTCACTTCTGCAGGCAAATGGATGAAGATGCGGATTGCTCGGCGGTCTCCTTCAGATCTATTATAGTGTTCGGTGGAACACAGAGTAATCTCAACTCATCCAACGAGATAGAGATTGTATATCCACTGTTTCAAGTCTTACGTTACTTCCTTGTACAACGAGGCAACACATGAGAGTGATGAGCTGCGTCTATCCACGGCACGGCAAAGTCGCTGGAAGCGATGCCCAGAAGGATCTCAGAGGTATTTCTACTCCTGATGACATCATGGTTGAGGGGCGTTCTGTTGAGCGCCTCATCCAATAGGAGTTGAGAGTTTGGAATTTCACACATAGGTGTAAAGTGTGCAAGGCTTCATGGGATATGTAGTTTGTTTTGTACTCCCTTTGTTTGATTTTGGCGCAGTTTTATCGTTAAGCTTTATTACTGTGTTTGTAGGCCTCAGTCAGGCTTTATGACTGTGTAAGGCCTGCCTTTGTCTTGTATCTGAATACATGAGGCCGAACAAGACATAAAAATATTGTCCGATATTTTGGCTAACCTATTAAGTAAAGTTTTGACATCTCTTATACATATAGATCAGGTGGGTTTTATTTGGGGCTGCAGCTTTTATTTGAGGCGTATAAGCTTTTGCTTTTCACAGATTATATTTTATTGTTCGTCTATGTATCCTGAGAATTTAGAAAAGGAATTAATAATTCTGTGAAGGCATAGATCTAGTGGGGTCAGAGTCAATTGGTCTAAATCTGAAGCTTTGGCTCTGACAGTATACTGCCTAGTAACGGCTTTTCAGCCGGGCACCTTCCAGTGGCCCAAACACAGCATTAAGTATTTTGGCATCTTATTCCCAGCAAATTTGTGTGATTTAGTTAGAGCCAATTTTGACCCCTTAATAAAAAGTTTTTTGAGTGATGTACATTTTTCTATGATTGGGAAGGTTAATGTTATTAAAATTAATTTTATTCCAAAATTCAACTACCTGCTACAGTCTCTCACTGTAGATGTCCCCTCTCTTATTTCAAGCAATTTGATAGTATAGCAACATCCTTCATTTGGAATGGTAAGTGTCCCAGTTTATATTTAAATAAGTTTCATAGGCCGCTTGATAATGGTGGGCTAAGCCTACCCAAGATTTTTATTATTATTATGCATTTGGTCTCAGACATTTGGCTCATTGGTCGCTTTCAACTTAGAGAACCCCTCCCTGGTTTTGTATCAAACAAGTTCTTGCCCATATTTTGCTTTACAAAGCCTTTCTATTGGAGAAGTTAAGTCATACTCCATCATCTCACATTTGCACGTGGTATGCACAAAAGTGTCCAGAGTGTTTTATTCTGACATTTGTTATACATTTTTAAGTCCCCTTTCTGCTGGTCAGAGTGGATTGTGATGGAGGTTAATACGCTCTGTGACTTATATGGAGTTGAATGTTGAGATCTTTTGAAAATATGGTTCAAAATTTTAGAATTCCCAGGTCTTAGTTCTTTTGGTATTTACAGATGCATCACCTGCTCTGTACTGTTTTTGGGAGTAGCATACACCCCCCCCCCCAAAGTGCCAGATACTCTGGGAGTGGTGATTACTGCTTTTGGAAAAGGTCATGAGACATCAGTGTATTACTCCCTTTTAATTCAGAGTCTATGGGATGGAGCTTCAACTTCTCTAAAGAGATTATGGGAGAAAGATTTAAACTTGGTATTTGAAGAGGGAGTGTGGGCTAGGATAAAACATTTTTTTAAGTATGCATCTAGAGATGCAAAGGGGCATCTGATGCAATATAAGATTTTCCATAAATTCTATTCAACCCCTTCTAGATTGTATAGGCTTGGCCTTAAAAGACCGGCTGGCGATGACAATTAGAAGATGGTGACACAACCCATGATTTTTGGGGACGTTTTAAGATCCAAGAATCTTGGTTGAAGGTTCAGAGCTTTATGTGTGTCGTAGTAGACACTCAATTTTAATTTTGCCCCAGACTGTGTATTTTGGGTGATTGGGCAGTCCTGAATATGGATGATGGATATATGAGAGCTGGGACCTGACCGGTGTGATGACTGGCAGGCGGGTAATCCTCATGGGACTGAGGTCGACTGATGCATCCTCATTTCGTGAGTGGTGTGCCGAGTTGGGGAGGGTGGCAGTATTTGAGGAGATGGCATGTAGAAGGCTAGGTAAACTGGATATGTACATCAGGAAATGGGGCAGCTATTTAGCCTTTTTGAAAGGCTCTCGGGAGGGGCAGCGGAGAAAGACTAGTGTGTTTTTTTAATGTTTCTAAATATTTTCTGCTGTTTTATTGTCTATTTGTGTGTCTTTGTCAGTTGGCTTTTGACCACTGGGGTGCATGTTTGTGTCGGGTGGGGGTTAATGTTCAGGGGAAAATGTGTGATTTCATGTGGTTTGATTTAGCATTTGCTGTTGTGTCTATTTGATTTGCTGTATGGAATCAATCAAAAATTGTTAATAAAAAAATACTAAATAAACAAATACAATAACGACTTACAGCTTACATCTTCCAGTGCCACCAGGTGGCATTTCCAGTTTCACTTTCACTTCACTAACGAACTGATGTCAACTCCAACCTGCATCACCTATTGATGGACTACGATCTTGAAATGGAATGCATAGACTAACTATTGCCAACAAAAGCCTTCAACAGCCAATTAACAAGGACAATTGCATCTATGTGAAATTCTGCAATTAATCAAGGATGGACTTGATTGGTCATTAATCTTACAGTTCAAACACAATCGATGTTTAAACACAGACCCTTAACACTTACTTAGTTTAATCATTTTAAACCATGATTTTAACTATACATAAGTAATATTTACATTAAATTCATGATGTTAGCCAGAAGGGAACTGGCCCCCACAGTGAGTCTGGTTTCTCCCAAGGTTATTTTTGTCCATTAATCTACATCTTATGGAGTTTTGTGTTCCTTGCCACAGTCGCCTACAGCTTGCTCAATGGGGTTATTAATACAATTATTATTTAATTATTTTTAAACCTGATTAAGAATCGTATTTTATCTAATTACACAATGATGATTTATCAACTTTATAGACATTACAATTTTATCGTCTGTTAATGCTGATCTTCTGTAAAGCTGCTTTGAAACGATGTGTGTTCTGAAAGGCGCTATACAAATAAAATTGACTTGACTTGACTTGCCTTTGGCGCTCTCTTTCACGCATGACAGTCTTGACAAAAAATTTTAATTTACGCACATTCTTTCTTTCACGTCTGCATTTCAAACCATTGACACAAACACAGACAAGAACATGTTAAGCATATAGACCTTTTTCACACTCCGGGTTTTGGAATGAAGAAGTAAAAACGTGCAGGGTAAACTTTGACAGTGGTGAATCTGAGTGAATGGGAGAACACAGCAAATATTATTTTTCATATTAGCGTATTATCATTTTAAATATTAGCGTTCATATCAAGTTTGCCTAAAATGCTGTATATAATAAAATAAGAAACAGAGACACGTTAAAGCTCCAGCATTTATTTGAAGCAGCACGTTGCAACTCTTGACTGAACTGCCCATCGCGAATCTGGCGCGCATGCATTTACAACCCGCCTACGGCAAGCCCTGAGGGAAAAACACACACACACACTGTGCACAATCACTTAGCATTACAACAATGTACTCCATCAAAATTAAGTATTTCACAGTAATAAGTGCAGCTTCATATATTAAAACTTTAAAATCACACATATCTCATGACATAGTCTACTCTAGAGACTTGTTTCCTGCCGTTTAAACCAAATTGCTTCGTTCAAAATCAACAATCAAGTCTTTTAAGTAAATGTAATTCAAATACTATCGAAAATCCACATAAAATAAAGCCTGGTAGAGATTACTCAAGATAATACATACAATAATTAACCATAAAAATTATGTTTGCAACTAATGATATTAAGTTCGTTATTTAAAATATCAATGTAAATTAACAAACATAGATTAATTTGTTGAAAATAATCTTTTTGCAGGCGATTTATGACAACTGTCGCACAGGGCTTCCCATGTCCCATGTTGTGAAAACTTAAATAGCTAGCACCGCTTACAACAGCACGTTGATGAGATATAAGAGATAATGTGGTACATGCAATGAGGGAATCTCAAGTTGACCCAATGTTGGAGAGGCCTTATATGTAATAAACCCACAGGAACTGCACCCTTTAAAGGTGAATCTCAAGAATGGCCTGTGATGAAGGGCTATCTGCACAGGAATGAATGCATCTTTCAGATCGGTTGACACGAACCGGTCCAGAGGACAGACATAAGACAATATCTGTTTCTGAGTTATCATCTTAAACGGAGGCTTCCTGAGGCTTGTCTGATTTAAGCATCTCTAGACCAGTATAGGCCATAGCCCACCATCCTTCCTTGTGCTAGAAGAAAATAGTGGCTGTGGAAGCCATTCTGCACATCGGTTCGCTACCCATCGCATCTTTGGCAAGAACAATTTGATCTCTGAGTGCAAAATCAGCACATCCACAGCATGATGGTGGAGGAGAGCACGGGTTAAAGCCAGGCAGACACCTCACGAACTGAAGCACACAGTCGTGAGTGGTTTTGTGCCTTGTGCAACTAAAACTGTGCTTGAAAACTTTATTGCAACATGACAATAGTGGCATGGAGCCAACAGCAACACAAAGAGTGAAAAAACAAAGACCATGCAAAAGGGCTGTATTGGTTTATTTTTTTATTTTATTTTTTTGACTTGTCGTCATGGAGGTGACTTAAATCTCTGTGTTGCAACATGGCAGTCTCCTGGCATGCTGTGAATGATAGTAAAAACAGGGAAAGTAAGTGTCTCACCTGAACTCATAAATATTTCACCAAATAAAAGACCAGCAAAATATCCCTGACAACATCACCATCGCAGAACGTTCACATTTCTGCAAATGATAGCGCACCAGAGCAAGCCACAAATCAGCATGGTTCAATTGAGCAGGCGAAGCTGCTTGAAATGGAGAGGAGGAGAGACGCAAGGCACAAATCATCCTCAAATTCTCTGTACTCCGATCCTGCTCATGCCTGAGTGATAAATGCCAGCGATATATAGCATCACCCTCATAATAATCTCTGCTGAATTTTATCTTTACAGCCGTAATGGACAATCTCAGCAATGAATGTATCAGAATGGGCTCAGTCCAGCCAATAAGTGCTCGTGCTGAACTGACGAAACTGTTTTATATGGAACAATATAAAGGAGAAAGAGGCACGCAAGGCTGGGATAGTAAATAAAATCCTCCTTACATCTCTGCGCTCTATTTCCCGGTCTCTCGCACCTACCTCGTTCGGTCACCAGAGCCTCGGAAGGAGCAAGCGGGAGCAAAGGGATGAAAATTAAAGCCAAGCGCAAAGCTTCTTGAGTTTAATTTGTTAAAAGTTAAAAACAATCAGGCTTAACGAGTGACGTTTCTAGAAAAAAGCACTCTTGCCTGACAGACAGAAAGATATGTTGCTCACCAGGTGGAAAACTTTTGCGAAACACCGCCTTGAAAAATATATTGTTAAGCAAATGGCTCTTAATTGTGCTTTGAACTCAATAAAACACAAAACAACATTCACAATGCACTAGCATTTAAAACACGACTGTGATAAAGGATACGCTGTTCGTCGGGGCACAGGTAGCAAATAATTCACTTCGAGTTAAGGTGTGCAGTTTCAACAACAAAGCAAATATTTGGGCGTCCAGAGCACGAGAGACCCTGAAGAGAAAAATTCTGATGAAATGGCACTGTGCTCCGGTTTAAATGCCCGCGATGATGGCAGGGTGGCAGAGTGTCAAGCTTCATCTGCCAATAGATTGGCAGGTTGGAGTTGGCATAAGTTGGAGTCCATCATAATAGACTGAAGTGACGTTTGGCTGGCACCGGCTGCATTTGGTCATCATCACACAGCGACACGTAGTAGTGGAGTCCGACACCAAGCAGGAAGGTCTGGTGATCCCTTCTGGATAGGAATCCTGAGGTAAAAATAAAATAAAATGTATTGCAGAGTTATAGATCGTGATCAATGGTTCTGGTTTCTGGTTCATGCAGACCAAACTAAAGCAGCCTAATTGTGGGTTGAATGATAAATTAGGTGTATGCCTGGCTAAACAGATGAGTCTTTAGTCTAGACTGAGGGAGTGTGTCTGCATCTCAAACAGTGTTAGGGAGACTATTCCATAGTTTAGGAGACAAATATGAAAAGGATCTACCTCCTTTTGTGGATTTTGATATTCTAGGAACAATTAACAGGCCAGAATTTTGCGATCGTAATGAACGTGATGGAATATAGTGTGGTAGAAAGTCACTTAAGTACTGCGGAGCTAGACCATTCAAAGCTTTGTATGTAGTTAACAGAATTTTTAAATTAATCCGAAATTTAACAGGTAGCCAATGTATTGATGATAAAATGGGGCTAATATGATCATATTTCTTGGTTCTTCAATTGAAGTTTATTTACTGATCTTGTTGGACATCCTCCCAGTAATGCATTACAATAATCTAGTCTTGAGGTCATGAACGCATTCATTAGTTTTTCGGCATGTGCGGTAATTTAGCAATATTACTGAGGTGGAAGAATGCTGTTCTACAGACACTGGTAATTTGATTTTCAAAGTACAGATTGGTATAAAATATAACACCTAAGTTCTTCGATGTTGAAAATGATGTAACAGTATATCCATCGAGAGACAAATTATATTTTAGTGGCTTATTTTTAGAGGTTTTGTGTCCAGTAAGTAGTACCTCTGATTTTTCGGAATTGAGTAGAAGGAAATAGCTGGCCATCCAATGTTTTAGTTAATTGATACAGAGCTAATTTGGAGAATTGTGAAATATAAAGTTGGGTATCGTCGGCATAGCAGATGAAACTTGTTCCACGATTCCTGATAATATCTCTCAGGGGAAGCATATACAAGGTTCTGAAATGACAGGAGATACCACTTTTAAGAGCTTAGTTGGTATTGGATCTAACAAAGATGTTGTAGCTTTTGATGTTTCAATAAGTTTTGTTAGCTCTTCATGACCTATGACAGCGAAGGATTGAATTTGCACGTGAGGAAATGTATGAGACACTGTTTTCTGAGGTGATGACAGATGATTGCGTAATTCCAATTTTATTTCTGATTATTTCAGTTTTATCTGTAAGGAAATTCATGAAGTCATTACTCTGGTGCTGCAACGTAATATCTGATTCTGTTTAGGCTTTAATGCTAACCAATTTTGCCACAGTACTAAATAATCACCTAGGATTGTTGTGGTTCAATGAGTTTACTAAAATATGCTGACCTGGCAGCTTGTAGTGCCTGTCTGTAGATACAGACACTATCCTTCCATGCACCACGAAATACTTGTAATTTTGTATTCTTCCACATGTGCTCCATTTTATGAGCTGCTCTCTTAAAGGGTAACTAAACACCTGCTCAGAGTCTGACTCCACCCACTAGAAATATTTGAAAATGCTGGAAAAGTGGGCAGACCCCGGCGGGGATAGAGGGAACGAACCGAGTGCGGGGCTGAGCGGGGGGGCACCTGAGACTCGTAGTGACGGATTAATTGACAGCTGCTGTCAGACTCGATGTTATTATTATTCCTCACACGGTCGCAAGACGACATGTACATGAATCTGGCGTGGTGAGCTGGAACCTGCTTACGTCACGAAGTACCGCAACAGCCAATAGGAAAATTCAACTGCAGTAGCCACCGCTCAACCTGAAGAGGGCAGCACTCAGACGTTTTTACACCATATATTGTAGAATTAAAACACTTTATACACAAATGTCAAAAAAATTACTTGAATCAATGACCAGTACTAATAAAGCCCCATGCTTACAGATCATTAACTAAAAAAAGTTGGTTTAGGGTTTAGTTACCCTTTAAGAGCATGAGTATGATCATTGTACCATGGTGCAGGGCTTATTTCTTTAATTTTCTTTAATCGAAGGGGGGCAACACTATCAAGAGTGCTAGAGAAGACTGCATTTATATTTTTTATTATTTCATCATGTTCTTCTGGGCTTTGGGGTTTACTGAGTGAATGAGATAGATCTGGAAGATTATTAGTGAAGCTATCTTTAGTGGCCAAAAGAATAGTTCTGAAAGATAGCATGGTGTTGATTGAGTAACATTAGCTGATCGCATTATACAAGAGACGAGGTAATGATTCGCTGATTGCAGCATACAAGAGACGAGGTAATGATCCGAGATGTCATCGCTCTGCTGCAGAATTTCTATATTATCAACATCAACTCCATATGACAGAATTAAATCTAGCATATGATTATTCCGATGAGTTGGTCCTGTTACCTTTGTCTGACTCCAAGCGAGTTGAGAATATCGGTAAAAGCCAATCCCAATGTGTAATATTAATTATCTATGTGAATGTTGAAGTCACCAACAATTAAAGCTCTAACTACATTAACTATAAGATCTGATAAAAAATTAGCAAATTCACCAAGGAAATCAGAAAAAGGCCTGGGTGATCTATACACTGTAGCAAGGGTAAAAGACGATATCGGTTTTATGTCTGACTGTGTCACATTAAGCATTATTAGTTCAAAATATTTACATTTCAAATCAAATCAAATCAAATCACTTTATTGTCACACTACCATGTACACAAGTGCAACAGTAGGTGAAATTCTTGTGTGCAGGTCCGAGCAACATAGCAGTCATGACAGTGACGAGACATATACCAATTACAGTAAACAACATACTTACACAACACAATTTACATATCAGATGTACACATGCTTACACAACACAATAATTATATACAATGTACAGTAAACAATACACACAATATAGAATACACAATATACAATACAATAATTAAAGAGTATACATTATATATATATATATATATATATATATATATATATATATATATATATATATATATATATATATATATTAGTTGTATTGAGGAGAATATGCTGACAGTCCGGTGTGAGATTATAGATTAATAAAGTGCAGTGCAAATTATTGATCGTGAGAGATCAATTGTTCAACAGTCTGACTGCTTGGGGGAAGAAGCTGTCATGTAGTCGGCTGGTGTGGGTCCTTATGCTGCGATACCGCCTGCCTGATGGTAGCAGTGAGAACAGACCATGACTCGGGTGGCTGGAGTCTCTGATGATCCTCCGAGCTTTTTTCACACACCGCCTGGTATATATGTCCTGGAGGGAGGGAAGCTCACCTCCGATTATGTTTCTGGCAGTTCGCACCACCCTTTGCAGGGCTTTGCAGTTGTGGGCGGTGCTATTGCCATACCAGGCGGTGATGCAGCCAGTCAGGATGCTCTCTACAGTACTGGTGTAGAACCGTGTGAGGATGTGGTGGTTCATTCCAAACATCCTCAGCCGTCTCAGGAAGAAGAGGCGCTGGTGAGCCTTCTTCACAACGGCCTCAGTGTGGACGGACCATGTGAGTTCCTCAGTAATGTGGACACCGAGGAACTTGAAACTGCTGACTCTCTCTACCGGTGCTCCATTGATGGTGATGGGGCTGTGTTCTCCGTCTTTCTTCCTGAAGTCCACTACAAGCTCCTTGGTTTTACTGACGTTGAGGGAGAGGTTGTGCTCCTGACACCAGCGTGTCAGAGTGTGCACATCCTCTCTGTAGGCTCTTTCATCATTGTCAGTGATCAGACCTACCACCATCGTATCGTCAGCAAACTTAATGAGTAGTTTAATACTTAGTTTCTCATCAAGCTTGGAGGGCACTATGGTGTTGAATGCTGAGCTGTAGTCTACAAACAGCATTCTCAAATATGTGTTCCTTTTTTCCAGGTGGGAGAGAGCAGTGTGTAGTGTAGATGTAAATGGCATCATCAGTGGAGCGGTTGTTGTGGTAGGCAAACGGCAATGGGTCCAAAGAGGTGGGCAGAACAGAGCAGATGTAATCTCTGATTAACCTCTCAAAGCATTTGCTGATGATGGGAGTCAGAGCAACAGAACGCCAGTCATGTAAGCATTTATATCCAGTCCTCTGAGTAACACCAAAAACTTCATTGTAAATTGTAGCAACACCTCCTCTTTGACCCTTCAAGCGAGGCTTATGTTTATAACAATAACCTGGGGGAGTAGATTAATTTAAACTAATATATTAATCCAGTTTAAACCAGGTTTCATTCAAACAGAGTGCATCCAATCTGTGATCTGTAATCATTTAATTAACAATTAGTGCTTTGGTAGATAGAGATCTAATGTTTAGTAGCCCCATTATTATATGATGTTTATCTTTAATTTGTTTGTTTTGTTCAAGTTTGACCTTAATACAATTTTTCTAAATGATTTAGTGATACTGTCGCTATGTGTTGTAGTTCCCCTTCTGTTGCTCTCTCCACGTTGTGTCGGAGAAGCGACACTAGGGGTCTCTCTTGAGCGCCGATATTCACCTCTGATCTATGAAAAAAGGCCAATGAGAGTTGGCAGCCAGTATTTGCATGTCCCGCCCCCGGACATACGGGTATTTAAGCGGCGCAAATACGGGAGTTCATTCAGAAAATTTCTTCGGAGCCGATGGTCTGTCTGCAGTTTGCTGCGAGTTACACGCCACTTAAACGTTCCTGTTTTCCTCTGACGATCTGCATGCTGTTGGATCTTGACGGCGCACAACAGCGGCTTTCTCCTTCTCAGTGCACGGCGTGCATTGTTGCCCCTGAGCTCGACAGCGCAGACACGCATACACACACACAGTGTATTAAAAGAGTTTTTACTAAAAGAGTAATTTTCTCTAAAAGAGCAAACACAGCGGCGTTGAACGTCCTTTTAAGGACGCGTCTTTTTCAAGATGCCTTTCCGCCCCTGTGTCGTTCTTGGATGCGGTAGAGTGCTCTCTGCTTCAGACGGCCACAGGCGCTGTCTCGTGTGTTTGGGCCGCGATCACACCGAGGCGGCGTTTGTGGATGGTTCATGTTCTCACTGCGAGAACATGACCATGACCACGTTGCGGTCGTGGCTCGCTTTCAACAGAAAGCAAGCTTTCAACAGAAAGCAAGCCACCCCAGCTGCACCCCGCATTGCTCCTTCTTCCCACGGGATTAAGGACGGTGCGGTTGGCACTGGGGGCGATTTGGGGGCGGCAGTGGGTGCAGTTTCGCCGGGTAGCCCCCCGCGAACCTCCCGTTCCCCGACACGCTCGCTGGTCTCCGTCCACGCTCACGGCGATAGCGGCTCGCCTCACGGCCCGGCTGTCTATCGTCCCGAGTCCGAAGCAGATGAGCTCGCCGCTGCATCGGAGAGTGCGGTGTCTGATGCCAGTTCGCACCACCCTTTGCAGGGCTTTGCAGTTGTGGGCGGTGCTATTGCCATACCAGGCGGTGATGCAGCCAGTCAGGATGCTCTCTACAGTACTGGTGTAGAACCGTGTGAGGATGTGGTGGTTCATTCCAAACATCCTCAGCCGTCTCAGGAAGAAGAGGCGCTGGTGAGCCTTCTTCACAACGGCCTCAGTGTGGATGGACCATGTGAGTTCCTCAGTAATGTGGACACCGAGGAACTTGAAACTGCTGACTCTCTCTACCGGTGCTCCATTGATGGTGATGGGGCTGTGTTCTCCGTCTTTCTTCCTGAAGTCCACTACAAGCTCCTTGGTTTTACTGACGTTGAGGGAGAGGTTGTGCTCCTGACACCAGCGTGTCAGAGTGTGCACATCCTCTCTGTAGGCTCTTTCATCATTGTCAGTGATCAGACCTACCACCATCAGTATCGTCAGCAAACTTAATGAGTAGTTTAATACTTAGTTTCTCATCAAGCTTGGAGGGCACTATGGTGTTGAATGCTGAGCTGTAGTCTACAAACAGCATTCTCAAATATGTGTTCCTTTTTTCCAGGTGGGAGAGAGCAGTGTGTAGTGTAGATGTAAATGGCATCATCAGTGGAGCGGTTGTTGTGGTAGGCAAACTGCAATGGGTCCAAAGAGGTGGGCAGAACAGAGCAGATGTAATCTCTGATTAACCTCTCAAAGCATTTGCTGATGATGGGAGTCAGAGCAACAGAACGCCAGTCATGTAAGCATTTATATCCAGTCCTCTGAGTAACACCAAAAACTTCATTGTAAATTGTAGCAACACCTCCTCTTTGACCCTTCAAGCGAGGCTTATGTTTATAACAATAACCTGGGGGAGTAGATTAATTTAAACTAATATATTAATCCAGTTTAAACCAGGTTTCATTCAAACAGAGTGCATCCAATCTGTGATCTGTAATCATTTAATTAACAATTAGTGCTTTGGTAGATAGAGATCTAATGTTTAGTAGCCCCATTATTATATGATGTTTATCTTTAATTTGTTTGTTTTGTTCAAGTTTGACCTTAATACAATTTTTCTAAATGATTTAGTGATACTGTCTCTATGTGTTGTAGTTCCCCTTCTGTTGCTCTCTCCACGTTGTGTCGGAGAAGCGACACTAGGGGTCTCTCTTGAGCGCCGATATTCACCTCTGATCTATGAAAAAAGGCCAATGAGAGTTGGCAGCCAGTATTTGCATGTCCGCCCCGGACATACGGGTATTTAAGCGGCGCAAATACGGGAGTTCATTCAGAAAATTTCTTCGAGCCGATGGTCTGTCTGCAGTTTGCTGCGAGTTACACGCCACTTAAACGTTCCTGTTTTCCTCTGACGATCTGCATGCTGTTGGATCTTGACGGCGCACAACAGCGGCTTTCTCCTTCTCAGTGCACGGCGTGCATTGTTGCCCCTGAGCGCTCGACAGCGCAGACACGTACACACACACAGTGTATTAAAAGAGTTTTTACTAAAAGAGTAATTTTCTCTAAAAGAGCAAACACAGCGGCGTTGAACGTCCTTTTAAGGACGCGTCTTTTTCAAGATGCCTTTCCGCCCCTGTGTCGTTCCTGGATGCGGTAGAGTGCTCTCTGCTTCAGACGGCCACAGGCGCTGTCTCGTGTGTTTGGGCCGCGATCACACCGAGGCGGCGTTTGTGGATGGTTCATGTTCTCACTGCGAGAACATGACCATGACCACGTTGCGGTCGTGGCTCGCTTTCAACAGAAAGCAAGCTTTCAACAGAAAGCAAGCCACCCCAGCTGCACCCCGCATTGCTCCTTCTTCCCACGGGATTAAGGACGGTGCGGTTGGCACTGGGGGCGATTTGGGGGCGGCAGCGGGTGCAGTTTCGCCGGGTAGCCCCCGCGAACCTCCCGTTCCCGACACGCTCGCTGGTCTCCGTCCACGCTCGCGGCGATAGCGGCTCGCCTCACGGCCCGGCTGTCTATCATCCCGAGTCCGAAGCAGATGAGCTCGCCGCTGCATCGGAGAGTGCGGTGTCTGATGCCGAGGACTCCCCTGGACTGCCGCCTTCGGGCCAGCAGGCCCAGGCTGAGGCCGATGCTCAGATGTCCGACATGCTTGCCCGGGCCGCCTTGAGCGTGGGGTTGGACTGGAACCCTCCATCCTCCACACAGCCTTCTCGGTTGGATGATTGGTTCCTGGGGGCAGCGCGCCGTTCGCGGCCTCGCATCCCCCCGGTCCCTTTCTTCCCGGAGGTGCATGATGAGCTGACGTCTACTCCCGTACTCCCGTCCAAGCCCTGTAGGACAACATCCTCGCTTAACGCGAAGGCCTACACTATGGCTGGACGCGCTGCCTCCGCCCTGCATGCGATGGCCCTCCTGCAAGTCCACCAGGCCAAAGCTCTCAGAAACATGCACGGGGGTGGACCTGATCCTGATGTGCTGCAGGAACTGCGCTCAGCGACCGACCTCACCCTGAGAGCGATGAAGGCCACAGCGCAGGCACTCGGACAGACGATGGCCACCCTAGTGGTCCAGGAACGCCATCTTTGGCTCAACCTGGTCGAGATGCGTGAGGCTGACAAAAACCACTTCCTGGACACACCTGTCTCCCAGATTGGCCTTTTCGGTGACACCGTTGAGGACTTCGCCCAACAGTTCTCCGCGGTGAAGAAGCAGACGGAGGCCATTTCGCACATCATGCCCCGCCGCAGACCTGCCGCTACGGGCCCTGCCCCGTCTGCCCGCCGAGGGCGTCCCCCTGCGAGGAAACCAGCTCCTGCTCCGCCTCAACCCGGGCCCAGCTCTCAGCCCCAGCGTCGAGCACTCCGCAGGCGGCGCACGCCCCCTATCTCACGAACCCCTTCCAGGACCCGGAAGGCTCCCAAGCGTTCCTGAGACAGCCGACCCAGAGCCGAAGACGTTAGCTCCGGAGGTGGTAAGACCGCTCCGTCCCCCGGTGGAGGGCCGGGAGGAGAATCCTTTGTTTTTTCATTTGCCACACCCCCTGACGGGGGCTGTGGTACCCACATTCTCAATAAAAGAGCTATTTCCTTTGCCTCTGGGTCACCTGGCCCGCAAATGCCGTTTTCACGGCAATGTGCTTTCAGATCACAACAGTCCCGGTACACCGGACGCGGCGATCCCGCCATCCGCCTGCCCACGACTGTCCCCCGGCCAGCCGGTTCAGACGAGTCCAGAGGACGCCAACATCAGACCTCCTCCTCAGTCAAGAACCCGCCCCTGCCGGGCGCGCGGAGCAAGGTAAGTGCTTTGAGTCTATTCTCAGCCTCAGGCCGCAACGAAGCCGCCCGACGCTGCATTACCTGTTCCGCCCCGCTGCGAGGCCCCGCCGGGTACGTCCAAAATACTCGTCCCTTTGGTGCCCCTAGCACAGAGCTGGGAAGCATGGCTTTCGCTTCCCAACGCATCACGCTGGCTGCACCGGACCATTTCAGTTTGCCCGGCTCCCGCCCCCCTTCAGGGGCGTCCGCTTTTCCGCAGTACACGGCGAGCACGCCAGTTCCCTGCGCACGGAAATCGCGACCCTCTTAGCCAAGGGCGCGGTAGAGCCTGTCCCTCCAACCGAAATGAGGAAGGGTTTCTACAGCCCTTACTTCATTGTACCCAAGAAAGGCGGCGGCTTACGACCAATCCTGGACTTGCGAGTTTTCAATCGGGCCTTGTTAAAACTCCCGTTCAAAATGCTTACGCAGAGAAATATTCTGGCTGGCGTTCAGCATCTAGATTGGTTCGCAGTGGTGGACCTGAAGGACGCGTACTTCCACGTCTCAATTCTGCCACGACACCGACCCTTCCTACGGTTCGCGTTCGACGGCCAGGCGTTTCAGTACAAAGTCCTCCCCTTCGGCCTGTCTCTGTCCCCTCGCGTCTTCACGAAAGTCGCAGAGGCGGCCCTTGCCCCGCTACGAGTAGCCGGCATCCGCATTCTCAACTACCTCGACGACTGGCTCATCCTAGCACACTTCCTAGAGTTACTATGCACACACAGAGACCAGGTGCTCCGGCACCTCAGCCGCTTGGGGCTTCAGGTCAACTGGGAAAAGAGCAAGCTCACTCCGGTTCAGAGCATCTCTTTTCTCGGGTTGGAGTTAGACTCAGTCTCAATGACAGCACGTCTCACGAGCGAGCGTGCTCAGTCGGTGCTGGACTGCCTCGCTTCCTTCAAGCCAGGCAAAGTGGTCCCTCTAAAACTTTTCCAGAGGCTCCTGGGGCATATGGCGTCCTCCGCGGCGGTCGCGCCGCTGGGGTTGATGCATATGAGACCACTCCAGCACTGGCTCCAGACTCGAGTCCCGAGACACGCATGGCACCGCGGCACGCATTGGTAAGGATCACCCCCGCCTGCCTCAAAACACTCCGACCCTGGACAGACCTCTGCTTTTTACGGGCAGGTGTGCCCCAGCAGCAGGTGTCCCGACGCGTCCTGGTCACAACCGACGCCTCCCGGTCCGGGTGGGGTGCCGTGTGCAGTGGGCACGCAGCAGCGGGCCATTGGAAAGGGGCCCCGCTGCATTGGCACATCAATTGCCTGGAGTTGCTGACCGTCCTTCTTGCTCTCAGGAAGTTCCTCCTGTTAGTTCGGGACAAACATGTCCTCGTGAGATCGGACAGCACCACGGTGGTGGCGTACATAAATCGCCAAGGCGGCGTACGCTCCCGCCACATGTCACAACTCGCCCGCCGTCTCCTCCTATGGAGCCAGCAGCGACTCAAGTCGGTAAGCTCAACGTCGTAGCGGACGCACTATCACGACAACGCCTGCCCGGCGGGGAGTGGAGGCTTCACCCCCAGTCGGTCCAGCTGATTTGGGAACGGTTTGGCAAGGCCCAGGTAGACCTGTTCGCCGCCCAGGAAACCTCTCACTGCCCGCTCTGGTACGCCCTAACAGAGGCTCCCCTCGGGACAGACGCGCTGGCACACAGCTGGCCCTCGGGGCTTCGCAAGTACGCATTTCCCCCAGTGAGCCTTCTTGCACCGGTGCTGTGCAAGGTCAGGGAGGACGAGGAGCATGTCACATTGGTGGCCCCCTACTGGCCCACTCGGACTTGGTTCTCGGAACTCAGGCTCCTCGCGACAGCTCCTCCCTGGCGAATTCCCCTGAGAAAGGACCTCCTCTCTCAGGGACGGGGCACGCTCTGGCACCCGCGCCCAGACCTCTGGAACCTCCACGTCTGGTCCCTGGACGGGACGCGGAAGAGCTAGCCGGCTTACCGGCGACCGTTGTGAATACCATCAACCAAGCCAGAGCTCCCTCTACCAGGCACCTTTACGCCCTAAAGTGGCGCTTGTTCGCAGATTGGTGTTCTTCCCGAGCCGAAGACCCACAGAGATGCGCGATTAGGTCAGTGCTTCTGTTCCTACAGGAGAGGCTGGACAGGAGGCTGTCCCCGTCCACCCTCAAGGTGTATGTTGCCGCTATCGCCGCCCACCATGATCCTGTAGACGGCAAGTCTTTGGGTAAGCACGACCTGATCCTCAGGTTCCTGAGAGGCGCCCGGAGGTTGAATCCCTCCCAGCCAGGCCTAGTTCCCTCCTGGGATCTCTCGGTAGTCTTGGCAGGACTCCAGAGACCTCCCTTCGAGCCGCTCGAATCAGTTGGACTCAGGGCCCTCTCTCTTAAGATGGCCCTGCTGATCGCGCTCGCCTCCATTAAGAGGGTCGGGGACCTGCAAGCGTTCTCTGTCAGCGACACTTGCCTGGAGTTCGGTCCGGCAGATACGTCTGTGATCCTAAGACCGCGACCGGGCTATGTGCCCAAGGTTCCTACCACACCATTCCGAGATCAGGTAGTGAACCTGCAAGCGCTGCCCTGGGAGGAGGCAGACCCAGCCCTTTCGTTGCTGTGTCCAGTGCGCGCCCTGCGCATTTACCTGGACCGCACACAGAGCACCAGACGCTCTGAGCAGCTCTTTGTCTGCTTTGGGGGACGGCAGAAAGGGAATGCCGTCTCCAAACAGAGGCTCGCCCACTGGGTTGTCGATGCCATCACACTGGCTTATCACACCCAGGCCGTGCCCCTACCCGTATGGGTCCGAGCTCACTCAACAAGGGGTGTTGCGTCCTCGTGGGCACTGGCCAAGGGCACCTCCCTAGCAGACATCTGTAGAGCCGCGGTTTGGGCAACACCCAACACCTTCGCAAGGTTTTACAACCTCCGCGTTGAGTCGGTTGCATCTCGTGTTTTCTCAGGTCCGAGCCCGTAGAACTGGGTAACATGTAGACCGACCGGCCGGGTGGATCGCTTGCGCCCAGCGCCCTTTTCCTGACGTCAAGGTAAAGTAGTGCGCCTTCTTCCCAGGGCGCCCCACTCCGAGTCGGGCCCCTGGTCGATTCCTCCCCAGCCCTCCGGGTCCGCGGTTCAGTGGAGGAACTCGCCGACCCAAGCCACTGCGGGTACCCTGATGGCTACCCTGTACTGGTATAGGTGCTCCACAGGTAAAGTAGAAGGCCTCCTGTGCGGACGCCCCTGTGTGTATTTCCACGGTTCTGTCCCCTTACGAGCGGACCCCCGTGTCTTCCTTAGGCAGTTACAGCTGCCCCGGTCGCCGTGCTGTAGCAACTCCCCCCTTCGAGGCTGGGATCTACCACCGCACCATACTTTCCACACGAGCCCTAAGACGGCCGTGTGACGTGTCTACCACTTTTCCTCCCCAAGAAAAAGGGCAGGTGTGGTCTCCGCAGGGTCTGGGTAAGACCCCCTTCCCTATATGCGTGTAAGGGCCCCGGCCTTGATTGCTCTATGCGAGAAACATAGAGAGAAAAGAGGCCCAGCCAGGCTGGCCCGTTCCCATGTTGGCAAACATCGCCTTGTTCCCCTCCCAGGGTAACTAGAAGGATCCCGATGTTCGTATGGGGCATTGGGGAAGGGTACGTGCAGCCGGGTACAGACAATGTGTGGCACTGGATGAATCCCTGCCCGCCTCTGTATCGGCAGTTCACGTACACGGTTCAGCACATGGCAAGATTGGAATGGGTCCCCTAGTGTCGTTTCTCTGACACAACATGGAGAGAGCGACAGAAGGGGAACGTTTGGTTACGTATGAAACCTCCGTTCCCCGAGGGAGGGAACGACACGTTGTGTCTTTCCTCCGCCATGTCACTGAACCGAGCCACTGTTGTGGCCGGACCATTTCCGGCTCCTCAGAAAAATCCTGAATGAACTCCCGTATTTGCGCCGCTTAAATACCTGTATGTCCGGGGCGGGACATGCAAATACTGGCTGCCAACTCTCATTGGCCTTTTTTCATAGATCAGAGGTGAACATTGGCGCTCAAGAGAGACCCCTAGTGTCGCTTCTCCGACACAACGTGTCATTCCCTCCCTCGGGGAACGGAGGTTACATACGTAACCAAACGTTTATGTGACCTGTGTGATGTCTCAAGGCAGCTATAGACGTTTGGATTAACCAGTTTGTCTTGTAGGATATTTAGGGGTGCAACATTTACAAGGGAACTTTAAAGTGCCCTCATTCTCACACCATTATATGTAAGGATATTTGGTTTGCTAAATTTAGAAGGGAATTTAGGGTCTCGAAATATGTGAGCTATGAACTAAATTAAACTGTCCTTATCATACATTATTAGGTAATGAAATGTAGAATGGAATTAGTCGTGTTCGAAAACCCTTAAAAATGAGATAAATGACAAATAGCTAGATTATTTGTCTGAATAAATTCTCCACCATTAAAATCTTACTACAACGTATCCGCTCACAATTTCTACTGTAAGGAATAAAGGAGCTTTAATAAGTTAATTATGATTAATTAATTTATTGGAGTGATATTATTCTCATGGCTTATTGAAAATAATATCACACGTATTTAGGTACAGCTTAGAGATGAGATTATTTACCAAAATATACCACAGTCATTCATCTTTGAATACAGACAAACTTTATTGCTATCATGGGCGTCAGTTTGTGTTGAAAAGTAGTGGGGACAAAAGATCAGATGAAAACAATTATGGCAGGATGGGAAAAATATTGAATAATGGCGCATCAAAAATGGGCATAACGTAGGCCAGTCAACATGAAAATACTGAGCATAAAACGCTCAACAATGAAGACTGCACATGTAATAGTCATCACATCCACCCCTGCAACACCAGCTCAACCGAACAGTTCCAAAGCACCATACTGTAGAAAACAGCAGTGCGTTAAGTCAATGATTACAATGAAATTCATTACATATGTAAAAGAAAACACACCATAAGCATACAACCCAACATATCTGCATCAAATAACACCAGATAAAATTTGGGATTTGCAACCCACAGAGAATGCAGTACAGTCAGACAACCAAATCCACAAAATGGGAAATCCTCCTCTGCCATCGCCGCGTAACCACTATAAAGTGCCGTGAAATAAATACTGTCATTATGTATGCCACAAAAAAACCCAAACCAATATATAAAACTATAAGATGGCACGAAGGCTCTCTCTCTCGCATGCACACACACACACAAAGCCAATTTTTTTTATTGATCTGTAAATTACTTAATCAGCTGCAATTAACTAAATCAATCACAGTGCAAATATGCTATATAAAAATTCCCCTACCTGTACCGTTGATCAACATTTTCTATTAAAGTTGAGAAATGTTAAAACTTGAATAAGAACTAACGCTGTTAGCCGGCTAATACATGGATGAATGAAACCTCCTCCCCAACCTTCGAGGTTTGAACATAGCGCATGTCCTGCTCAGGCCAGAGCACAAATCCATGAAGCTGGAAAGGAGCGGTAGTCCCATTGAATTTCTAACTAATGTTAGCTAACTCCCAGCTTGAGGGCCGAGAACCGGCTTCTGTTGTTTACAGACCACGCAGCCTCTGTGTAGCTAGCTAAACGTAGAGTTCAACATATGACTGACATTGGTCAGTAGCCAATCACGTCAGGGTAAGTATGTAGGTTCTCCCTCATTCCTTACGATGATAGAATACAACTCATGTCAATCAAATATTTGAGCGAGTATACAGTTTATAAAAAATATTATTTGTGTTTTTAATCATAAAATTACAGTTTGTTTGAAAAAAATCGTTTTACAATATTTTAAATCTAAAACCTGCCAAATGTTGACAAAAGCAGTCCACATTGTATCTACCAGCCCAAGGGTATTTGTCCCAGCCCAATGTAATAAAAAGTAGCCCAACTGGACGGAAACCCGCCCAATATGGCAACACTGCACAGGATAATCAATTGTAGAAAAATGCAGTAACTTAGCTAGCTAAACATTTAACCTGCAGTAGCCTAATTTACAGCAACGCAAACTGCACAATGTCCAAGAGGAAGAAGGGAGGAGACATTAGAAACTACTTTTTTAGGTGAGCAAATTTCTAAGATTATCTCTGATGTGCTACTCTGACTGAACCTACCCCTTTCAGGACTGCGTGGCCAGACCTATGATGGAGCAGCCAATATGTCAGGACATCTGTCAGGAGTATAGGCTCACATCAGAAAAGAACAGCCACTTGCTGTTTATGTTCACTGTGGGCCTTACTGCGTCAACCTGGTCATGCAAGCAGCTTGCTCAACCACACCGATTGTGAGGGATGCATTGCAGTGGACCCATGAGTTGGGGTGCTTGTTTGGACAGTCAGGCAAATTTAAGACCATTTTCAAGTCTTCTGCAAAGTCCACAAGTGGTTCCTACATCACACTCAAACCTTCGTGCCCAACATGATGGACAGTGCGCACCACAGCCATTGACGCCATCCTTGGTCAATATGAGGCAGTCTTGGCTGCATTGGAAGAGATGGCTTTGTCCAGCACATCCAACACAGCTTCTAGAGCTAATGGCCTTCACGAGCGGTTTCAAAAGGGCACCATGGTCCTTGGCCTGTTTCTGGCAAAAGAGGTGATGATGGGGTTAGGGGGCCTGAACACTTCACTGCAGGGTAGAGGGGAAAAAGTTGGATCTGGTTACGTCTTTGGACATCGAACCAATAAAGATGCCACACTTATGAAAGCCACAGAGGAGACATGCTGGCCCAGCTGAGCCCTACGTTCCATCCACAGATCAGGAGTACTACCCTGTACAGTTCTTCCAAGTCCTTCAAATTGTAACAACACAGCTGACAAAGTGGTTTGAACAGGAAGGGCTACAACACGGCTAGTTGATGACGTGGTTGACCTGTATCCAGAGCTGCAGTTCCAGTCCCTAAAGGTGCAGTTGTCATTTACAACTACAAAACCTGCTCAGAAGTGTCAGAAATCATGAGGAACAGGGTTCCCGAGGTCCGTGGTCTCTTCAGTCAAGTTGAGACACTTCTGTGTTTGTTGCTGCCTCATCTGCTGAAGCAGAGAGAAGCTTCAGTGCCTTGAGACGGTTAAGACCTGGCTGCGCTCTTCAATGTCACAAACCCGACTCAACAGTGTGGCTGTATGTCATGTTCACAGAGAGAGAATGGATAACTTGGACAAGACTGTCAAGAATTTGTTCAAGTTACTGATCGGCGCATGCATGTTTTTGGGTCATTTTAGAATCAATAATAGTTTTTTTGTTTAAGTATAATCATTAATTTGTCATGGATACAAGTCACCACTGTTCAAAGCAATTTTCTGAATGCCCTAGCAAGCCTATGTATTGTATAAATATGTGACTTTGTGTAAAATGTTCCTGGATTAAGATGAAATGTGTTAGTATTCGAGTCGTGCAAATCTGATGGTCTTTTGGAAACCTTTCAAAGAGAAGTCTGTTTTAAGTCTGTGTGGAAGTTCAGGAGGTCGTGCAGAGGGGCATTTCTGAGCAATGTTGATGCCTGGGCCGTCTAATTTATGATGTTGTGGAATTCCAGGATTAAGATTGGGTAAATCCTATATCCAAATCATTTTGTTTCAATTCTTCTGCATGTATAATACTACAGTATGCTTCCTGACCCGTGCCCCAGTTAGCCAAATACTATCATTATTAATATCAATTCACCTGCCACTAACAAGTGTGGCAAATAAATAATTGTAACATTTTAGTTTAGTTTTTTCCTTCTTTTAATAATTCATTAAAAAATTAAAATTATGTAATTATTTACTCACCCACATGTCGTTGCAAGCCCATATAATTTTTTCTTCTTCTGCAGAACACAAAAGGGGAATATTAAAGGATATAAAGGTCCCTTTCTTTGATTTAAATACATTTGCATTTGATAATGGCTCACTTTTAAGCTTTAAAAAGACCCAAAATTGTAATAAATGTATTCCGTAAGAGAAGGTGTGTTCAAGTGAGAACTTGCTCTATTTTAACTTTTTAGCAGCCGTTATGAACACGTTTCTCTCATGCACTCTTGGATTGGCAGAGAATGAGAGATGTAGATTGTGGAGCGGAGGGGGGCGGGGCCGGGTCGGAATATCGCGCGCCCAGTCCCCAATCGCCCTGATGAGGCGCGTGAGGAATAAAGGCTGCCAGTGACGATGGTTCGAAAGAGAGAGAATTACGGGCATGTCCGTTGCGTGTGTGTTTGTTTAATATTTGTGTATTTTGAGTTCAGTTTGCATTAAATTATGATTTATGTTGACGAGCCGGTTCTCGCCTCCTCCTTGCCCATCCTTAATCGTGTTACATTGGTGCCGAAACCCGAGGGATGCCCGTTGCAGAGTCCTCGACACTGCCGTCCACACAGGGGAGCGCCGCTGCCATCTGCCGGGTGACGGAGTAGCCCGACTACCCGGATGCGCGGAACGGCCGCCGTCTGCGGGGCAAGTGGGGACTGGATACCCCGACCGCCTGGAGCGAGGGAGCCACTGCTGGGGGCGGAGGAGTGCCCTGCCATCCCCAGAGACGTGGAGGGGTCGAGGGAGACCGCCGTCCACGAGGGGAGGAGGGAAAAAACTCCCCGATCGCCCGGAGCGGTAGAGCCGCTGCCAGGGGCGGAGGAGTGTCCCCATTTTCTGCCAGAAAAGTAGAGGGGCCTTCTGCCCGCTGGGGGTCGGAGGTTTGACTCCGGTTCACCCGGGGTTGGAGCGGCTGTCGTCCGCCTGAGTGTGGAGGAGTGTTCGAGGACCATGCGACGGTACATCAGAGAACCGGTGAGTGAGCTTTTTCTCTCTCACCTCTCTCTCTCTTTCGCACTGTGTTGGCCTTTTCCCGCGCCTATTTTGTTTTCTTTGTTGTTGTTGTCTTCCCCTCCTGTCTCCTCCCAGGGCGAGGAAGGCGGGGATGACCACACGGGACGCAAGATACACCCCGCCCCAGAGATAGGGGGGATGTACGTCATGCCGGTGGCACCCCGGCCTGAGATAACGCCGGGAGGAGTGTGGAGCGGAGGGGGGCGGGGCCGGGTCGGAATATTGCGCGGGATATAGGGATAAAGGCGGCCGGTGACGATGGTTCGAGAGAGAGAGAATTACGGGCATGTCCGTCGTGTGTGTGTTTCTTTAATATTTGTGTATTTTGAGTTCAGTTTGCATTAAATTATGATTTATGTTGACAAGCCGGTTCTCGCCTCCTCCTTGCCCATCCTTAACCATGTTACATGGATGAAGTCAAGATTTTTAGTGTACAATAACATTTTGTGTTGTTATTAAAAAAATCAATTTTATGCCTTTAAAAGATTTGGAATATGACACACCAGTCAAATGGACTACTTTTATGCTGCATGATCACATTGGATATTGACTTTGTTGCTTCCAAACATTCATCCACCCTGAAATCGACCTGTTTATGTTGAATTACTAATAATGGTGAAGACGTGGTGGTTTTACCATTATTAATGGTTCTTCTTTCACAAAGGTTTACCTTTTCCTCTGGCTCTACGTCATGACTCAAATTCTGGTCCCATGGAAAAAAGTTATCGTGTTCACAAAAACTTTGATGACCGTGATTTAGACCTTGCATTTTCACTCTAAATTGACATTTTTACTCCACTGACGGTTAGGTTTAGGGTTGTTATTTATGATTGGGCATAGGGTTTATAAAATATGCATTCCAAATTACTGTATTACAACATTTGTAACTAAAAAACTAGCTTTTGGCATCACACTTGGGTCATTTCACCTGAAAACGTCACCTCTCGTAACCTCTGTTTCCTGATTGTTTCCTCTACAAACACAGTTACCGGGGGAATAGGGGCCTCTGCCCAAGAAAGACGTGGGTTTACCAGAGGGGAAACCATTTTGTGGGATATACAGCACACAGGGTTACCAGCGCATGTGGAGCACCTACCCAGTACAGGGCCTAGTTAGCAAACGTACTGGGCCGGCAGCAAGTTCCTTCATAAACTTGTCTGCCACAGGGTTAAGGAGGAAGTACATCCAGGGTCCATGACTTCGTGAACACGGCTGGGGTAAAAAGTGCATGTCTTCACCTTGGGGAGGGGAAAGGCACTATGTGCAAGTGGTACACCCAGCCAGCTGTCCTGGAACTTACTTGCTCGTACATGACAACACACGGGATGTGAGACCGAAGATTGTAAAACCTCTCAAAGGTGTAGGGTGTTGCCAGCCCGCTGCTCTGCAGATGTCTGTCATAGAGGCGCCATCGGTCAGGGCCCAGGAGGCCGCCACACCCCTAGTAGATTGTGCTTTTAGCCCCAAGTCAGGTGGCACGTACTGGGCGTGTTATCCCAAAGCAATGGCGTCAATGACCCAGTGGGTAACAGTGCACCCTTTCCGCTAGCCATCAAAGCAGAAAAAGAGCTGCTCATAGCATCTAAAGCTCTGCGTGAGATCCAAATAGATGTGTAAAGCATGCACCAGACACTAGTGTTGTCAAAAATACCGGTACTCTGGTTCCAAGTCGGTACTCAAACAAAAAAATTATTACGATACCAGAATTTCTAAAGGTACCTATCCGGTTCCCAATCAGATTCGGGAACTTTCGAACGCTCACAACAAGCAAAAGATGACGACAAGCAAAGTAGCTGCTGCTGCGGAGTCTCAACTTAATTTTGTTGAAAAGAAAAGTGGAAAAAGCCAGGTTTGGAAATTCTTTGGATTTGAGGCTGATGAAAAGGGAAACATCATAGATCAGCAAAAACCTATTTGTAAATGCTGCTTTCACAATTTTCTGACGAAAGGAGGAAACACATCAAACTTAATAAAGCACCTGAAAGACAGACACCCAGATTTATTCAAGCAAATAAAGCCGGTGAGTTTAAAAGCATATTATCATTTGCATTAGGGCTGAAACATTTAGTCGCCATTATCGACAACGTCGAAAATAAAAAATTGTCGAGAACATTTTTTGCCCTCTAATAGTCGTTTGATCTCATTTAACGTAACATGAAATCACATTAAACTGTAATGATGAAGCGTGAGAGCAGCACTGCAGTTCATGCCTGACGGAGGAGAAGAATTACACAGATCACAGTCCAGATGCACTCTAAACTTTCACAGCTTCATCTTATGTAGATCCCAAAGTATTAGGGAATTATACAAATTCAGAAGCACTCTCGTTGTGGAATAAGCGGAGCCGGAGCTCTTTAAAGGAAACATGCGTTACATCTTAAATGCATTTATTTTAACGTGTTATAGCTTTATTAAAGTTCAAATAATACAGAAGCAGCTCATGTTAATAACTATAAACTCAGAAATTGGCATTTCTCTGTGTGGTCAGTGCCTCTTCTATGATTTGCGCGAATGTCCCGATCTAAGGGGGAGAGATTGAAACTGCACCCGGCTGAGAGAGACTCTGCCTCGGGGGACACTCATCCCTCGAGTGCGGACGCTTAATGCAGCTAGATTAGAATGCGATGGCTCGCGACTTATTTAATCATAATATATTTGACTGTGCATTTCTTATCGTGAAGAAAATTTGCAATATGCAGCTTTATTAATATGAGAGCACTTTGCGCATTAGTTTGGAAATTGTTTTTTATTCATTCTATTGTAGAATGCAAGCCAGTCCAGGGGCCGGTTCTTGAGGCGTCCATTGTAACCAGTGCTGAAGCGGTCTCATATGCATCAACCCGAGCCATGTGACTGCCATCGAGGATGCCATATGTCCCAGGAGCCTCTATAATAGTTTAAATGGGACCAACGTTCTCCACCTGAATGCCTTCATAAGTTTCAGCACTGAATAACTCCAGTGGAGTCTAATGGAGTCTAACTCCATGCCGAGAATTTCCCAGTTGACCCGAAGCCCCAGTCGGCTGAGGTGCCTGAGCACCAGGTTCCTGTGCGTAGAATCAGCCAGTCATCAAGATAGTGGATGGATGAAGGGAAGGCGTGCTGGGCCTCCAAAGTGCCGTACCTGCCATAAAGAAACGGTGCCCGGCGGTCATGAATGTGCTTGCCAGGAAGTGAGGAAACCGCTCTTGAAAATATGTGTACCACAGCCCCTTGTTTATTATTTATACCATGATAATGCAACTCCACAAATGCCAACATAATTCCCTAGCCTATTCAAGAGAATCTCATGATCTATCGTGTTGAATGCAGCACTAAGATCTAAAAGTACTAGAAGAGAAATGCAGCCGCAATCAGTTGATAAGAGCAAGTCATTTGTAGCTCTGATAAGTGCAGTCTCTGTACTGTGATGAGGCCTAAATCCTGACTGAAATATTTCTCTGTAGAAATGAACATATTTGGGAGGATACTACTTTTTCTAGTATTTTTGACATAAATGGGAGATTTGAAATCGGTCTATAATTAGCCAATTCTCCAGCATCAAGTTGTGGCTTCTTAATAACTGCCATTTTAAAGTTTCTTGGGACATGTCCTAAGCATAGCGAGGAGTTAATAATATTAAGAAGAGGTTCTGAGATTACAGGGGATACCTCTTTTAAGAGCTTAGTTGGTATAGGATCTAACAAACATGTGGCTTTAGATGTCTCGATAAGTTTTGTTAGCTATTCAGGACCTATGACAGAGAAGGATTGAAGTTGCACGTGAGGAAAATTATTAGACATTGTTTTCTGAGGTGCTATGACAGATGACAGCCCATTTCCAATTAATTGTACAGCTGTATGTGTCCAACAACAGACAAACTGCCCATTTCCAATAGATTGTATAGCTGTATGTGTCCACCAACAGACTAACTGCCCAATTCCAATTGATTGTATAGCTCTATGTGTCCACAAACAGCCTAACTGCCAATTAGTAACAATTTGTCCCATGCACAGAAATTAAGGTTTTGTGTAAATTTGAATTTTTATGCTTTGAAGGGTGCACTATGTTCAGGGTGAGTTCTACAGTCACCTAAATGTGTCATAAATTTTATGTCATACATTTTTTCCTGGAGTTATAAAAATGATGTCCACCAACTTTATATACGTTCAACGTTATAGTCATCGTTCATAGTTATAGCCTTTGTCATTTTACCGCGTTTCAGATTCTTCCGCTTTTTCTCCCGTTTCATCTGCGTGTATTTTACCAGTTGCTGCTGACACCTAGCTAGAGTCTGTGTTTGTAGCCTTTAATCCTTAAACATCTGCCATTTTTAAGCACGCATCGGGTCTTCCCGTATTATTCTCTTATCGGGATTCAACTGCGCGCATATTCCACCTGCATCCGCATTCTATTTTTATCGCGATTAAACTGCGTGCATTTTTTCAGCGCGCACCCGTTTTTTCTCCTCTGCGGTACACAGATTATTGCATCGATCTCAAAGCACCGCTTATCAGAACAACCACCACCAACAACAATCCATTTTGTGAGGGATTCAAATCAATCTCAAAACCCTCAACGCTCAGGAACAACAAACAATTTGCAGTAAGTCATGGCATCGGCTCATGTTATTTGTTCCTGCATTGCATGTCACATGTTTAAAATAGCCTCCTCCGTCAGCAGTGAGGGATTCACTTGTGATAAATGTAAAGAATTAGTCAGGCTGAAGGAGAAGGTTAATGAGTTAGAGACTCGCATCAGAACGCTAGTAGAGGTCAGTGAGAAAGAGAAGCCGGTAGATACTGTTTCGGATGCGGACAGTACAGAGAGCAACACACACTTTTGATTCCGGCTATAGAGACCCTGCAGCAAGGCATTTGGGTGACATCTCGGCGGCATACTCGTTCAGCAAAGAGACACTGCTCTCCCGTTCCTGTTAGGGTTTCCAATCAATTCTCCCCACTCAGTGATACACCCACTGAGAATCATATTGAAAGAGCCCTTGTTATCGGTGATTCTATTGTAAGGAACGTGGAAATAGAGACTCTAGCCACTATTGTTAATTGCATTTCGGGGGCCAGAGCGTCTGACATCAAATCAAATTTACAAGTGCTGGCTAATGCTAAACGTAGATTTTCTAAAATTGTTATCCATGTCGGCACTAACGATATCTGGCTTCGCCAGTCGGAGATCACTAAAGATAATGTTAAAGAGGTGTGCAAATTTGCAAAAACGATGTCAGACACTGTAATATGCTCTGGTCCCCTCCCTGCTCGTTGTGGTGACGAGGTTTATAGTAGATTAGTGTCACTGAATGGCTGGATGTCTGAGTGGTGTCTGCAGAATAAAATAGGATTTATAGACAATTGGAAAAGATTTTGGGGTAGACCTGACCTGCTAAAGAGAGACGGACTCTCTAGTAATTTGGCTCATAGACTTAATAATATTAATATTAATAATATTAATTGACTAAATAGGGCCCAGGTCAGGAAGCAGACAAACTGGTTAATCCGAACGTCTTGCTAGCTGCCTTGAGACATTACACAGGTCACATAAACTACAACACATAGAGACAGTATCACCTAGATATCTCATAGAGACTATGTCTGTTCCACGAACTACGAAACGCAATACCCTCACTAAATCATTTAGAAAAAATTTGATTAAGGTCAAACTTGAACAAAACAAACAAATTAAAAATACACATCATATAAAAATAGGGCTACTAAACATTAGATCTCTTTCTACCAAAGCACTAATTGTCAATGAAATGATTACAGATCATAGATTGGATGCGCTCTGTTTGACTGAAACCTGGCTTAAACCGGATGAATATATTAGTTTAAATGAATCTACTCCCCCAGGTTATTGTTATAAACATGAGCCTTGTCTGAAGGGTCGAGGAGGAGGTGTTGCTACAATTTACAGTGAAGTTTTTGGTGTTACTCAGAGGACAGGATATAAATGTAAGTCTTTTGAACAAATAATGCTTAATGTGACACCGTCAAATATAAATATAAATAAAAAATCTCTTTCGTCCTTTACCCTTGCTACAGTGTATAGATCACCCGGGCCTTATTCAGATTTCCTTAGTGAATTTGCTATTTTTTTATCAGATCTTGTAGTTACTGTAGATAGAGCCTTAATTGTTGGTGACTTCAACATTCACATAGATAATGAAAATGATACATTGGGATTAGCATTTATCGATATTCTCAACTCTCTTGGAGTCAGACAAAATGTAACAGGACCAACTCATCGCCATAATCATACGCTAGATTTAATTCTTTCATATGGAGTTGATGTTGATAATATAGAAATTCTGCAGCAGAGCAATGACATCTCGGATCATTACCTCGTCTCTTGCATGCTGCAATCAGCTAATGTTACTCAATCTACACCACGCTATCGTTCAGGTAGAACTATTCTTTTGAACACTAAAGATAGCTTCTCTAATACTCTTCCAGATCTATCTCATTTACTCAATAAACCCCAAAGCCCAGATGAACTTGATGAAATAACAAAATATTTAAATGCAGTCTTCTCTAGCACCCTTGATGTTGTCGCCCCACTTCGATTAAAGAAAATTAAAGAAATAAGCCCTGCACCATGGTACAATGATCACACTCATGCTCTCAAGAGAGCAGCTCGGAAAATGGAGCGCATGTGGAAAAATACAAAATTAGAAGTATTTCAGGGTGCATGGAAGGATAGTGTCTGTAGCTACAAACACGCACTCAAAGCTGCCAGGTCAGCATATTTTAGTAAACTCATAGAAATTAACCACAACAATCCTAGATGTTTATTCAGTACTGTGGCTAAATTGGTTAGGAATAAAGCCTCAACCGAACCAGATATTACATCACAGCTCAAGAGTAATGACTTCATGAATTTCTTTACAGATAAAATTGAAATAATCAGAAATAAAATTGGAATTATGCAATCATCTGTCATTACACCTCAGAAAACAGTGTCGAATAATTTTCCTCATGTGCAACTTCAATCCTTCACTATCATAGGTCATGAAGAGCTAACAAAACTTAACGAAACATCAAAAGCCACAACTTGTTTGTTAGATCCTATACCAACTAAGCTCTTAAAAGAGGTATCTCCTGTACTATCAGAACCTCTTGCTTAGGACATGTCCCAAGAAACTTTAAAATGGCAATTATCTCTTATCATCTGATCGCGGCTGCATTTCTCTTCTAGTGCTTTTAGATCTTAGTGATGCATTCGACACGATAGATCATGACATTCTCTTGAATAGGCTGGAGAATTATGTTGGAATTTGTGGAGTTGCATTAGTATGGTTTAGGTCATATTTAGCAGACCGCTACCACTTTGTCTATGTAAATGAGGAATTGTCAAACCAAACAAAAGTAAAATATGGAGTGCCACAGGGATCAGTTTTAGGGCCTCTGCTTTTCTCCATGCTTCCCCTGGGAGATATTATCAGGAATCGTGGAATAAGTTTCCACTGCTATGCTGACGATACACAACTTTATATTTCTTCAAAACCTGATGAGATTTCACAATTCTCAAAATTAGCAGAGTGTATCAATGAAATAAAAGATTGGATGGCCAGAAATTTCCTTCTACTCAATTCTGACAAAACAGAGGTTCTAATTATTGGACCAAAAACTCTAAAAATAAGCCACTAAAATATAATTTGACTCTAGATGGATGTACTGTTACATCATCTTCAACAGCGAAGAACTTAGGTGTTATATTTGATACCAATCTGTCCTTTGAAAATCAAATTACAAATGTTTGTAGAACAGCATTCTTCCACCAAAGAAATATTGCTAAATTAAGGCATATGCTCTCGGTTGCTGATGCCGAAAAACTAATTCATGCTTTCATGATCTCAAGACTAGATTATTGTAATGCATTACTGGGAGGATGTCCAGCAATATCAATAAATAAACTTCAATTGGTTCAAAATGCAGCAGCCAGAGTGCTGTCGAGAACCAAGAAATATGATCATATTAGCCCCATTTTATCATCGTTACATTGGCTACCTGTTAAATTCCGTATTAATTTTAAAATTCTGTTAACTACGTACAAAGCTTTGAATGGTCTAGCTCCGCAGTACTTAAGTGATCTTCTACCACGCTATATTCCAACACGTTCATTAAGATCGCAAAATTCTGGCCTATTAATAGTTCCTAGAATATCAAAATCCACAAAAGGAGGAAGATCCTTTTCATATTTGGCTCCTAAACTATGGAATAGTCTCCCAAACACTGTTCGAGATGCAGACACACTCTCTGTTTAAGTCTAGACTAAAGACTCATCTGTTTAGCCAGTCATACACCTAATTTATCCTCCAACCCACAATTAGGCTGCTTTAGTTGGGTCTGCCGGAACCAGAAACCAGAAACATAGAGCATGATCTCTAACTCTGCAATAAATTGAATGGCATCTACGCTTACATCTTTTTATTTGTTTCCCTGTCTCAACCTTGGTACTCCTATCCTGAGGTCACCAGAACCGGCTGAATCCAGAACCATTCCTGCTTCATGTTGGACTCTACTGCTACATGTCGCAGAATGATGATGACTAAATGTAGCCTGTGCCAGCCAAACATCACTTCAGTCTATTATGATGGACTTCAGAGGATGAAATGATGCCAACTCCAACCTGCATCACCTCGGTCTATTTATGGACTACGATCTTGAAATGAAATGCTTAGACTAACTATTGCCAACAAAAGCCTTCATCAGCCAATTAACAAGGACAATTGCATCTATGTGAACTTCTGCAATTAATCAAGATGGACTTCAAAGACTTTGGTCATTAATCTTACAGTTCAAACACAATCGATGTTTAATCACTGACCCTTAACACTTAGTTTAATAATTTTAAACCATGATTTTACCTATACATAATTAATATTTACATTACATTCATAATGTTAGCCAGAGGGAACTGGCCCCCACAGTGAGTCTGGTTTCTCCCAAGGTTATTTTTCTCCATTAATCTACATCTTATGGAGTTTTGTGTTCCTTGCCACAGTTGCTTACAGCTTGCTCACTGGGGTTATTAATACAATTATCATTTAATTATTTTTAAACACTATTAAAAATAGTATTTTATCTAAATTACACAATGATGATTAATTGACTTTATAGACATTACAGTTTTATCGTCTGTTAATGCTGATATTCTGTAAAGCTGCTTTGAAACAATGTGTGTTGTGAAAGGCGCTATACAAATAAAATTGACTTGACTTGACCAACTAACTATTTCAGGCGATGCAAATAAACTGGATGTGGGCAGTCCCACTTCCAATCAATGTTATGGGCAAAAAAATAGTTGTTCGGTGGTTATCATTTTTATAACTCTAGGATCAAATTTATGACTTAAAAACACATTTAGGTGACTCAGTGATGCCCACTGATTAACATAAGCCCTTGAAAACCTCCAAATTCAACTGTCCACAAAGTCACTATTTCTGTGAATGTGACAAATTGTGACATATCTCAGCTCTGGACAGACTAAGGAAGCTGTAATTTCTGTTCATCTCCAAGCCTCCTCTTTCTATTGTATAAATTTCATGAAGATCAAAGGAAGTTGAAAATTTAGCGCAAAAAAACTACAAGTATTGTTTTGCACGAAATTCTGACATTCTCAGATCTTCTTGAAACTCACAACATAGAAAGAGGGGGCTGAGATTAGAATATAAATACAAGTTTCAGCTTCATAGGTCTATCCAGAGCTGAGATCTGGACATCCCACGTACAATTTGTCCCATTCACAGAATTAAAGTTTTCGTGTACAGTGGAATTTTAATGTTTGTAAGGGTGTACTATGTTTAGGGGGAGTCCTACAGTCACCTAAATGTGATTATATGTCATAAATGTGATCCTGGAGTTATAAAAATGATGTACACCAACCACCTATTTCAGTCAATGTAATGGGCATAAAATAATTGATTGGTGGACATAATTTTTATTGTAATAGTGAAACCACTATTTCTATGAATGGGATAAATTGTAGGTGGTATGTCCAGAACTCAGCTCTGGATAGACTTAGGAAGCTGAGCTTTTTATTTAATCAAAGAACACAATTAATAAGAAGAACATAATCGACAAGACCAAGAATTAGAATAAATAGTTTATTGCACAATATAATTAGGAGGTAAAAACATCTGGACATGATTTAGAACAAGAATAAATTAAATAACAATATTTACAACAGTATGAAGAGAACAACAGCAAGAACTATTAAAATATAACATCATATTTACATATCAAATTTAAAACCCAGTTCCTCCAAAGTGTCGAGTTCCTGCCCATGTCCAATTCTGGGATAGATTCTAAAAAACAAAACACAAAATACAAAGAAGCCAAGGTTAATTTTGTTTTCCATCTCAGGAATGCAAATTAAGCACCATGAATAATATAATAAACACCAACACTGAATTTCACTGAATGAAAAATATTTAAGTGCTGCCTCAAATTGGCCAGCTTCTTGGGGCAGATTCAGCACTGATCCATGTTCTATCATCATTTGTGCACCTTTCATTACTGGCAAACACACTTTATTTGATAAAAACTTAAACATGTGGAATAAACACTCACACAAAATAGGAAAGTTACTTCGAATGTCCAACTTATAATGTCACAAACAAATTTACACACTTGACTTAAGATCCTGATTTATCCAATGTGCCTAAAATCACCTATTCCTAATATAAAGAATAATATGCAGTTTACACCATCCCAGTTCTAATGTGTTAACTGTGTTTCAACCATCTAAACAAATAATATTTTAAATTTTTTGTTTTTGATTTTTTAAACATAATAAAACATTTTTATTGTGTTTTATTGTGTTTTAAGTCTGAAAATAAATGATTGATGAACAGTTTTAATTACCTTTAATTGATGCATGATGTTGGCACACAGTAGAAATGGACAAACAATGAGTCCATTAACATTTAAGTCACAACATATAAACTTCAATTTGGAGTACCATCAAAATAAACTTGAATATTACATTGGTTGTGTTGGTGTGACTCCAAATTCAAGTCTATACATGCAATTGAGGTTGGTGTGAGGTAGTACAGTACACTTTATTATGTACATTTATTCAACAGTATGTGACTCAATAATAGGTTCATGGATAATTCATTAAAGTGATAATTGAAGTATCATTTACATTCAATTTGATTGACCAGTTCATGTGGCAGCACTCAGAATACACAATACAACAGGTTTATGCAACTCATAAATATGCATAATTAGCTTAAAAAATGACTTCCCACGAACCATGCATTTGGCGCCATTCAAACAAATTGGAAGTGGGCACTTCCTGTATGATTTAGTGAAAAAAGCCTTGAATCATATGCCAGCAACTTTAGCCATCGATTACTCCTTCCTAGGGCCTTCAGATACAACATAGAATAAATTCATGTCCCTCATTGTTAAGCAAGTACTGTAAACAAAGTCAAGAAAAATATTATAGAAAAATTAACAGTGCAACAGTGTATTCATCAAAGGCTTTAAAACTTAGCAAGCCCCCAGGGCCTCAAAAATGTAGGACCTGACTTGGGGGCCCCTGAAAAGGTATAGACTTCAATTTGGAGTCATTAGGACCTTTCAGAGTCGTGTCCACGGACACGCTGTGAAAATACATGGTACAAATTGTGTGTGGGATGTGCTCTAACTTCGCTCCTTGAGCTCCAAATGACTTCTCCTGTGATGTTTTTTTGTCATAATATGCCTTTTTAAGGGTGTGGGCGGGCACAGCGGCCACCAAACATGTGTTCCGTGAATTCACACAGTGTAAGTACCTATTTGGGAAAAATTGTTGGTTAGTGGGCAGATAGTGGGTCCTTGGACAGCCCTGCCCCCTCAGTGTGGTCATTGGGCAAGATAGTTGGTTAGGGGGCAGTATAGTTGTATAGTTAGTGGTATCGTGGGACTCTGGGGGTCTCAGTGGTCAGTGGGCAGGTGCCCTGAAGCTTAAAGTCGCCCCCTATATGCTTCCATTTGCCCATTAACCCGCTGCGGTCGACGGACGTGCCGGCGCGTCCTTCTGGATATTTTACAAAATCAAGAAAAATATTATAGAAAAATTAACAGTGCAACAGTGTATTCATCAAAGGCTTTAAAACTTAGCAAGCCCCCAGGGCCTCAAAAATGTAGGACCTGACTTGGGGGCCCCTGAAAAGGTATAGACTTCAATTTGGAGTCATTAGGACCTTTCAGAGTCGTGTCCACGGACACGCTGTGAAAATACACAGTACAAATTGTATGCGGGATGTGCTCTAACTTCGCTCCTTGAGCTCCAAATGACTTCTCCTGTGATATTTTTTTGTCATAATATGCCTTTTTAAGGGTGCGGGCGGGCACAGCGGCCACCAAACATGTGGTCCGTGAATTCACACAGTGTAAGTACCTATTTGGGAAAAATTGTTGGTTAGTGGGCAGATAGTGGGTCCTTGGACAGCCCTGCCCCCTCAGTGTGGTCATTGGGCAAGATAGTTGGTTAGGGGGCAGTATAGTTAGTGGTATCGTGGGACTCTGGGGGTCTCAGTGGTCAGTGGGCAGGTGCCTTGAAGCTTAAAGTCGCCCCCTATATGCTTCCATTTGCCCATTAACCCTCTGTGGTCGACGGACGTGCCGGCACGTCCTTCTGGATATTTTCGTCATTACAACATAAACAACTTAAAATATTCTGTCATTTCTGGGTATACAGATAAGTGTAAGACATCATTAGAGACTATAAAGGGTCTACTTTTATTTGTGTACACTCACAATAACAACAAATTATTGTGCTTTTGTAAAATAAAGAAAATAAAAAGGGTGAGCTTTCAGCCGGGGCATCTCCAATATTCTAAGAGATAAGTTTCAATCATTCCATTGGTTCTCTCTTATCAGATCCTTGCTTAAAGAATTTCCAATGTGTAAACTGTTTCTAGGCTCCCCTGCCTAAAGAATTTCCAATGTAGAAATTGTTTCCAGGTTCCCCTGCCTAAAGAATTTCCTGTGTCAGAAATGCAGCTGCAGTTTATCACATCTTCACATTCACTTATCCTTTTAGCATTTCTGGTTTTAACATATTTTTTATAGTTACATCATTCATCATTTGTTAGCAGGCATACATTGTTTAAAATTTGTCACACATACTGATTAAGATTGTAACACACAACAATTCCCTCCTTTTACACCATTCATGGTGTAAACACTGTCCCTTTGATGCTTCGTCAGGTGTGATACTCTGTGCCGATTCTTTCTCTCTTAAACCTTGTTAGGTGTGATACTCGATCCAGCACTTTTCTCTCTTAAACCTGCACTGGTCTCTCATTCCCATAGGGCCATCTACTGCGCCTATACAGGCGATCAGCTGAACCCTCGGTCCTGGGATCCCATTTTGCTACGAAATACAAGGAAAAACTTAAGGCTTTCATATCTGCTGTGTGAAGAGGAAAAATTGTCATGGAGTGTCATACAGTCTTAATGCCAGTCACTGTTCTTGACAGGATTCTCTTTCACTACTTCGCCGCACTGGTGATTACCTGTCAGGCATAAGGCTATAACATATCATTATTTACAGTATTTTGAGTGCTGTATATTCTCATAAGATAACCAGCTATCTTCTTCCACTCCACCCTCTCCCTTTGGGTGTGGTACCTCGGATAAGGGAAATTGTCCTCCCCCATTATTTTGTTCTCCCTCTTTCGTTAGGGTAGTTATTATCAACCTCTTTATAAGGGTTCTAATGCATGGTATACAACAACATCCACATACCACCAGTATTGCTGTCATAACTCCAATATATATAATGCTCACCATCATAACCTTATATTTCCCAAACCAGTTCCCCAATATGTCATCTAACATATCCTCCACCCCACTGTTTTCTGCTAATTCGGCACTGAGGGCAGTCAAGCCTTCTAGTGCTTTTGTCACTGTACCATCTGGGGAAGTATTGTTTGGAATAAATGTACAACATGCTGATCCAAACATCTTACACACCCCTCCTTTTTCAGCTAGGAGCATATCTATTGCTATCCTATTTTGCCATGTCATGATGCTGGTTTTATCTAATTGTTCACTTAGTCCTTCCACAGGACTAAGTGAATTATACCAGTCTCGGGTATAATTAACGAATCTTTGCTGGTTGTAACAGATGTAATTAATCCAATCTACGTTTTTGTTGATCGTGGGCCATACAAAAATTGATTCAAATCCTGCATCTATTTGGCACTGAGCTTTAAATTCATTCGGAACTCCTCTGGGGACCCCTATAGCGTCAATATACACTGTTCTATCAAAGGCTCCTCCTGGCGTAACTTTTCTTTTATGTCTTCTCTTGTGGCAGTTTTCCTGCCCCTGATAATAATTCGTCACTTGTGAAGGGCAGTGAAAACAAAAATGGCATCATTAACTGTACGGGGGCACAACTTCCTGTCCAGTTCAGGGGTAGTTTAGGGTATATTACTTTTTCTCCACAGAACCACCAAACATCTGCTCTTGCGTGTTTCATATTAAGGAGACCGTTTATCTGGGTTTGTCCTATAGTTCTGCTTGTGTGACAACTAGTAAGGTTTCCTACCTTGGGGCCTGTTGGGTGGTTGCTTGTAATGCATAAATAATTTCCGGGGTAAAAAACAAAGGGTGGGGGCAAAATATAGGCCATAATGTTTGGGAACAGGAGGCTGAGAGAGGTGCAGTTGGGTGGGAATGTTTCTACATATAATTTTAGTAAGCACTTTTCACCTTCTGGGTAATTGTCAGTATTCAAAGGGAATGGGGTGGTTCCCAGAGCTGGTCTTGCCATAGCACATGCCACACATCCCGACGCTCTGTGTTGTTTAGCTGTATAGAGCATCCACTCTAGCCACGTATTTTTGTCATCAAAACCTGTCTCTACCGCCATTACTTCTCTGATGCTAGTCCGATTAGTATATATTTTCATTTGGTTTGTGGGTGATGTAGGTTTTTTATACACGGGAGCTTTTTCAGGTGAGTTTTGGGGAGTTGTTTTCCTGTTTACCTTAACCTTCACCTGTTGGTATGTATCTTTGCCCCTATGCTCGATGGCGCACCGGTACTGTCCCGCATCTTTTATTGTAACTTGTCGGATTACCCAAGTTGCAGTGTTGTCTGTGAGCGCAGGAATCAGTGAATATCTTCCCCCCTGAGGGAGATGAGGTAGATACTATGATATCTTCCCAGTTACATGGCTCTTTACATATGTATTTTTTGTATGCTTTCATGTAAGTGACGTCGTTGCCCCATCCTATAAATGGCCCACACTTTAATGACACTGTTGTTCCTTCTTTCAAACTATATTCTTTGCTGACCAGTTCCCAGAGCCCTGTAACTTGGTGCAGGGACACTAAGCTCAACAGTTGTACAAGTAGTTGGGTCATTTTATAAGCTTAGCAATTTCCCAAAGCTGTTCCGGCGAATGCAAGTATTAACACTTCCGCTAAGCTGATTCCCACCCAGAACACGCAACAGATGATACACCTAGCCCCAGTCCCTTTTTAGTTTTCAGTTTTATAGATGGAGATGTGGATGTGCTCTTACTTACTATAGTAAATGGGGGCTCTGAATGGTCCCCTATTGCTGCTTCTATATTTCTAAGGTATTTTGGCAAATTCTAGATATCTTTTCATGCAGCCCAGCCAAATCAGTTCTAACCTCCGCAGTTGTGCATGAGGGGGCCTGTGAGGGTACACAATGTGTCAGGTGGTCCCAATTAGCTCCTGTCTTACCCCTTACTTTTAGGGTATGGGGGGTGCACTCCACCACTTCCCACGGCCCTGTCCACCAGGCTTGACAGGAGGCTCCGTAGTCCTTTCCTCGGCTTCCTCTGTGTTTCTCACCTGTGAAGACAATACTCGTGTAATGTTAATGAGTGCCCTGATATATTCATCTTCAGATCCAGGGCTGGTCCGTGACCCCCTTCTCTGGGCGGCCCGGGCATGGGCCTTCCAGTCAACAATTCATGTGGTGAGAGGTGTGTCTTTCCACTCTTTGAGGAGCGCATAGACATCAAAGCTAATGGTAATGCATCTACCCAATTCAATTTCGTACCATAGCATGTTTTGGCAATTTTTCTTTTTAGGGTTTGGTTTGCTCTCTCAACAATGCCCTGCGATGCAGGGTGATAAACCGACCCAAATCGGTGTTCAATCCCTAAATGCTTTTCTACTTCATCTAGTTTCTGTGTCGTGAAATGGGAGCCATTGTCAGACCTTATACACCTGGGAACTCCATACCTGGGTATGAGTTCATTTTTCAGCCATTTCACTATGGATTTTGCATCCTCTTTTTTGCATGGGATTGCTTCTACCCATTTTGAGAACCTATCTACCATCACCAATATGTACCTGTAGCCCCTAACCCTATTCTCTGCTCCCATGTCAGTAAAATCAATGCATATTTCTTTGAATGGGGCCTCAGGTATGGGAAACCTTCCCATGGGGCATTTGTAAGTTTTTTTGTCATTAAAAGCATTGCAAGTGTCACAATCAGTAATGTAGTTTTCTACCATTTCTTTAAAGTAGGGGTGCCACCACATTATTTCTACTTCTCTCAGGGTTCTTTGCTTGCCTACATGGGTTGCCCCAGTAGCCTGTTTGATTAGTAGATTTCCTAACTTCGCTGGTGCCACTAGTCGCCCATCATGTGACCTCCAGAGGCCATCTTCCTTTTTTGCACACTTTTGCAGCCACTGATTCTGCTCATAAGGCCCTGCTTCATGTTGGATTTGTTTTATGTGTTCTATTGTTAACTCGGGTCTCATTTCTAACTGCAAACACACCATTTGACCTTTGTATCCGCCTGCTTCTTTGGCAGCTTTGTCTACCGCAGCATTCCCTATTGCTACTGGGGTGTTACTGTTTTGGTGACCTTTACATTTCATTACAGCTACCTCTTTTGGCATGAGTATGGCTCTTAGTAGTGATTTTAACTGTTCTGCATGCTTCACAGGGGTCTTTTGTGTGGTTATGAATCCTCTTCTCATCCATTGTGGCCCATCAACATGTACTGCTCCGAAGGCATAGGCAAAGTTGGTGTAGATATTTACTCTTTTGCCCTCACTTATTTCAAGTGCTTTGGTGAGTGCGGTGATTTCAGCCAGCTGAGCTGAGGCCGGTTGTGGGATAATCTGAGCGCCCACTATGGTGATATTTCTCCCTTCTTGTTTAACCACTGCATAGGAAGCCACATTCCCACGATTTCCCTTATAACAACATCTGTCGCTGTAAAGGGTTAAGTCTGGTTCCTCCAGGAGTTCTGTGTGTAGTTCCATTCTTATCTTCAGATCTTTTGCTGCCCTGAATTCACAGTCATGTGGCTCTTGTCCTTCAGAGTTCATTCCTGTTGTCATGTTTATCCCTGTGGCGGTGTAGGTAATATGATGTTGCTTCAACATTTCAGCGATCTTTAGTTTTCTTACTGTTGAAAATGTGAAGGCTGCTGAGTGTAGGTACGCCACTACTCCATGCAAGGTGTTCACTATGAGTGGATGGCACATAACGATGTGGGCCGTTTTTTCTATTGCTTTGCAGAGTGCTGCTAAATGTCTCGTGCAACCTACCTGGCCTTTTTCCACATTGTCCAGCTTTGAGCTATGGTACATAAGTAGTCTCCTTTCTCCCTCCTTTTTCAGAAACAGAACAGCATTCACCACCCCTCCTGTTTCAGAAACATCCCGGAAGAAAAGGTTCTTATAATCTGATGTACTGAGATGTGGTGCTTGTGCCAATGTGCCATTTTGTGTGGGTGAATGCCTCGTCAGCTTCTGCTGTCCATAAAAGGGTAGCAGCAAGGTTCCTGTGTCCTACCTCGGCCATCATATCCCTCAGGGGTTGTGTTAATTCCACATAGTTTGGTACATAGTTCCTGCTGTATCCAGTAAGTCCTAAAAACCCAACATTTGTTGAACTGTCTTGGGTTTACCATGTGAGAGTATGTTGGTTCTTTGCACTGCAGTGAGGGTTAGTGAGTTTGCAGAAATTAACCTTCCAAGGAAGGTAACTGTTCTTTGTGCCACTTGTGTTTTTTACTTTTTAACTTTGTATCCAATATCTGCAAGTAAAAGGAGGAGTTCAAAGGGTCGCTTTTAAGCAATCGTCCGCCGAGGGAGCAGCAAGCAGCAAGTCATCTACATATTGTATAAGTATGCACCCTTCTGGTAGCTGTAATCTCTCCAGCTCTTTCTTGAGCGCCTGGTTGAATATTCCGGGGCTATCTTTATACCCTTGTGGCAGTCGGTTGTAGGTGTATTGGGTTCCGTTATAGGTAAATGCAAAAACATCTTGTACAGATGGGTGCAGGGGCAGGCAGAAATACGCATTTGCCAAATCAATCACGGTGAAATATTTGTGCCCAGGGTTAAGGTTCTGTAGTGATATGTATGGGTCTGGCACTGGCACCTTCTCAGTTACGGTCTCATCATTTATTGCCCTTAGGTCATGTACCATGCGCCATCCTTTGTGTTCAGCTTTTGGTACAGGGAGGATGGGTGTGTTCCACAGTGAGCATGTAGTCCTTAACACCCCTGCTTTCAGAAGTCCTTCAATGGTTTCAGATATTCTCTTTATTTGTTCATGTTTAAGGCGGTATTGTGGCCTACGGCAGGGTACAGCTCCTTTTTTCAGTATTACAGTAACAGGTTTGGAGGTTACACAGCCCACATCGTATGGACCGGTTGTCCACAGGTGGTGAGGCACACACTTGAGCCATTCTTCTGTGTTGGGGTGATTAGTTAGTTCCCTGCCATGGTCCCTGTTCAGGTCCACACTCTCCAGGTGGCCTATGCATGTACTGGCGTGAATGATTTTCCACATGGTTCTTTCTGGTGAAATTTGTAATGTAGGTGACGCAGTTTGTTGCCACTGTATTCACAGAGCTTTTTTAATCATTGGCCCCAATGTTCGTGCTTCATGTCCTACTGTCACGGCCAGTGTGATGTGTGGTTCCGCCTCCTCCCCCAGCACATACCACTGCATGTGCTGCTACCCCTTGAGGTCCTACGAATATGTCACCAACTTTGAGTGTTCTTGTTTCTCCTCTTCCCATGCCTCTTTGTATTGTTCATCGGGAGCTCTAAGGTAGTTGTACGTGCAATGCAAGGGGTCTATAGGAGGGCCATAGGCATTTAGTGACTGTAGCCATTTTTTCCATGATAAAAACACTTGTTGCACTTTTGCACTATTCACTTCTGGGAACAGTAACCATGACCAAAAAACTCTAGTGCTCTCACATTGATTTCTTGATGTCGTATCTGTTCCCATATACATTATCTGCTGTCCCTCCTTTCTCACTACCTCTGGGTGTCCTGGGAGTGTTAAAATAAGTCCTTCAGAGGAGCATATTATTCTAGCTCCTATTTTTATCAGTAAAGCTCTTCCCATCAAGTTCACAGGGCATTTGGGTGCATATAAAAATGAATGTGTCAGATTCTGGTTCCCAATATTCATTCCCAATGGTTTTGTATATTTTAGCTCTTCAATTTTCCCAGAGAATCCTACAGTTTTTAGTCTTTTGCCGGAGAGGGGGGGAATTTTCCCTCTCAAATCTGTAATGCATGATGCCATTGCCCCTGTGTCTGCCATAAGTTGCATTCTCTCCCCCTCTATTTCACAGGTGACCATTGGTTCTTGTTCTGCACCTGTGTTTAAATTCTCTGGGCCTCCTCATTGTTCCTGGGTTGTCCCAGGGCTCTGCGTCCACTCTTCCACAATCATTTGATGAGTATGTGAAGGGTTGTTTTACTGTGGTGGGTAAGCATAACCGTTTAAGGTTAGTGCTCCTCCTCTTCCTCTTCCTCTTCCCCTAAAGCCACCCCTTTGATGTCTATTGAACTGCTGTTTTTCTCCCAGGCATTCTCTGGACCAATGTCCAGATTCTCCACAATTGAAACAGCCATCTTGCATTATATTCCCTCTTCTTGTTCTGTATTGCCCTCTATAGACATTGTGTAGGTTGCTGGGAATTATTGGTTGGGGAAGGTAAGGGGGCCCGCTTCCAGCAAGCGGCCCTTGCCATGTTTGCCATTCATCCTGTTGTTGCGGTATAGGGGGTGAAGTTTGTATTTGGGCACCTAGTCTTTGGTTATAGCTCTGGGGCGTGTTCATTGCCATTTGGCGTTTCTCTTTTTTATTCTTATTTGCTTCGTTATCCTTTTCTGCGACTTGCATCTTCAGTAACCTTTTGGTAAGGGTTTTTAGTTCCTCGTCTCCTTCATATTGTGTCTCACTGTATTCATATTTGCCAGGATATTATTCGCTCTTGCCATCCTCTTCTCAGCCTTTTCTAATTTTATCTTTGTTCTTCCCACTTTCCTTTGACCACCCTGTTCCCATAAGGTTCTAGCTTTGGTGAGTTCTGCTCTTTCAAATTGTATAATTTTCACTCGCATTTCCCCAATGGGTGCATCTTCAGAGTCTTTGGATAAGAGCTCTTTTAGTTTCCAGTCATTCACGATTTTAAGCATTTTTTTTTACAAATCTTTTTCCTGTTCTTGGGGTCTGCCATTGTGGTTGCTATTCTATCCAGTGTTTTGTCTTTTACTTTAACCATGGTAAGTTGTTTAGCACTCTCGTTCTCATTCACCTTCTCTGCCATTTATTTATTTATTTATTGGTTGCTTTTTGTGTGTTTTGTGTTTTTGTTTTTTTTTTGGCTGCTTTTTGTGTTTTTTTATTTATTTTTTTTACTCTGGAGGTTCAGTATTTTTATTTTGCCGGGGAACTTTCCTAAGTGAGTTTTCAGGGTTTTTTCTCTTTAAGCAGCCAAGCTTCTACTCACAAGTGAGCGGGCAGTCATAAATTGGGATTATTTACCTCAACCACACTCTTTTGTTAGAATCATTTATAATTCCTCCCACATTTCCCTTCACTACTTGTAGCCGGTCAGTTTGTATGGAGTACACCCGAGCAACTGACTCAATCTGTCACAACCCTTGAGTTTGTTTACACCGTTAGGTTACCGCTCTTGGGATTTATTGTGACAGAGACACCCCAAGTTTAAAACACACTGCTTAGTGAGCGTTCCACTCACTCTTCAACCGCAAAAACAAAACACAATGTCCCTACCAATTTTATTTATTTTATTGCTAAGTGCGTTCAAGGAGACGGAAACTCAGTGTCCCGGGACTAAATTGCACTCGTCAGACACGCCACCCGTAATCCGGTCCTGGCTCCACTGTTCCAAACAGGCCTCCCAGGTCTTTGTCTCCATGAACCACTCTGCCCTTAAGACAAGCCTCCCAGGTCTTATAATTACACTATTAATTTACTGCAGTAAAAACTGGCCTCCCAGAGGTCTTCAAAAACATATCACACAACACATAGCATTCCTACAAATAATTTAATGTACTTTTTCCTTCATATGTAACAATTTGCATTCTTATAGATATAACGTAAGAGATACGTTTCAATCATTCCGTTGGTTCGTTTTTGCCACGGATTACTGGTTTTGCCTCCTATTGGTTCTCTCTTATCAGATCCTTGCTTAAAGAAATTACAATGTGTAAACTGTTTCTAGGCTCCCCTGCCTAAAGAATTTCCAATGTAGAAACTGTTTCCAGGTTCCCCTGCCTAAAGAATTTCTTGTGTCAGAAATGCAGCTGCAGTTTATCACATCTTCACATTCACTTATCCTTTAGCGTTTCTGGTTTTAACATATTTTTTCTAGTTAGTTACACACATCATTCATCATTTGTTAGCAGGCATACATTGTTTAAAATTTGTCACACACATATATACTGATTAAGATTGTAACACACAACAAATGCAATCTGTTTGAAACAAAGCGATGTACTGTTTTTACTAGGCTATCTAATTATCTGTAATGTGATCCCACCCACCAGCAGAGCGCGCCATTGATACGCTAATGTGCTGAGACGATCAATGCAAATGTACACGCCCCCGACAATGTTCAGAGGTTTAGAGGAACTTTTCTGCATGTTTGTAACGATACACAGGCGACTGTGAGGTTTGATTTAAACACATTTCATTCATTTTCTGCACGTTTGCAGTGATACACAGAGAAAGCTCCAGGATATTATGGAATAGTTAACATTTTCCTCAGAAGAAGAGCGGGACTCCGATGAACGTTTGTTTTTTGAAGAGAGACTTGATTCAGCCGAGGATACAATTTCAGACGAGTAATTCATTGAGTTTTCATTAGTTGACATGCTATTTTATAGAAACATGTACATATTTTACTAGCGAGACTGTTTCCAGACTTGCCAGCCAGGATTCAGAGTATTGACATTTGAAATATGACTCCTATTAAGCAAGTTTTAGTTACATTTAAATGCTGTTTCGGCTAAAGCAGGTATTTCAATTGTATGCTGTATAATATAAATATGATATGTAATATGATATCAAATTATATGAATGTTTAGATTATATTTTAAATAGCGTTTATGCTGCCTCATTATCATCAACAAAGCTTGTGCTTGCAAATATCTGTTCAGGTGTAAATGAGTAAAATGCACTTTAAATATGCCCATATTAGAAAATCAACATATTATAATGATTTCTGAAGGATCATGTGACACTGAAGACTGAAGTAATGATGTTGAAAATTCAGCTTTGATCACAAATTCATTTTACAATATATTCAAATAGAAAACTATTCTTTTAAATTGTAAAAAGAGTTCAGAATATCAATGTTGTTTCTGTATTTTGGATCAAATAAATCCAGTCTTGGTGAGCAGAAGAGACTTCTTTTAACGGTAGTGTAGGTCTAAAATTAAGTAAAGTCTTTATGTAAAGAAAATATATAGTCAGATTACTTCTTTTAACTTAAAACTTGATTTGGATCATTAAGTCTCCTCACATTCATTCTCAATCCCTCATTGATAGGCCCAGGGGAGGGTCTTTGTCTCTCATGTGTGAATTACAATGAATATTCATGATCATTCACGCCTCCTCGCATATTACCTTTCAACACTAAAATTGTCTTACAAAAGTTAAAGTACTATATTGTTTTGTATGAATGAGTGATCAGGATGGTTTTCACATCATTTTGTAGCAAAAACTCTAGGCTACAAGATCCAGTTCTCAAAAGTCTTGTAGACAAATGTTTAGTATCTGTTATATGACCTTATTTCAGTGACTTAAAATTTTAGTTTTTTCAAAAACCATGCATAAACATTATTTTCTCAAAAATACAAACCTGTACATACATGTTGCTCACATATTATTGTAGACCAGTTTGTGCTGAATATAGTGTTATCAGACTTTAGGCTAATATGCTTTTAAGCAACTGAAACAAATGTCAAAGCATGTCAAAACATTAAGTGTACAATGGCAGGTGAAATGAATGGGCAAATTTCCACGAACCCTCTAAGTTCTCTTAACTTCTTTAGAAATAGCAGCTTGTAATCAAGAGCAGTGATGTCTCTCTCCACCCTATGTGGTCCAAACCGATCCGAACTGGTGTCGTTCGTTTGTGCTCGATTTGTGCCATTAAAAGAAACATCATAACAGTTTCCTTTCTTTTTGTATTAAACAAGAATGCTTTTGTGAGCCACTTTTCGTGCAGGCTAAAACCCATATCAATCACTCTCACCCGTCTCCATTGTTTGTGCTCACTTCTGGTTTGTGCCATGTTTGGTATCGTTGAAGCATAAATTTTGTTGGCAAAGATTAAATATTTTTGACCCCATCAAACTCCAAATGCAACAGCAAACACTGTCTATATTTGTGCTGCAAATTATGATTTGTTTATAGGCTATATGTGAGACTGCTGAACAAAGCTGAACAATTTAGCTACAATATGGAACGACTAGCATTGACGATGCTTGTGTAATTGCATAGGCCTATATCATTTTTATAATTTATTATCATTTACTCACCCTGATGCCATTCTAGTAGCTATAGTAGCTAATATTCAAAATATTTGTTTAAAATTTCAGCGTAATGTTTGAAAACATGTTAGGTACCGTTCACATGCTGGAATGCATTGTTGTTGCACAAAAATTACATGCATTGGCAGAAAAGAGCAAAACTTATGTGTCTCGACTCGAGACATACGTAAATTTAACAGTTTAAGTTATTTTTTATGTGAAATGGTGTCGAAAAATATGAACAAACCATCAAAGACGTCTATCTAATACACATTTGCATTGATATAAATGATAAAACAGCACGGACGGACACAAATGTGATTGCGCTCAATATGAACAGTCCCTAGAACTCTTTAGAAAAGTTTGATCACACTTGCCTATTCTTTATTTTTTTGTCACTGTACATTTTAGAATTTAGAGAATAAAGTTGTCAAAACTAAGAAGTAACACAAAAGTATGGAAATTATGCAGTGACCAAAAAAAAAAAAAAAAAAAACGAGACATCTTATATTTGAACTTCTTCAGTGTAGCCTTTTGTCTATTCCAGCTCTGTACACTCTGTTAATTTTCTCAATCAAATTCAGGTGCATCCTGGGATGCTTTTTAAAGATTATAGAATGATTTCATATGCTGGACACTTGTTGGCTACTTATTATTATTATATTAAATGAAGTAAATAAATAAAACAAATAAATAAAAGGCTTGTATAGACATCTATAATTCGGCACAATTTATTTTTGAGTACAGAAATAATCCCAAACATTTGACCATAAGCCTTTAGATCAAAAGGTTCTAAGCTTATGAGTAAAAAAAACTTTGTCAGTGTCCTTTTGGACTGGTTGTGTAGGCTATGTATATTTTATATTCACATGTTCTTAATATATATATATATAAGTAATATCACACGAAGAGTGCGGTATGGCCCTACATCAGCACTGCAGTGCCATAGGTAATCACAGCAGTCCTGATGTATCAAATCAAATCACTTTATTGTCACACGACCATATGCACAAGTGCAGGAGTGGGTACAAATCTTGTGTGCAGTTCCGAGCAACATAGCAGTTATGACAGTGACGAGACATATACCAATTTACAATAAAAATCAGATTTACACAACACAATTTACATATCTAATGTACACATAATTACACAACACAATAATAATATACAATATAGAATACACATACACATAATATAGAATACACATATAATTAAAAAAAAAAAGTATATAAAGTGTATAAAAACATATACAGTAGGCTGTATTATAAAGAGAATATAATTTATGACAGTCCAGTGTAAGATTAATAAAGTGCAGTGCTGATGTATATTGATCATGAGAAATAAAGTATTCAAAAGTCTGATTGCTTGGGGGAAGAATCTGTCATGTAGTCAGCTGGTGCGGGTCCTGATGCTGCGATACTGCCTGCCTGATGGCAGCAGTGAGAGCAGCCCATGGCTCGGGTGGCTGGAGTCTCTGATGATCCTCCGAGCTGTTTCACACTGCCTGGTATATATGTCCTGGAGGGAGGGAAGCTCACCTCCGATGATGTGTCTGGCAGGTCGCACCACCCTTTGGGCTTTGCATGGCTTTGCGGTTGAGGGCAGTGCTATTGCCGTACCAGGCAATGATACAGCCAGTCAGGATGCTGTCTATAGTGCTGGTGTAGAACCATGTGAGGATGTGGTGGTTCATTCCAAACTTCCTCAGCCATCTCAGGAAGAAGAGGCGCTGGTGAGCCTTCTTCACAATGGCCTCAGTGTGGACGGACCATGTGAGTTCCTCAGTGATCTGGACACCAAGGAACTTGAAGCTGCTGACTCTCTCCACCAGTGCTCCATTAATGGTGATCGGGCTGTGTTCTCTGTCTTTCCTTCTGAAGTCCACTACATGCTCCTTGGTCTTACTGATGTTGAGGGAGAGGTTGTGCACCTCCTCTCTGTAGGCTGTATCATCATTGTCAGTGATCAGACCTACCACCGTCATATCATCAGCAAACTTAATGATGGTCATGTGTGTACAGGGAATACAGGAGTGGGCTGAGAACACAGCCCTGCAGGACTCCAGTGTTGAGGTTCAGTGATGAGGAGATGTTGCTGCTCATTCTAACCACCTGACGTCTGCCTGACAGGAAGTCCAGGATCCAGCTGCACAGCGAGCTGTTTAGGCCCAGAGTCTGGAGTTTCACATCAAGCTTGGAGGGCACTATGGTGTTGAATGCTGAGCTGTAGTCTACAAACAGCATTCTCACATATTCCAGGTGGGAGAGAGCAGTGTGTAGTGATGGTATTTTGGTGCGATTGTTTTCAGATTGGCTTTGTTAAAGTCCCCAGTCACAATGAACGCAGCCTCGGGGTGTGCGGTTTCCTGCTCATTTATACTCCCATACAGTTCCTTGAGTGCCCGGTCTGGTTCGGCTTGTGGGGGGATGTACACGGCAGTGATAATGACTGCTGTGAATTCCCTCGGTAGCCAGAATGGTCAACACAGAAGCATGAGAAATTCCAGATCAGGAGAGCAGAAAGACTTGATCAAATGTACGTTCCTCTGATCACACCAGGATTTGTTGATCATAAAACATACATCACCACCTCTGCTTTTACCTGAGAGGTCTTTCGCTCTGTCCGCTCAGTGCACGGAGAACCCCGCGGGTTCAATGGCTGAGTCTGGATTCACCGCAGACATCCAAGTTTCAGCAGTCCCTCGTCTCTCATTTGAAAGAGATGCGCGCTCTCAGCTCGCTGAGCTTGTTGTCCAGAGACTGAACATTTGCCAGTAGAATACTGGGTTTCTTACACGACGGATCAGAATCTGCCACTGCTGGTTCAAAACAAATGATGCGTCCAAGCCTTCATTAGGAATTAAAAAATGTCACTTCAGAAATACTATCATGGCTTGTGCTGTTTCTAACAAGTCATTGGATAAACAAGGATAGACGGATGGATGTGTGTGTGTGTGTGTGTGTGTGTGTGTGTGTGTGTGTGTGTGTATGTGAGAGAGAGAGAGAGCGAGAGAGAGTGTGTATGATCACCTGTTACCACACCCAAGCAGAGATGCTGTCAGTTTTCTGATGGTCAGATTTCTCAGTGGAAAATAGACATCCAAGCGGGAGTATTCCTCCCTATTTCTCAGTAGCCGGTGAGCAAGAGTCATTCACTATAGAAACAGTGATGTCCTCCACCATTTTAAACCGTATGTGGAAACTCTGATAAAAGGTAAGCACCTTGAGATCTGTAATAAATCAGTTGTATCTCTCAGCTGTGATGAGCTTTAATAAGTTGTCCTTTTAAATCTGTTTAAAGCTATTTCCTAGCTTTGGTAATGTATTAGTAATACGAATAATCACAGAGCGCTGTTCTATGTAAACAATGACTAACGGATTCACTTTACGTCACCAACTGGCTCATATTACACACAAAAATGATCTTTTGCCACCACCTGCTGGCTAACATATGTAATTTCCAAAATAAAGACAGTAACTCCTAACAGATCGACACTGCTCTTACACTTTAGTTTAGAACAGCATGAACACAAGCAGAGTGATATACACACAGTGAAGCGTCTGAGTACTGATGATGTCAGACCATCAGTACTCATGGAATGTCTCTCGTCCAATCAGATTCGAGGACCGGAACTAACTATGGTATATATATATATATATATATATTACTAACTTTTAAAATAATATATTATTTGATTTGTATTGTGTCTTGTTATGTTTTGCTATTAATGTAGATGAAGATAAATCTAGAATAACTGAGTTTCATGTTTTTAAGCTTAAAGTAACCGTTTAAAGTTATATTAATCAGGACAATTTAGACATTTTTCAAACAATTTGTGCAAATTAGCTTCAGAAAAGGTGACTTTAGCTGAAAGGTGAGTAGTTTTCATCCCTGATTTAAATATCAGACCAAATCTGGTATTTCTTGACAGAGAAAGAGAGATGTGTTTGAGTTTGATTGGGAGAAATATGCAATATTTGCCAAAAAATGAATGCTTCAACGATACCAAACACGGCACCAATCAGAAGCGAGCACAAATGATGGAGACAGGTGAAGTGATTGACATGGGGTTTAGCCTGCGCGATTTCATGGCTCCTAAAAATCGTATTTAATACAAAGAAAGGAAAACGTTATGATGTTTCTTTTGACAGCACTTAAAGGGGGTTGCACCCCAGACGCAACTGGCAGATGACATGGCACAACTATTTATGGTATGCACAACGCCACCACCACTTGGGATCTGTTGGCAGCGCCCAGCTACGACTCCGGAGGCTGCTAAAATTCTGCCGCGCAATGGAGTGCTTATTTTCCATTAAATTAAACCAAAATCATTATCAAAGGACATGGATTATTTATTTTAGTGTTCTTCATTCTTGAACAATGGAAAAACCTTGGTAACTTGTGTGTGCACTGTCTGCAACCTGAACCGCAATGTGGCGTGGCACTTCTCGTCCGGTGTGCAACCGCCTTAAAGAAGGGAAAGATTTCTTTAAATGGCACAAATCAGCACAAACCGAACACAAATTAACAGCACCGGTTTGGAGTGATTTGGACCTCATGGGGTGGAAAGTGACGTCACAAAGCCAGTTAGATAATATCTAATATCTCAAACACCGAATCAGCACAAACGTTCATTTCTTAATGGTATAGATTTGGTAAAGATTTAATTATATAGGGTGCCAACTTCACAGAGGTGATTTAGTACAGGATCTGAGGGTATTCTTTATCGGCTCGGTACCTCAAGCGGTGAATTAAGTTGATGCAAATGGCGGTTGCTGCAATGTTTCATTTCGGGAGCGGGTCGGGAGGCTTGATCTGTTGACAGCATTACGATTATCAGCTCCCATTCTAGACAAGAATCACTGTGCACGCTCATGGGAGGGCCACATTCAGCATTTCACAACAATAGTTAACCAGCAACCTTTAACTTCTGATATGCTTCACAACCATTTATTATGCGCAGGATTCATGTGGGAGAGGGGTTGTGTCTTATAACTGAATCAAAGGTTCATTGGTTGCTCTCAACAGTCCAATGGCATTTTTCGATTCTCAACTGGAGAATGAAAAACAAATCCATGGGCAAATGGATGAGGAAAAGCAATTGGCAAATTAATTAAGAAAAGAAATTGCCAAATACCTTTTTAAAAATATAATTTAAAGGGTGCTTTTAAAGTGCATTAAAATTGCATTTAAAAGACTCATTTATGTACTAATTTATAATGACATTTTAAACATGAAATAAATATGATTTATTAATGCAAAATGTTATTGTTAAATATATTGACATTTTTAAACATGAATTAAATACACATTTAAATTTGTCTTTTTATTTGTTCATTTATAAATTGACATTCAAGTTTTTATTTTCAAATGAACAGATTGATGACATTTTTAATTGGCACACCTGGGCTTCAGCAGGTATGGATTGACAAATGGTAAAAGAAAAGGAAAAGTCAAACAATACATTAAAGCAATTGGCAAATGGATGAAGAAAAGCTACTGGCAAATGGATGATGAAAAGCAATTGCCAAAACGCAATTTAAAAGGTGCATTTAATGTGTTATTAATGTGCTGTTTTATTGCAAAATATACAGCAAGTACATTTTAAAGCATTAATTAAATAAACATATTTAAATGTATCTATTTATTTGTCCATTTATAAAATGGTTTATTATTCACATTTAAATGTGTCTATTTATTTGTCCATTTATAAATTGGCCTATTTATTCACATTTTTATTTTTAAATGAATAGATAGATAATTTATTAATTTTAGCTTTCATTAACACTGTTAATGCTGATCATTGTTCCAGTAAGGTGTGTTAAGAATCAGGCTCGACTGGAAATATGTTAAGTGTTAGCTAATGCTATTTGTGGGGTTTAAAAGGAGAGCTGTTTCTTTAAACTGTTGCTAACATCTGGTGATCTCTTGAAACAAAACCTTGTTCATGTCCAAATGGAATCATTTCTTCCCTCCTCTCCTCTGATTTCTCTTTCTCTCCTCCTCCTTGTTGTTGTTATTTAAAACCACATAGTAATCTCTCTCTCTCTCTCAATTCAATTCAATTGAATTCAATGGGCTTTATTGGCATGAAAGTTTCAAAAACAATGTTGCCAAAGCATCATATAGAATAAAATTAAATAAAAGCAAAATAAATTTTGTCCAATAACTTGGACAGTATATAATATAATTATTAGTAATATATAAATAACAGCAATATATATATATATATATATTATTATTATTATTATTTATTTGACCATACCACATCACATTGTGTGTGTGTGTGTGTGTGTGTGTTTGTGTGTTTGTCCAGATCTTTCACTGTCCCTCAGGTTGTGGCATGTCGATACATATTGGGCTCTTGACTCTTTTCTGGGCTCAGCTCTTGAAATCATCTAGGAGGGGGAGAGGATGATAAGCACATTGATCCAACTGAACAGCAAGTTCATTTATGAAATAAAATGTACTTAAACTGCAACCCTGATGGACACCTCTTCTCTGGGTGAAGAATTCAGTTGGTTTGACTCCAATTTTAAAAGCGTGCCTGTTTTTAGAATATATCGATTTAATCAGATCATATATTTTGCCACCTATACCACAATGCAGAAGTCTATAATATAGCCCTTCATGCCAAATAGAATAATTTCTTGAAATCAATAAAACAAGCAAATATTTTAAAAATTTTTGTTTGGTGTACATGTTTGTTAATTAAAGTGTGAAGGGTATATACATGGTCGGTGGTGCGGTGTTTTGGTAGGAAGCCAATTAGAGTTTTACACAAGATGGAGTGTTTGTCAAGGAAATTAAGAATAATTTTGTTAAGAATACTGCCTAATAGCTTACCAAGACAACTGCTGAAACAGATGCCGTGGTAGTTTTTAGGGTCTAATTTGGCCCCGCTCTTATAGATGGGGGAAATTAGTCCTTTGCACCAGATGTCAGGAAAACATCCTGACTGTAATACAATGTTGAACATCCCTCTGCATCTGTGGGGTCCTGCATTTGAGCATTTCATTTTATCTCTCTCTCTGTCTCTCTCTCTCTCCATCTATATCATTCTTTCTTTCTTCCTCACTTTCACATGTATAAATTACCAAAATAGGACAGAAGCTTTTTTTTATCATGCTGTTTGCATAATTTCTGCAACATATGGTATAAAGGATTTTGATGCAAATATATGCACTCATTATTTGCTAATTATTAATAAGATGTGTTTCAAACAAGACAGTCACAAAAAAGGCATGAAAGAAAATTTGCAATCACCTTAAATTTACTAATCATTTACTGTTAAAGTAAACTTTCCAAAGTAATTTAATTAGCTTGGCCCACCTGCTGGGGTTTGTAAGGTGCTGAGAGCATGTGTAACACATTCCCACAGTGAACACAAATCATTCTTGATTCCGGTGATATGGGCTTTCTTCATAACTAATAACATAAGATTCATTAGTTTAGAGTTAAAAATGGAAGATGTAGACCTAGAATACTACATTTTGGTTGATATAGTGCTCGCAAGTCAACACTGTATTGCTATTCCTCAGACATCCTGGTAAGGGTTTGTTCTAAACTTATAAGTCTAATGTAATTAACTTTAAACTTTATTACACTGTAATTAAGTCATTATGAACTACTTAATCTGCAGACTTTAAAAATTATTTTTTTTTTTTACTCATGACCATATACCATGAACTTAAATTGATAGAATGTATAGGAATGTATAATAATCTAACAGCAATAACGTCATTAAAATTTTTTCATACTGAATTCTAAGTGGTTTTCTGACTTGCTTCTATATAACTTCTGCATATACATACTACTAAATTGTGATTTGTCTTTTTTATCTTAAGTTGCTTTTAGGCTGTAAAAGGGGCACACATTTATTTATCCACCACTATGACATATTACTATGTTGTTGTTTTTTGTGCAATTTTTCTCTTTCTCTCTTCTTTTCTTTTCATTGTACTTAAAACTTAGCTAATGAAGAGATCATGTAATTTTGATGTCTTACAAGTACTGCTTTTACTTCATGAAATGCAAATCTTGTTAACTGTGCCCCTTATAAATATAGATGTCTCTTAGTTGTAGTGGAAAACTTACTCTAAACAAATATATGTATTTTGTATTAATGTAAATACTGTAGATGCAGACTTCATTATAGTTGCACTTAGTTCATATAGTGGTTAGTACTTTTAAAGTTCCCTTATGGGTTCTTCTTGGTTTGTATCTCTTCACACACACAAATATTTATCTGTTTGTTAACATATTGCTGTTAATCAATTAGGTTTGAATCTTTCTATTTATGTTAGCTAACTCAGGCTTACATCACTACCAATTAAGGGAAGATATTTTTCATTAAACAGCCAGAGAGCACCGCAACAACAGATCCCAACTGTTCTGACGATGAGCGGGACATTAGGGCGTTTTGATGGCTATTTGTGAATGATCAAACAGTACTAGTTCTGTCCTTTAAACTGCTTTTCGATTTTTGTTGACAATTTTGCTGAAACCCCCTAACTAGCTCATCCACTGATTCAAGTTTAAAACAGGGCTGGAAGTTTGAGTGTAATGTGAGGCGGGAGTAGAAAACAGCTTTGACTTTGCCAGGGTCTTAAATGCATTATATCATTCTCGTGCTCTCATAGCCCTCGCTCATTTAGTAAACATTTAAAAAGACACTTTCTCACCCACGCATTATTTACAGGGAGATTGAAGGGGAGAGTTTAAATTGAAGTAATAAAAACCTCTTTGTTTTACTTATTATTGGCTCATTCATCATCACTTTATTTAATACTAGGAAATAATTGTGCCATCCACGGCTGTCGCTAATGGCTGCATATTCTTGTATTTTCTTTTGTTGATCGCAATGAATGAAATTAGGATAAACAACCTTCCTTGTCGTCTATAATCAAGGCCTGATTAATGGATGTGCCATTTCAGCACTGCTCCTTATTCCAGAACACCTGATATCTTTCCCATAAACAAGTGCTGTTTGTCTAAATGGAGAAACTAAATGACGCATTTGATGAGTTTCTGATTGACCCTGTCCCACAGGCGGTCCATTCCTCTCTGTCTCTTAGAGAACACTTTGCAGTGACTAATGCTCTGTCAGAGAAGCGGCATGAGGATTTATTAGACTTGCTGATTAATGAGGAAGCCGCCCCACCCCTTCAACTCACTGGACCCAAACTACATTTTCATAATGATGTGAGCTGTCTATCCACTGGCAGCAAGAGCATGCAGGCGTGACGGGACCAAAGGGACGAGGAATGCCAAAAGCACAAGGCGTGCACGCGCTCTTGGGTGAGGGGTGGGCGCTAAATGAGTGTTCTCTATTAAGAATTACATTCTTACACAGATGAAGCTTTCTTTCACAGCAAATTTTCTCCCCTCGCTTTCGAAGTGATTGTTAGCTTGTTCATTATTGGGGTCATATCTTACAAACCAAAAATGCTGGAGTAAACTTGATATAGTTTATAAAGGTGGCATAGATATGTGTTGCTTTAATGGATTCTTTAATGGACTTAATTTAATTGCTTGGATTTTTTCCCCTTAGTTTATATTTTCTCTTTTTTTGCTTTCACTTTCTCTCATCTTTCAGACTTCTTTTAGCTCCAGCCTCCCTACACTAAAGGGCGCGATTGAAGAGAAATAAACATTTACACCCTCTCTTTCCTTTAGCTGTATATTTCTATGTAATTAGCCCAGCAGCAATCAGGGGCTTGAAGAATCTGACTGTTTCCCCAGTTTAAGGATAAATAAATAGCAGAAATTACACCAGAGCTCTTTCATCTCATGCAGAAAACACAAAGTGAAAAGTAATGTTAGTTAATTTTTGTCCTGCTCTTGTATTTGTTTCTTCAGGTATTTTTTTTTCTCTGAACAGTGATGCTGTCTACACTCCATCTGTATCACACATGTATTTCTGTAATGAGTGTGCATGTGATTTTTCTGAAAAGAGAGAGACAGTAATAAAGTTTGTATTACTCTCTCCTTAGCAATTAGATGAATCTGGTCAGCGCTAAATACATTTTTAGTGTATAGTATATTTATTTCATATATTTATGGTAGGCTGTCAATTATATTATATCAATGAAAATCTAACAACATAGTAGCTTGCTTTCCCTTCCTTTAGTTTAGTAAAATAATTCATTGATGCATTGGCTTGAAAATCACCTCTACTGTAGATGTCAGATAGCATATGCAATGGCCCCAAAACGTTTTCAGACAGTAAAGGCACACTTAAAGGTGTTTTTTTTTATGTTCAAACTTTTTATTAAAACAAACATTATTACAAAAAACATCTAGGTTACGTATGTAACCTCTGTTCCCCGATGGAGGGAACGAGACGTTGTGTCAGAGAAGCGACACTAGGGGTCTCTCTTGAGCGCCGATATATACCTCTGTTCTATGAAAAAAGGCCAATGAGAAGTTGGCAGACGGTATTTGCATATCCCGCCCCCGGACATACAGGCATTTAAGCGGGGCGAATACGGTAGTTCATTCAGGATTTTTCTGAGGAGCCGGAAATAGTCCGGCCACAACAGTGGCTCGGCTCAGCGACGTGGCGGGGAAGACACAACGTCCTGTTCCCTCCATCAGGGAACGGCAGTTACATACGTAACCTAGACGTTCCCCTTCTATCGCTCTTTCCACGTTAAGTCAGAGAAGCGACACTAGGGGTCCACCTTTAAACGTGCCATGCGCTGAGCCGTGTATGTGAACTGCTGATACAGGAGCGGGCAGGTGTTCTTACGTGCAAAGACGACCAGCTGTATCAGGCTGCACGTACCCTTCCCCAATATTCACATTAAGTAATTGTAAAAATGTCTCAGAAAAGTGTAGTTGTGAGAAAAGATCCAGCATAATTTGTTTGCAAAATCCACATGGTTTGATGTTTTCAAGTGTAAATTCAAACTTATTTATTTATAAAGCACTTAAAACACTTCAGTTTGTGCACAGAAATGTCACAATGTTTAGGAAATTGAGGTAAAGAGACCCCAAATATTGAGTATAGCACAGTGTAATTTATCAGGTAACAGTTTATATTTAACATTCATCTGTGAACTGTAATTCTTCATTTTGCAATTCACTGCTCATAGACACGAAGAGTTAGAGGAAGATTTAATGAAAAGGACCTAATGCCTGTATGTCTGATTTCTGCTATTGTCATGCCTCCAGATTATTTCTCCATTCACTCTGCAAACAGTGGAAGAGCATCTTAACGATAAATATATAATCCTTATACACACATACCCATTATTCCCCGGGATTACAGCCCAAGAGGAATTACCACTGGATTTCAGCTCCTTCCTTTTCTCCTGTCTCTTCTGCCTGCCCTCGCATTTTAAACATCTACATTTGGCCCTACCAGCCAATACCCAGCTTTGATAAGACTGTATTAGCTGCTTCCTTTGGCCGCCAAAAACGGATTGCTGAATAGAGAGAGAAGGTCATTATTGAATACATGGAGGAGAAACCGTTCATGATTGTGTAGTAATCTGTAACATATCCCTGGGTCTTCTCATTTTCTTCACTGCCTTGCACTCCTCTACAGTGCATTATCTTCTATCCACAGACATCTTTAGTGAGGGGCTGTACCTGGTTTCTGGTGTAATCGCTTTTTTTTTTTTTAGATCCTCTGATAGTAGGAGATCATCTTTAGCTCTCTGTTCTATTGTCCTACTCAGAAGCCACCACTGTGACAACCAGATTCAGAATCATGCCAGGACAAGACCTGTCCCAAGCCATATTCATTCTTTATCTGATCACAAAGCAAAAGACGGGAACATTTATAAATTACTTAAACAATATACACATAAAGCCATTCATATCTCCACATATTGCACTTTAAATTATTAAAAGTCTATTAACAGCCAGGTCTCCTAAGCAACCGAATTGACCCGGTTGCTAGGGAAGGTAGAGTCACATGCAAGGCCGTAACCAGGATTTTTCAAATACCAAGGTCAAAAATTCCTTTTCTTATTGAGAAATAAGTTTGGCTGACAACATATTTATGTTCAAAAACAACATGTGCAAACTGTGCACCGTGTGTGTGTGTGTGTGTGTGTGTGTGTGTGTGTGTGTGTGTGTGTGTGTGTGTTTTTCCTGTATCTGGGTGTGAACTGTTGAATTATAACCTATAACCTGTCTCCTCTGTTGAATTTAACATAATAATAATAATAATAATAATAATAAAACAAGCCTAAATAACTGACCAATAACTGACCATAATATCATTAAACAATAGGTTATGTTTGGTCCATGCTTATTTAAAAGATAATATCCATCACTTTACAACACATTAATTATCCATATAATATTTAGCTTAATTGTCAGTGCAGATTAGCTAGCTGCAACTCCACTGGATTTCAGCATTTCAGTAGGATATAGGTTTGAATCTCATTGGTAGTCCTATTTCATCTCATATTGTAGGCTATTTGCTGCATAACCATTAACTTTCTCACCTTCCCTCCTTCTCTTTGCCTGCTCATCTTCTGCTGGCTTTCCAAACGATAATTTTGTTTGTTGCAGCCTTTTCATTTTCGGTCATTTGAATGAAAATCACAGGCAGAAATTAACATGGCGCCAAGTTTATTTTGAACAATGGATTAGTGGGTATTGAAGTTTATGTGAGCTGTGCGAGACACTGCGTTGCGTTCTTTAATTGGTTTAGGAAACACTCCGCTACAGCCGACTACTTTCGTTTTGACATGACAGCGGTATCTGCAAGTACGTGTCACGTGACGGTCCATTGATGCAAGGATAATTGTCTCTTCGGCTATTTTCACATCACAATGCAACGACACTTCAAGAAAAAAATACAGAGGACATGACCTTGGTGTCCTCAATGGTAGTTACGGCCATGGTCACATGAGGTAACCTCCTTGTGGTCATGATTAGTGGTTCTCTTTCTCAATGGTAAGTTGTGCGTGGATCACGGAGAGTAGCATGAGCTTCTACATCTGGAGTCTCTGCAGTGTTGTGCACAACGAGCCACGTGATAAGATGCGTGGATTGACGTCTCAGATGCGGAGGTAACTGGGACTTGTCCTACACTGCAAAAAATGATTTTCTTGACAAGTATTTTTGTCTTGTATTCCTGTCAAATTATCTAAACTTTCTTAAAACACGATTTATTTACTTGTCAAGCAAAATGGGATAAGATATTAAGTCTTGTTTTAAGATAAATCTGACTAAATTTAGTGAACTTTAGACTCAAAACAAGAAAAAAAATCTGCCAATGTGGTAAGCAAAATAAACTTAATTTAAAAGGAAAACAAGTTTATTTTGCTTATCCCATTGGCAGATTTTTTCTTGTTTTGAGTCTAAAGTTCACTAAATTTAGTCAGATTTATCTTAAAACAAGACTTAATATCTTATCCCATTTTGCTTGACAAGTAAATAAATCGTGTTTTAAGAAAGTTTAGATAATTTGACAGGAATACAAGACAAAAATACTTGTCTAGAAAATCATTTTTTGCAGTGTACGCCACCCGGATTGAGTAACTATGCCACCACAAGGACCTTCTAAGTAGTGGGAATTGGGGATTCCAAATTGTGAGAAAAGGGGATAAAAAAAAATTTTTAAATAAGAAAAATTATATTAACAAAATTTAAGTCAGAATTTTTTTAATTAAAAACACAAAAGATTATAAAATGGAACAATGCTTGTCTTTGAACCCCTTCACACATAGTCTGAAATTATATTTGACTTTTTTAGGCTAGTTATTTTAAAACTCCCCAACCATTCATAGAATTAGGAACACTGGATTTGGTATGAATAGATTTGGTGCGAACAGTGTTAACCTTGACAACCAAATTATTGTTTGTTGACAGTTTTTTGATTTTGTAAAAAAAAATCAATAAGACGAGATGGAAAAAACACATCATGACGATAAAGAAATACCCTTTTGAATTAGCTGGTTTTCAGCATTAATTGGTTAAAAATTTTTATCTTATTTTCATTAGTCACAAGTATATACAAAGCACAATGTGCATAAATTAACAACACACAAGCTGTTATAATCTTTTATGTCATTACTGAACACATATCATTAAACATTCACAGTTTTGTGGGAAAAGTAAGTGAACACCTAGGCTAAAGATGATAAAAAAAGATAATTAGAGTAAGCTGTTGGAAAACCTGGCATCCAATTAATAAACGAGATTGGAGGTGTGGGCTACACTGACTTGTAAAAAGCACTCTTCACAAGACGCATCTGCTGACTTGGACCATGTCTTGCTATAAAGTAATTTCAGAAGACCTCCAATCAAGAATTCCTGCTTTGCATTAAGCTGGAAAGGGCTACAAAGTAATCTCGAAAAGCTTAGATATTCATCTGTCCACAGTTAGACACATTTTATATAAATAGAGATGATTTAGTACTGTGGCTACTCCCCTAGAAGTGGCCACCCAAACAAGATGACTCAAACTGCACACCACAGAATGCTCTATAAGGTAAAAAAAGAAGGAAGTCGCTACTTTCGAAGAAAAACATTGCTGTGTGCCTGAAGTTTGCCAAAGACCACCTGGGCACTCCACAACACTACTGGGAAAATGTTTTGTGGACTGATGAAACTAATGTTGAATTGTTTGGAAAAAACATGCAGCACTACGTATGGCATAAAAAGGGCACCGTATACCAACATGAAAACATAATTCCAACTGTGAAGTACGGTGGAGATCATCGAGGGAAAAACTAATTCCAATACTAATTAAAGTTTATCAAGATTTCCTACAGGATAATGTCAGGGTTGATGTGCACCAGCTTAAACTCAGTAAGATTAGTGATCAGGTCAATTACCCTAAACATCGAAGTAAATCCACTACAGAATGGCTTTAAAAAAAGAAAATCCATTTTTGGAGTGGCCCAGTCAATCCCCAGATCTTAACCCAATAGAGATGCTGTGGATGACCTTGAAAGCCATTCACACCAGACATCTGAAGAATATGGCTGAGCTGAAGAAGTTCTGTATGGAAGAATGTTCCAAAATTCCTTCTGAACCTTGTGCAATCTAATATGCAGCTACCTGAAACACTTGGTTGAGGTAATTGCTGCAGTATTATTTCAGGAGCTCAGATTTTCACAACAAGGACAGTTGTATTTGTATCTTATGTTTGACGCATGTTTACATTAATAAATGTTTGTATATTTTTCTAAGTGTTTGAATAATTGTTTGAAGTTTGGTAACTTTGTTTTTACACATTATCATTAACTCTCTGGCATCTGAGGGTGTTTTGGGCCCTGGAGAAGTTTTGACATGCCTTGACATTTGTGCTTTTTTCAGTTGCTTAAAAACATATTAATGGCTAAAGTCTGATAACACTGTATTCAGCACAAACTGGGCTACGATAATATGTGAGCAACATGTGTGAACATGTTTGTATTTTTGAGAAAATAACGTGCAAGAATCCCATTTGAAAGAGGTAGATGTATGCAGGTGCAATAATATGTTTCATGAAGTGGTATCTCATTCAGCTACTGATACTAAAACTAAAGGTGTCTTGATATTGGTGCGGAGGACGTTAAATTTATCTATTTTGAATAAAGGCTCTGATTCAGGGGGTAGAATAACACACATTAAATCAGCAGTGGAAAATAGGAATATTGTTTTTCTTTCAGTTTATGCTCCTTGTACCCCTGACCCCACTTTTTTCTCCCTACTCTCAGTTTACCTCTCAAATTTCTCTGACACTGGATTTGTAATGGGTGCGGATATGAATTCTGTACTGTCCCATAGTTTAGACAGATCTGGATAGAAGGAATCACACTCCCAAGCTTTATGATCTGACAAACTCAGACAATGTATAACCTCATCCTCCTTGGTAGATATTTGCCGTTTATTAAATCCCTCATCTAGGTAATATATTTTCTTTTCCGCCACTCATAAATCCTTTTCACGAATTTACTATATTTTTATCTCCACTATGTTATCTCTGGCTTCTCAAAATGCTGATATTTGCTCCTTATCATTATCTGGTCATAGTGGCAATTTGTGCAGATTATCCATCTTGGGCCAGTAGATGGTGATTTAACCCTAAATTGCTACAGGATGAGAGTTTCTGCTGTCAGTTCAGATACAGGTTCTCTGAGTTTACTGAAATTAATCGGGGCTCAGTGGATGATCCAAAAACACTTTGGAATGCAGTTAAAGGCTTTATAAGAAATAACTCAATCTCATCCGCATCTTTCCTTCAAAAAACATGCCACAAAAAGATATTTGAGATTGAATTACAGCTTCAGAACCTAGAGCCAATCAACACTTTTTCTATGATAATACGCTCTGCAAAATCATGGCTGTCGGGTCAGAACTTAACTTATTACTGAGATCTGGGGTGGAATTTCTGATTCAAAACTCCAGACAGAACTATTATTTCCAGGGGAGTAGACCAAGTCACCTTTTAGCTCTGAGATTACATAACAGTGAAAAGTTTGCTAATATATCTGCTGGGAAATCCCAATCTGGGGACATCATGACAGATCCCAAAGATGTTAAAACTACTATTACTTTCTGTCCAACCTTGATTTAACTTGGCTGTCAGATTCTGAACAGCTGGCCGAACCGATCTCTCTCCAGGAGCTGGAGTTAGCAATCAGGTCTATGAACAAGGGTAAATCCCCTGGCCTAGATGTTATACCTTATATGACTTAGGCCGTCTAATGTTGGATATGATACATTTTTCAATTGCTCAAGGATCAATTCACCATCTATTAATATATCTATTATTTCTCTCCTTTGAAAGAAAAACAAAGATCCGACTTCCTGCTACAGCTACCGGACACTTTCTTTGATCGGGACGGATGTTAAGTTGTATCCCAAAGTGCTGGCCCGGCATTTGGAGGGATTTATGTCTAGGTTAGTTAATCATGACCAGACAGGTTTTATCAAATGTTGTTCCACCTCAGATAATTTGCGCAGGTTATGTCATATTGTTAATTCAGCAGATATGTTGGCTTCCCCTTCCGCAGTATTATCTCTGGATGCGATGAAAGCTTTTGATCTGTTGGAATGGAACTATATATGGGCGGTCCTAATACATCTAGGTTTTGGATTGAACTTCATAAACATGATTAAAGAGCTGTATGCCAATCTGGCAGCTGCTGTTCTTACGGGCCTGGTCTATTCTTATCCTTTCTCTATTCATCAAGGCACTCCTCAGGGTTGTCCTATTTCTCCTTTGTTGTTTTCTCTATCCTTGGAACCTTTAGCTCAAGCTGTCCAGCAATCAGATACTATTTTCCCTCCAGTTATAAAAAACACATACCATCACATCTCTTTGTTTGCTGATAATATCTTATTGTATTTGAATAAACCGTTTTGGATCCCTCTCTGGATATAAAATTTATTAGAGCATATCATGTTTACTCCCTCTCAATTTTGAAACTGATTCCACACCCCTGGCCGCAGCTATACCGGTGGTTCGCACCTGGTGATACATATTTTTCCATCTCTACATGAAATTGTCTCAAAAAACGTAGATATCCTCAGATTTGGAAAATTGGTCTTGTCTCACTACTCACTTCTTTTCATACACGTGTATCGGTGAGTAAAATGAATGTCCTCAGATTAAATTATTTTCATCAAAGATTCCTGTATCTCCAATTTCTGGTTATTGGAAAAAATATGATGCAGTGTTTCTCATTAAATATGGGATAAGAAACGTCCTCGAATCAAGTTGCTTACCTTACAACGGTGCAGGTCACAGGGAGGTTTGTCTTTCCCCAATTTTAGACTATACACTCAACCTTTACCCTCTGTCGTTTTTCAATCTGATTTGATCATGTTGCTTTGGTGTCATGGAGAGCAATTGAGGAATCTATCGTCTCCCCATATGAACTGAAACATCTTGTTTTTTTGGGGGTCCTTCTTAGGCAGTGTAAATTATGGTTGGGTCCTATTGTAACACATCTCCTCTCCACTTGGTGGGATGTCGAAAGGCAAAGAGGCACACTCTGGCACACATTCACCTATTTTTCACAAAACTCATTTTTTGTCAAGCAATGTCCACAATGGACACATAACACATATGCTTTTGGATATAAGATCAGCCCTGCGGGCATATGGGGTGCCTTGGGACTCCCAATTACCTACTCATCCTTTGCGTAAACTAATTCTTCTGAGGGATCTCCCTCTTCTTTTTCAGTTATATATCTATACCTTCTTGAACATTCCTACAAACCCTTGTCTATTACAACTTTTCGAGCTAAGGATCTTAATGCTGACGTGGACGATTTATTTTCTGATCAGGTATGGGAGATGTTTGAGCTGTCCTAATCCTAATCACCAAATTATACATTGGACATTACTACATAGGGTTTACTTGACTCCGTTGAATCATCATTCTATGAATTTGTCTCCCTTTCCTAAGTGTAATTTATGTTCTCAAGAATCCCAGGGCACGTATTTGGATTTTTTTGGAGACTGTCCCTTTCTCTCACCGTTTTGGACTTATCATATCTGTTGGACATTGATTTATGTTTGACTCCATGCATTTTCTTCTTGAATGACTTTGGGGATTTGAACTTATGTATTCGACAAGAAGCTTACTGTTGGCTGCCCTCACAGCGGCAAATAAATGTTTGTCAACCACTGGAATCCTCCTCACACAATGGACAGACAAACGTGGACTGTATCTTTACTAGATATTATATCGATAAAACTCTCAACCTCTCATATACATGGGTCCTAAGCTAAGAGTGTGAATTTGGGGTATGCTACGTTTGATTGTGTGGCAACGTTTTTATCATCTTTGTAAACACTTCTTTTTAATTTTCTTAGTTTTATGTATACATTTATTTATTTTTGTTAGATAATTTTGTCATGCAATGTTTTTATTTATTATTCTTGATCTGTAATCCCCGTCTCAATGGGGCTCAGTTGAGGGAAGAAAGAAATGACACAGAGACCCGAGCTATCAAATCCTTCTTCCACGTTTATTTGTGCAGCACATCATTATATGGTCCAGCAAAACAACATTCCACTAGACCAGGGGTGGGAACCTATGGCTCGTGAGTGGCTCTTTGTTAAAAATCAAGTGGCTCACCGGGTCTCTCACCATTCACCAACACATGATCATTTAAAACTTTCGAGTGATACTTTTCCAACAGAAAGTGTAGCTGCGATTGCAAAGCTTGAAGTCAATGACACTGTTTTGGTTTCCTTTCTCCTGAATTTTACAGCCTACTTCTGGTGAACAAGGTTTGAAATTAACACCAAACAAATGAGAATTTTTCATGCTGAGTACCAGCCACTGTGGAAGGTGTTCTTAAAGACTTGTCGGAGAGATATACATATAACAAGAAATCAGACACAAAGACGAAAAATGATTATATTTTGAAGACCAGGCGAAAGAAAAACCGCCGATCCGTGTCTGATTTGAATTGTATGCAGTGAGCTCTGAGTGCAATAAAAGTGCTTCTCCAACACACAAACATTCATAGAGTTCTGGGACTCGTTTCCCAATAACTATTGATCTTAGCTGTTAAGAGCATTTTCTACGAGCGATTTTATGAACATTCGTTATTTTTTATGTTCAACCAGGGTGTGATATAGCACCCACAAAATGCGACGAGACTCAATCCAGTTCTCGAGCTCCTCTCCAAGTGCATTAAATGCATGAATAATTTTGCTCATCTACCTGGAAAAGGTGGGTGACCTGTAAGATGTCTCGCAGTGACACATGACAAGAAATGCTGACGTGTTTGAAGAAACACACTTTATTATATATATATTTATTTAATTTTTTTGGTGTCACGTGCCTCGGTGTGGCATACATTTTTAATTTTTTATTTTTTTTCTGCATGGAACATCAAATCAACAGATAACAACACTGATTTTATGAAATTATCATTCCACCCTATTGGTACCCCAGTTGGAACCTCCCTAAATCAACAACCTACAACTTCCCATAAAAAAAATAAAATAAAAATAATAATAATAAAAAACAAATTATAAATATATATATATATATACCTGGATATAGGAGAGAAGACTCTCAGCTTAAGTGTCTTGAGAGTTAGCCAGCAAATAATCTAAAACAGTTTATCAAAGGTACTTAAGCACCAGTGAGTGACAGCCTGATTTTTTCCAATTTAATGCAAATTAACACTTCTTTCAGCCATGTATCAAAAGAAGGGGGTGAGACATGTTTCCACTTCAAAAGGATGAGACGTCTCGCTAGTAAAGTGGTAAAGGCTAGAGCCTTTTGAACTGTTACTGAAAGTTTGACATCAACTGCCATCCAGAAAATTTATGGCATCCCTCAAAGTTTTAATTATTTCAGTCCAGTAATTGAGTAATTTAGGGCATTCCCTCAACATATGAATGAGATCTGCTGGTGATTGCTTGCACCTATTACATGCATCACTGACAGAGGGATATATTCTAGCAAGTTTAGCATTAGTATAGTAAACCCTATGTAGAATCTTACACTGTATCAGGCCATGTCTTGCACATATAGATGATGTGTGAGTGAGATCAAGAATATGATCCCAGTGTTAATCAGACAACTCAAATCCCAAATCCTCCTCCCAAGCACACCTGGCCTGACTTGCAGAACCTGGATTGATATTATGAATCAGATTCTAAATGACAGAAATAAAATGTTTGGAAAGTGGTTCGAGCCCTAAGAAGTAATCCAAAGGAGATTAAGGGGGGCGATTCGATTCGTTTTTGCACAAAGTGCCTGACTTGAAAGATACGAAATAAGTGGGAATTAGGTAGGTCAAATCTCTTGGAAAGGCTATTAAAGGATGAGAAAACTCCACTCTCATAGAGATCATCAATGGTCTTTATGCCTTTATCAAACCATATTTGAAATGCCTCATCCATATTAGATGGTGCAATCGGTGAGAAGGTGGAGGACCTATGCAAACCAGTGTGCTTTCTAAATTGATCCCATATCTTAACTGAGTGAGATATTATTACATTTGAACTAAAGTTGGCAGGTAATGGTAATTGGGAGCAATTAACCGAATGCAGAGAGAGGCTCGCCGAGTATTATTCCAGATAGGCCCAGCAAGGAAATTCAAGGAAATTCTGGATATTGCAAGCCCAATAATAGTGCAAAAAATTTGGGAGTGCAAAACCTCCTTTGTTTTTAGGGAGCTGTAAAATTGTTTTCCTAATTCGATCTGGTCTATTTCCCATAAAAATGAAATTATTAGTTTGTCCAAATCCATAAAAAACTTTTTCGTAATGTTAATTGGAGTATGTTGAAATAAGTACAAAAACTTGGGAAGAATAGTCATCTTAATTAGGCTTATATGCCCAGCAAGAGAAAGAGGGAGCCTAGCGTTCCATGTCAGATTCACAATTTTTAATTAAGGGGACAAAATTAGAAACATACATTCCAGTTAAGGATTTGGTCACAAAAATACGCAAATACTTAAATCCCTCAGCTGCCAATCTAAAGGGAAAAAGTGAATTTCAGCTACAGAATTTACAGGGAACAACTCACTCTTATGAAAGTTAATCTTATACCCTGAAATTTTACCGAAATGGTTTAGAACGTCCAAAATAATAAGAACAGAAATCTTGGGATCAGAAATAAAAAGTAGAAGATTGACTGCATATAGGAATAATTTACACTGCCTACCTAGCTGATTGATACCTTTAAAATGTACATCCTCACAAAGCCAGATAGCTAAGGGCTCAATGGCAATGGCAATGGCAAAAAGAGGGCAACCTTGCCTAGTGCCCCTCTGAAGTAAAAATGGAGGCAAAACCACACCATAAGTTAACACAGATGCCTGTGGAGAAACATACAATAGCTTGATCAGAAAAAAAAGCTTTCCATTACACAAAATAGATATTTCCATTCGACTCTATCAAATGCCTTCTCCACATCAAGAGCCAAAACCACCTCTGGCGCAACTAAACTAGGCATACTGAGAATATTTAAAAGTTTCCTTGTATTATAGAAAGAATGTCTTCCTGTTTGGTCAGCCGAAATTATTTGGAGCAACATTTGTTGTAAACGCAATAATCCACGTTCCAAAAGTTAAATGGGTCTATAACTGCTACACAATGAGGGGTCTTGTATATGAGGGGTTCTAGCAATAGCACTATCAATGTTGGGAAAGGTAATCTTATCCAAGGACCATTCCCCACAGTCAATGCATAAGGGAAGTTCAGAAGTGGAAAGGCCTGAGTAAAACTCTAGGAAAATGCTATTAATTTTATATGGATCATGAAAATGTCTCCCTGTGTTGACAGCCTTGATGCTTCTGAAGCTCTAGCTTGATGAGCTAATAATTTACCTGACTTATTACCCAGTTCAAAAAAACATTGCCTAGACTTAAGCAACTGCGTTTCAGCCTTATTCGTGGTCAAAAGATCAAATTCCATTTGCAGACGAAGGCGCTCTTTATACAGATCCTTATTTGGATCAACAGCATACTGACGATCTAAACTTTGTAGGTCTTTCAGGATTGTATCTAACTTGAGGGTGTTTTGGGCCCTGGAGAAGTTTTGACATGCCTTGACATTTGTGCTTTTTTCAGTTGCTTAAAAACATATTAATGCCTAAAGTCTGATAACACTGTATTCAGCACCAACTGGGCTACAATAATATGTGAGCAACGTGTATGTACAGGTTTGTATTTTTGAAAAAACTAAATTTTTAAGTCATTGAAATAAGGCCATATAACACATACTAAACATTTATCCACAAGCCTTTTGAGAACTTGATCTTGTAGCCTAGAGTTTTTACTACAAAATGATGATCACGCATTCATACAAAACAATATACTAATTTAACTTTTGTAAGACAATTTTAGTGTTAGGTCATATGCAAGGATGCATGAATGATCATGAATATGGATTGTAATTCACACCTGAGTAGACAAAAGACCCCTCCCCTGGGCCTATCAATGAGGAATGTGACAGAAAGTGAATGAATGTGAGGAGACTTAATGATCAAAATCAAGTTTTAAGTTAAAAGAAGTAATCTGACTATACATTTTCTTTACATAAAGTCTTTACTTAATTTTAGACTTGCACTACCATATAACATTTTTAGAAGAAGTCTCTTCTGCTCACCAAGAATGCATTTATTTGATCCAAAATACAGTAAAAACATTGTGTGAACTCATTTTACAATTGAAAAGAATGGTTTTCTATTTCAATATATTGGTACAAACGCGCAGTAAAATGAATGAATTGTGTTTACATCGAACATCACTGTCGGGGGCGTTTACCATTTGCCTTGATCGTCTCAGCACATTAGCGTATGAATAGTGCGCTCTGCTGGTGGGTGGGATCACATTACCAATAATGAGCTGAGCCTGTAAAAAAATTGCATCGCTTTGTTTCATACAGATTACATTGCAGGAGAATATTTGTTTTAAATTTGAATTGTTTTATATAACCCTCTGGGGTCTGAGGGTATTTTGGGCCCTAGAGAAGTTTTGACATGCCTTGACATTTGTGCTTTTTTCAGTTGATTAAAAACATATTAATGACTAAAGTCTGATAACACTGTATTCAGCACAAACTGGGCTACAATAATATGTGAGCAACATGTATGTACAGGTTTGTATTTACGTTTACGCATGGTTTTTGAAAAAACTAACATTTTAAATCACTGAAATAAGGCCATATAACACATACTAAACATTTGTCCACAAGACTTTTGAGAACTGGATCTTGTAGCCTAGATTTTTTGCTACAAAATGATGTAAAAACCATCATGATCACTCAATCATACAAAACAATATAGTAATTTAACTTTTGTGAGACAGTTTTAGTGTTGAAAGGTAAAATGCGAGGAGGCGTGAATGATCCATAAATATGGATTGTAATTCACACATGAGAGACAAAGACCCCTCCCCTGGGCCTATCAGTGAGGGATAGAGAATGAATGTGAGGAGACTTAATGATCCAAATCAAGTTTTAAGTTAAAAGTAATCTGACTATATATTTTTTTACATAAATACTTTACTTAATTTTAGGCCTACACTACCGTTAAAAGAAGTCTCTTCTGCTCACCAAGACTGGATTTATTTGGTCCAAAATACAGAAACAACATTGATATTCTGAACTTTTTTTACAATTTAAAAGAACAGTTTTCTATTTAAATATATTGTAAAATGCAATTTGTGATTTAAAGCTAAATTTTCAGCATCATTACTGCAGTCTTCAGTGTCACATGATCCTTAATTAAAAAAAAAAGTAATTTTAAACTTTGATAAGTGCAGTCTCTGTACTGTGATGGGCCTAAATCTTGACTGAAATTGTTAATTTAGACTATTTCTCTGTAGAAATGAACATAGAAGGGAGGACACTACATTTTCTAGTATTTTCGGGGTCAAAGCACTCTATGTCCCTGTGGCAGAGGGGGCCTGGTCAAGTGTCCGTCCGGGAGAGGAAAGCGGTAAGGGCGCTTACACCTGAGCTAAATTATGCCTAACACCTGTCTCTAATTCCAGTGAGCACGAGGAGAGTGGCATAAAAGCAGACACAGAGCCTCCAGTCGAGAGAACCCGACAAGCCAACCCAGTGTGCTTGTGTTGTGTGACATTTTTGTAGACTGTTGTGAGAAAGACGGCAATTAAAGCCTTACCTTTTTGGTGAAGCCTCGTTTCCTGTCCTCCTTCCCGTGAGGGTTGTTACACTGGTGCCGAAACCCGGGATCATTCCAAGCATGAAGAAAGGTCGCCCCATAGATTCCTCCCAGCTGGCGGAGGTCCTCCAGTCCCTCGCAACGTTACACCAAAGCCACCAGCAATGCCTGCTTGAGCTCCGGCAGGACCAAGATCGCCGTTTTTTTTTAATCATGCAGGCTCAGGCAGAGGAACGGCATTCCATCCGGAGCCTCCTCAGCCAGGAGACTGCGTCGGCCACAACCACGACCCCGGACACCCGCGCTCCCTGAGGGGGACTTCCCTCTAGAGCAGTCACGGGACGAAACCCTTAAACATGCTCTTGACCAAGTGAGAGTAATTGATGGTCAACAGCTCCGGCCGGGCATCGCCATTTCATACCCATATTTTGCCATGATTAAAGATCGGCTATATAGAGTGACGCAGGATGCTCGAAACAAAGGAGGAAGTGACTCAATTGTTGATTCCACGGAGCCGCCGGGAAATGGTTTTCCAGGCGGCTCACTATAATCCTATGGCCGGTCACCTCGGGGAACGAAAAACACTTCTCCGTCTAATAGCCCCTTTCTATTGCCCGGGCATTGGCAGTGGGGGCATGGTCAAACGCCTATCCGGGAGAGGAAAGCGGTAAGGGCGCTTACACCTGAGCTAAATTATGCCTAACACCTGTCTCTAATTCCAGTGAGCATGAGGACAGCGGCATAAAAGCACACACAGAGCCTCCAGTCGAGAGAACCCGACAAGCCAACCCAGTGTGCTTTTGTTGTGTGACATTTTTGTAGACTGTTGTGAGAAAGACGGCAATTAAAGCCTTACCTTTTTGTTGAAGCCTCGTTTCCTGTCCTCCTTCCCGTAAGGGTTGTTACAGTCCCCTGCAAGGGAAAGTGAGCAAGACTTGATGTGATCTATAGTCTGTTTGGACTGTTTGATTTTGGCACTGTTTTCATGCTATCATGTTTTCAGGCTTTGAGTGTTCTTATAGGCCTCAGTCAGGCTTTATGATGGTGTGTAGGGTCTGAGTACATGAGGCCCAACAATATGAATATGACATAAAAAATATTGACTATATTTAAAATACTAAAACTGACTAAAACAAAAAAAACTGTAAAACAAAATGTACATCTTCAACCAATAATTGATATTTCAATCTTTTATAATACATTCTGTGCCCTAAACAGAATTGATAAAACATGTTAATTTGAGTTTCTGTCCTAACAAACTGCGACGAGCCATAGAGCATTTTGCTTATTACTTGGTTTCTATATCTGTTGCATCCTGCCGGGTAGCCCTGCACACTATGAACTCTCATTAGTCCAAAATTGTGCTCTGCATAACTGTACACAAAACATAAAATATCTTCTGTGATTGTGCTGTGTTACACAGTGGGTTTGCATTCAGTGTGGGCAGAGAAGTTGCTGATTACTGGAATATTATCGCATCGCATCTACTTAGGTATTTGTTGCACTGGACATTTATCCAATGTTCTTCACCTCTGCAACTTAAAATGATTTAAAGCAATAATAAATAACATTTTGTCATTACCTTCATCTCATTCCAAAACATGCACAACAACATTATAAATTGAAACAATTAAGATTGCAAATGGAAAAAATCACAGCATTCTTCAATCACAGCTTTATTTATACAAAATTTGATTTACTGTCCAACCATTCTAATGCAAACTCAAAATGTCAACATTGCATCGGAGGAGGGATTCGCGTGATGCCATGTGAGGATCAGATGTGTGAACGGTGAGCTCTGTGCACTTTGCTAGTTTTAATACTTTTTATGACATAAACTGGTGAGATTCAATAAGGGGATGACCTGCCGGCAGATGGTGCGGAAGGTACGCGCCTCCCCAGGGAAAGAGGGGGGGGGGTGTACGTCATGCCGGGGGCTCCCTGGCCTGAGAGAATGAGGGAGGAATGTGACATGGCAGAGGGCGGGGCCGGGCTGTGTTTCCACACACCCGGCCACTAATCAGGCTAATCAAGTCTCAGAGAGGGATAAAGGCTGACTGGAAGCTGCAGTGTGACAGAGAGAGAAATTTATGGACAGCTGTCCGACACCTTTGTGTGTTTGTCTTTTTTGTTTCAGTTGTATATTAAACTATTATTTATATTGTCAAGCCGGTTCTCGCCTCCTCCTTTCCATTAATCCCTTTATAAGGCCATAAACTGGAAATTGAGCGAGCTCACAGGGTTCCTACTCAGCAATCCGCTGAGATAGACAAGCCCCAAACAATTCTGGGCAAATTTCGGAGATCATCCGATAAAGTGTGAGGCGAGGAGTAAAGGAAGGCTTTTTCTTGTTCCCAGACTTTGCAAACTTGACAAGAAAGAAACTTTTACATCAATGGAAGGTTGCTTTTGCACTGATATTCCTAGCAAAATTGAGAATAGATGCTAAGGATGGCCGTAAAACATTCATATGCCCACAACCCTCCTAAAGAAGGAGGCGATAGAGCCTGTCCCTCCAACCATGATGAAGAAAGGGTTATACAGCCCCTACTTCATCGTGCCAAAGAATGGCGGTGGGTTGCGACCAATCTTGGACCTGCAAGTTCTGAACCGGGTCTTGCATATACTCCTGTTCAAGATGCTGACGCAGAAACACATTTTGGCGTGTGTCTGGCATCTAGATTGGTTCGCGGTGGTAGACCTGAAGGACGTGTACTTCGATGCCTCGGTTTTACCTTGTGGTTCTGTGGTTCGCCTTCGAGGGCCAGATGTACCAGTACAAGCTCCTCACCTTTGGTCTGTCCCTCTCGCCTCGCGTCTTCACAAAAGTTGCGGAGGCAGCCCTTGCTCCGTTAAGGGAATTTGGCATTCGCATTCTCAATTATCTTGAGGATTGGCTGATTCTAGCTCACTCTCAAGACATGTTGTGCGCATAGTCTAACTTCATCCTGAGAAAAGAGATGGTCTGAACCGGGGAGAGCTTGCTCTTTTCCCAGTTGACCCAAAGCCCCCAACAGCCTGAGGTGCTCGAGCACCAGGTCCCTGTGCGCACAACATCCTCGGTGGCCGTCATGCCGCTCGGGTTGATGCATATGAGACCGCTTCAGCACTGGCTTCAGACTCGAGTCCCAAGATGGGCATGGCACCGCGGCACACATCACGTGGCCATCACGCCGATTTGCCGCCACTTGTTCAGCGTTTGGACATACCTTGCATTTCTGTGGGCAGGAGTCCCCTTACTGCAAGTGTCCAGGCACATCATGGTTACAACAGATGCCTCCAAGCTAGGCTGGGGCATCGTGTGCAACGGACACTTGCTCCTGTACAGACCGAGTTGCAGGCTGAATTGCTGGCCTTGTGGAGGCTTTTGCCGTTGATCCAGGGCAAGCACATGTTGGTCTAGATGGACAACACAGCGACAGTAGCATATATAAACCACCAAGTGGTCGCAACTCACCCACCGCAAGTTCGCTATGGGCCACTCACATCACAGGTGACCTCAACTGTACAGTGGACACGCTGTCGTAGCAGGTGATGCTCAGGGGGTCCAGCTGATTTGGAGTCGATTCGGAAAAGAACAGATAGACCTGTTTGTTTCCTGGGAATCCTCCCACTGCCCGCTCTGGTATTCTCAGGGTCCCCTCGGCACTCACATGCTGGTGCACAGCTGGCCCTGGGGCTGCACAAGTATGCATTCCCCTGTGAGCCTGCTTTCACAGGTCTTGTGCAAGGTCAGGGAGGATGAGGAACAGGTCATCCTCATGGCATCGTACTGGCCCACCCAGACATGGTTCTCGGAACTCACAGTCCTCACGACAGCCTCTCCCTGGCGAGATCCCCTGTGTGCCCAAGGTTCCCACGACCCCTTTTAGGGATCAGGTTGACCTTGCAAATGTTGCCCCAGGAAGAGGCAGACCCAGCCTTGTTGTTGTTGTGTCCGATGCATGCTTTGCGCATCTACTTGGATCACATGCAGAGCATTAGCTCTTCTGTGCTGCTCTTTGTCTGATTTGGCAGACAGCGGAAATGGAACACCAAAAATCTTTGTGAGATTTTATAATCTCCGGATTGAGCTGGTTTCGTCCCGTGTGTTGTCAGGTATGAACAGGTAAGTATCTGGGGAAGCTGGCCAGGTATACCACTTGTGTACAGCACCTTTCCGCTCCGGGAGGGGAAGATGAGTGCTTTTTTACCCCCATACGAGTTCACGAGTCCATGGACCCTGGATGTCCTTCCTCCATAGCCAATTGGCTGGTGAATTCATAATTCAATTAGCTAATTCGTAGCTGGGCCCAGTACATGTGCTAGGATGCCCTGTACTGGGGTAGGTGCTCCACGTGTGCTGGTTACCTGTGGTAACCCCCAGTGATGTATTTTCTGTGGTTACCCTGTCAGTAGAACCACTTCTCCCTTGTGCAGAGCTCCCTTTGCCACTGGTCGCCACATTTGTAGAGCTCCTCCCCTCCGGGTAGTACCTAACACGATGCCTCTTCCACGTGTGGCTGGTAAGCCCATGTGACATATTGCCACATGTTAACCTTCCCTTCAGGCAGAAGTGGTCTCAGGGTCTTTTTCCTCCTGGTGTGGCCTTTTCGCATAGTAGATACAGAGGTTACAACAGTAACCGAGATGTCTTACAGATATACTTTTTTTTAACACATTCGGTAGGAACTATAAAATAAAATTCATCAGTCCATAAGATTTATTCTAAAACAGATTTTTTTTTTATGTCTAAGTCCCTCATTTAATCTATTCTTGATTGCTCAATTTGAAGCATCTTAGTCTCAGATCACACCCTGGTGAGTTTAGAGTTGTTGCCACATACAGAGAAAAATAAATCATATAATTGGCACTTTAATGTATCCCTTTTGCAAAATCCTGAATTTCAACAAATGTTAAAGGCCGAAATCAATGTTTATATGGAGACCAACTGGTCCTCAGTATCCTCTATGGGTATGACTTGGCAGGCACTTAAGGCGGTTGTTAGGGGTTGGATCATACACTATGTTCATTCATCAAAAAACCAAAGCAAGAGAGCTTGTGGACTTAGAAGGGAATATTAAAAGTGAGCTAAAGAGCCGAATTTCGTTTGATAGTTTTGGATATTTGGGGACAAAGCAGGGAAGCTTTTGGCTAGATATATAAAGCAGAGAGAGTCTTTTTCTATAATTCACTCTTTTCTGCTGGTGGTGAAATTTTTACCTGGGCCTTTGATATTAATAATGCTTTTATAGAATTGATCTATATACTTGATCTCTATAGCTCCACATCTGCGTCTACTGATAAAGATATTCGACATTTTGTGGAACCATTAGAACTCCCTAAACTGACGACTGAGCAAAAAAATTATCTTGATTCTAAGATAACCTTGAAGGAGTTTGACGAGGTAATGAAGGCATTGCCTATAAGCAAGGCTCTGGGGCCTGACTGTTTGCTGTTGAATTTTTTTTATTTTATGCTACAGAATTGGCTATACTAGAAGATTATACGGAATCATTAAAGAATGGAAAGCTTCCGCCAACCAAGACACAAGCCCTGATCATTCTGATTCTTTAAAAGGACAAAGATCCAAGTGAGTGTATGAGTTACCATCCAATTTCCCTAATCCAGCTAGATGTAAAAATATTGTCACAAATATGCCCTGGAAGCATTAGCAGCTGCAATAAGGGGTGGTGGCAGGAGGTATGGCACATAAGCTTTTGCTTTATGATGATATTTTATTATTCGTCTCTGACCCCACAAGATCTATGTCTTGCCTTCACAGAATTATGAATTCCTTTTCTCTGATTAACATTTATTGATCTATATAGATAACAAAGAAAAGCAAAACAAATGTACACAGAATCAATATTTTACCCCTCTATTACCCCTCCCCACCATGACGCTCAACAACATCCATTTGGTCACACGTGATCATAGACACAAAACAAACAACCAAAATTAAAAACATGAAAAATTATATATATATATATATATATATATATATATATATATATATATATATATATATATATATATATATAATGTATATAAATATATCACACAATTTAAAACTAAACTTCTCCCTCCACTTCTCCTCCCCAATTGCCCTCCAAAAATGCCAAATAGTTACCCCATTTCCCATCAAAGGATCCCAATTAACCAGCCTTCTATGACGCTTCCTCAAAAAGCCGCCACCCTCCCCATATCCATGCACCATCCTTGAAATGAAGCTGCTCCAGCTGACTTCCATCCCCAATTTTTTATTTTCCTCCAATACAAAGTTTAAATCTTTCTCCCATAATATAATCTCTTGACAGAAGTTAAAGCTCCATCCCCCAGTCTAGATGGATAAGGGAAATTGGAAGGTAACTCTTACACTTTTTTGGATCTTTGTCCTTTTTAAGAATCAGACTGATCTGGGCTTGTGTCATGGTTGGCGGAAGCTTTCCATTCTTTTATGATTCCGTATAAACTTCTAGCAAAAGTGGAGCCAATTCTGTAGCATAAGTTCCAAAACATTCCAAAAAACCTCTAATGTTATCTCAGAATCAAGATGATTCTTTGTTAGTTTAGGGAGTTCTAATGGTTCCACAAAGTTTCTAATATCTTCATCAGCAAATGAAGATATGGAACTATAGAGATCAAGATATAATTCATTAAAAGCATTATTAATATCATTGGCTGAGGTAACAATTTCACCACCAGCAGATTTCACTGAGGGAATGGTAGAAAAACACTCTCTCTGCTTTATTTATTTAGCCAGAAGTTTTCCTGATTTGTGCCATGACTCAAAGTATGACTGTCTTGCCCTGAAGAGCCAAAACTCCACCTTCTATGACAAAATAGTATTATATCTGTATTTCAATCGGGTCAATTCTCTGAGGCCATCAGACGACATTTGGCACTTCAGTTCTGCCTCTGCACTTTTAATATTCCCTTCCAACTCCACGAGTTCTCATGCTTTGGATTTTTTGATGAATGAGGCATATTGTATAATCCAAATCCTAAGAACCACCTTAAGTGCCTCCCAAGACACACCCACAGAGGATACTGAGGACCAGTTGGTCTCCATAATAAACATTGATTTCGGCCTTTTACATTTGTTGAAATTCAGGATTTTGCAAGCGGGATATATTAAAGAGGCAGCTATATGATTTAATTTGAAAACTCACCAGGGTGTGATCTGAGACTAAGATGTTTCCTATTGTGCGATTAACAACAGATGAAATGAGGGACTTAGATATAAAAAAAAATCTATTCTAGAATAAATCTAATGGACTGATGAAAAAAAATTATAGTCCCTACCAGATGTGTTCAGAAGTCTCCAAATTCCTGTAAGATCAAGATTTTTACACTTTCTGTGAAGCGTCACTATTGCTCTAGGGGGCTTACAGACTTTTGCTTCACTGTGATCAAGGACTGAGTCCATCAATAGATTAAAGTCTCCTCCCAATATTATATCATGAGGGGTGCCCACGGCTTGCAACATCCCTTCAAGATCAACGAAAAAGCCTTGATCATCAGCATTATTTGCGTAAATATTTGTCAAAATCACACTTTGACCCTGAATTTCTACTAAAACAATAATGAGTCTTCCTAATTTAGCTTTAATCTGTTTGAGACATTTGAATTGTAGATGCTTATTTTTCAGCTTCCTGTGGGGAAACATGCGTTTCTTGAAGAAACACTATATCATACATGACATAAAAGAAAATATAGATTGTGTGTCAAAATCTAGATTATAAAGACCACATTCCCCATTCGTGCAACAATCAAATCTAGCTTTCTCAGATGGTCAAGTGTATGTTTAGCAAGACAAGCGCACTTGGAAGAAACGTGAGAAACATGACTTCCTCAGTCCATCAAATTCATGAAAGACATTGCTTGCTGTGGCCATGCAAATACCCTGCGGCCATCCTTAGTATCCATTCTCAATTTGGCCGGGAACATCCATGCAAAAGCGATCCTCCGTCGATGCAAAAGGTACTTGAAGGAGTGTTATTCCACAAAACAAACTCCGGCCAATTGGCGGAACCAACATTAAAAGAAACAAAAAGGTGCCCAGCTGCCTCAGACAGTCAAGTGTATGTACAGTGAGACGAGCTCACTTGGGGGGTCACATGAAAATCACCAAATGGCTTACTCACCCCATTTTCTCTATGAAAAACAATGCTTTCTGGGGACATGTAAATACGTTGCGGCCATCCTTAGTATCTATTCTCAGTTTGGCCGGAAACATCAGTGCATAAACGATCTTCCATTGATGTAGAGTTTCTTGCATTCCTTGAATCGGTCACGTTTCTCTCTTGTCAAATTTGCAAAGTCTGGGAACAAGACATTTCTGTGGTTCTTCCAAGAAAGCCTTTCTTTGCTCCTTGCTTCACGTAACGCGAGATCCTTATCGGATGATCTCAGATATTTGGCCAGAATTGTTTGCGCTCTCCTTCCGCAGATCTCCAAGCCGGGACTCTGTGAGCTCGCTTGATTTCCAGCTTATGTCCTGTTATGTCGAGCAGAGCATCTCTAAGAATTTCACTTTATCTTGATCTTCTTCATGCTCAGGAATTTCAACAATTTGGATGTTGTTTCGCCGATCTATAAATCTTCCAACTTTTCCCAGAGGCGTTCCAAGTCTGTCTTGATCGCTAGCGGATTAGCAGCTAATTCAGTCTCCGATGACTCCAGATAATTGATCCACCTCTTGGCGTCCGACAATCTTGTAACCATCTCAGAGAATATTACCGTAATCAATCAATGTATTACAGCAAGATCCTCCAGGTCCGCTACGACTTTCGCCAGCATTACAGTCATGCTCGACAGTTGCCGTTAAATTTCTCCAGCCGCACCATCCCAGCTGAGTCTCTGGTACGCAGCTCTGTCAGAGGTATCAGCTTGAGGATTTTTAATTCTTTGCCATGTTGACTTCATGGAACAGTTATGTAGCAGGGTATATTTAATCTCGCCAGTTTATGACATAAAAATTCTAAATAACTAGCAAAGTGCTCATAGCTTGCTGTTTAAATGTCTGACCTCTGCATGGTGACTTGTGACTCCCACCTAAGTGTCTTTTAATAGCTCAAGAGCACGAGGATTTGAATTCTTTGACATATTGTCCTCCTAGAACAGTTATAGAACAGGGTGTATCAAATCTCACCAGTTTATGGCACAAAAAGTTAAAAAAAATTGCAAGTGCGCATAACGCAGGGCTTCACACCTCCAAACCTCACATGGTGCCATGCGACTCTCCCCTAATTTATCTTTAATCTGTTTGAGACATTTGAATTGTAGATGCTTACTTATCAGTGTAATGACTCACCTACTCTTACTTGAGCCAGCACTAAAGAAAACATGTCCACTAGTGATGGGTTGTTCATGAATGATTTGTTCATTTTGAACTAATCTTTTATGTGTGAAGAATGAGTAGTCTCAGTGAGTGATTAGTTGTCGAGTGATCATTTTGTGTTGGCCGCGCATTGCTCAACCTCCGTTGGGTTGTTACATGAAAACGACATAGGCATTGTATAGGAAACTGAAATTATTAGTTAACCTTTCAACTCTTTTGGTCCAAGTTGTTCGTTCTTTTGTCTCACGACAGCCATATATGCTATGCATTGCTCACACGGGAAACAGAAATTATTAGTTCACCTCTCAAGCCTTCTTGTCCAAGTTGTTTGTTCTTTTGTCACATGACAGCCGTATGCGCTATGCATTGCTCACACAGGAAACAGAAATGATTAGTTCACCTCTTGAGTCATCTGGTCCGAGTCGTTTGTTCTTTTGTCATGTGATAGCCGCCGCATATGCTATGCACACACAGGAAGCAGAAATTATTAGTTCACCTCTCGAGCCTCTTCTCTGAGTCTTTCAAAATGTAATTCTGAACTCTAAGTGGTGTATTATTATGTAATGCACTGTATTTTTGTATATTATCCCCATTGTTTTTATTGTTGTCTGTAGTATGCTGTGAATTGTTACTGTTTGGTCCACTAATAAAAACTTTTGTTTAGTTTTTCATGTGGCGTGACAGCCGCATATATTCTGTATTGGATTCAGTAATAAGCTCATAATTCTTCACCCCTTCTTGCAAAAAAGCATGTAGTTAGGGTTTATTTTTACTGTTACAGTTACACTTTTAGCTTTTTTATTTCTTACAATTCATAAATTGTGAATTTCTGTCACGATGGTTATTTTCCATAACCTTGAATATGGTAATAAAGACTTAGTTAAACTTTAAACCTTGTCTGTATGATGGGGAAAGTTGATCCAAGATGGCGGCTCAGTAGCACACAAATAGGTGCTATTTTTGTCACTTAGCCCGACTTTTACAGCACATGGACATCGGAGCAACCGGTGTTCGTGTCTACCATCACCAGACACTGTTAAAATATAAGATTCATGTAAAAACCAAGCTGCATGAAGATTATGGTAGAAAATCCTTTATGATTAAGACAATGTGGTAATTTACATATATCGCTCATTTATTAAATGTATCTCTTGTATTCTCTTTTATGTTTGATAATGTGATAATGTTGCAGTATATGCTCAAACAAGGTCACCCCAAGTGAAAAGTGCTGATATGTGTAAAAGAGTTGTTTAAGTTGATGTCTCGCTGGGAGAGTAATGTGTGGGAAAGAGGCCCTTGTACTAATGCATTCAAGTAGATGTGTAACTAGGATATGTGTCCAGAATGTGGGAAAGTCACCAACTGTATGTATGTTTTTGCTGACATATGTTCTTTCATGCATAAAATATGTCTTTTTAAAAAATAGAGAGATGGGGAATTTTCCACCAATATTTACCCAAAGGGAGAATTAAAACATATTGGTGGCGTGGGAGAGAGACTAGAGTAACTTTCCCATTGGGCAGAGATAACAGGTAGAAAGATAACAAAAGGTATATAACCGAGAACTTAGGAGGATAGAGTCAGGACAGACAGCTGGCTGAACTCATGTTTGTTGGTCTTCAATAAACTACAACTTTGGCATCTGGAACTCAAGACTCTGAGAGTTTTCTTCAACTTAGAGAGATTCATCACGATATTCCACGACAAGATCTGCAGGAGTTGCTATGCAAACTTGGCTTGCTGCAGAGACCAAGCCTCCAGTCCACGGCATCGCCTGATGCTGGTGCACGTGGGAGGGGACGTCGTAAGCGGTGTGTGAGGAAGTGATAGCGCGGCAAGAGGGCGGGGGTCCATGCTAGGCTACAAACAAACCCTATCCTGCTTTCGAATGTTTGCTCCCTGGACAATAAACTGGACTACATCCGACTCCAGCAGACTACGCAGCGTGAGTTTAGAGACTGCTGTGTCTTTGTTTTCACGGAGACGTGGCTGACAGAGATCCGGATGCTGCCATTCAGCTAGACAGGCTCGCCTCGTTTCATGCAGACAGAAATGCAGCTCTGTGCGGTAAGACTCGCGGTGGTGACTTGTGTGTTTACATCAACACGGAATCGTGCAATAACTCTATGCTAATCTCTAGTTACTGCTCATCGCTGGTGGAGCTTGTGACTGTTAGATATAGACCTTTTTATTTACCACGGGAATTCACCACTGTTATTATAACCAGAGTTTACATTCCCCCCAGCACTAACGCTAAGGAAGCGCTCTGTAAACTGTATGGGGCTATGAGCGAACTGCAGAACGCTCACCCTGATGGATTGTTTATTGTCGCCGGAGATTTCAACCATGCGAAACTCAAGACAGTGCTCCATAAATTCCATCAGTATGTGGACTTTGCAACGAGAGGGGCGATCACGCTTGATCTTGTTTACACAAACATCCCAGGCGCGTACCAGGCAGAGCCGCGCCCCCACCTCGACTACTCAGACCACATCTCTATTATGCTAATTCTAGCATACAGACCGCTCGTCAGACGCACAAAACCGCTCCAGAAGCAGGTGAAAACCTGGCCAGCAGGAGCAATCTCTGCTCTTCAGGACTGTTTTGAGTGTACTGACTGGCACATGTTTAGGGAGGCTGCAACATATGGCGACTCTACCAACGTGGAGGAATACACAGCATCAGTGACCAGCTACATCAGCAAGTGCATTGATGATGTCACCTTCTCCAAGACCATCACCACACGCTCCAACCAGAAGCCGTGGATGACTGCGGAGGTGCGTGCACTGCTGAAGACCCGACACTCCGCCTTCAGAGCAGGTGACAAGGCTGCCCTAAGAACAGTGAGGGCCAAACTGTCCCGGGCCATCAAAGAGGCAAAGCGCGTACACGCCCAGAGAATCCTTAGTCACTTCCAGGACAGCGGCATCATGCAGCGCATGTGGCAGGGCATCCAGGCCATCACCAACTACAGGACAACATCAGTTGCCTGTGACAAAGATGCCTCCCTTCCAGATGCGCTGAACGACTTCTACGCTTCGTTTGAAGCACAGAACGATGTGGTGGCAAGGAAGACCACCCCTCCTCCCAATGACCAGGTGCTGTGTCTTACCACGGCTGATGTGAGGAAAACTCAACCCAGTCAAGGCTACTGGACCAGACAACATTCCTGGCAGAGTGCTTAGGGGATGTGCAGACCAGCTGGCAGATGTTCTTACCGACATCTTCAACATCTCTCTGAGCAGTGCCGTCATTCCAACGTGCTTCAAGGCCACCACCATCGTCCCCATGCCAAAGAAGTCTTCAGTGTCCTGCCTCATCGACTACCGTCCCATCGCACTCACAACCATCATCATGAAGTGCTTCAAGAGGCTCGTCATGAGGCACATTAAGACACAACTGCCCCCCTCACTAGACCCACTGCAGTTTGCATGTCGTCCAAACCGTTCAACAGACGCCATCGCCACCACCCTCCATCTGGCCCTCACCCACCTAGATAAAAAGGAATCATATGTTTGAATGCTGTTCATAGACTTCAGCTCAGCATTCAACAAAATAATTCCTCAGCACCCGATTGGAAAGCTGATCCTGCTGGGCCTGGACACCTCCCTCTGCAACTGGATCCTTGACTTCCTGACTGAGACACCTCAGTCAGTCCGGATCGGGAACAGCATCTCCACCACCACCACACTGAGCACTGGGGCCCCCCAGGGCTGTGTGCTCAGTCCACTGTTGTTCAATCTGCTGACTCACAACTGTGCAGCAATGCACAGCCCGAACCACATCATTAAGTTTGCCGATGACATGACTGTGGTGGGTCTCATCAGCAAGAACGATGAGTCAGCATACAGAGAGGAGGTGCTGAGGCTAACAGACTGGTGTAGAGCCAACAACCTGTCTCTGAATGTGGAAAAAACAAAAGAGATGGTTGTTGACTTTAGGAGAGCACAGAGTGACCGCTGAACATCGACGGCTCCTCTGTGGAGATCATCAAGAGCACCAAATTCCTTGGTGTTCAACTCACCAGGTCCCTCAACACCAGCTCTATTACCAAGAAAGCCCAGCAGCATCTCTACTTTCTTCGAAGGCTGAGGAAAGCACATCTCCCACCCCCCATCCTCACTACATTCTATAGAGGTTCTATTGAGAGCATCCTGAGCAGCTGCATCACTGCCTGGTTTGGGACTTGCACCGTTTCAGACTGCGAAGCCCTGCAGAGGATAGTGAGGACAGCTGAGAAGATCATCGGGGTCTCTTTCCCTCCATCATAGACATTTACAAAAAACACTGCATCCGCAAAGCAACCAGCATTGTGGATGACCCCACACACCCCTCACATAAACTCTTTACCCTCCTGCTGTCTGGAAAGAGGTACCAAAGCATTCGGGCCCTCACGGCCAGACTGTGTAACAGCTCCTTCCCCCAAGCCATCAGACTCCTCAATACTCAGAGACTGGACTGACACACACACACGCACGTGTCCTGAGTTGCACTTTAATTATTGTCACTTTATACCTGGCTTTTACCTCAATAACTACTATGTGCATAGAATACTATCTCATAGTATGTTATGTTTACATTTGGCATTTTTAGTACTGTATACTGGTCGGCACTGCACTGTCTCTCACTGTGCCTATTATCCTGTACATTTTTTGTCATTTATTGTACTGTCCCATACTTTTTGCACACGTTTGCATGTGCACTTTATAATAGGTATGTGTGGCAGCGGGGGCGTGGTCAAGCGCCCGTCCGGGAGAGAAAAGCGGTAAGGGCGCTCACACCTGAGCTAAATGATGACTAACACCTGTGTCTGATTTCAGTAACATGAGGAGAGCGGCATAAAAGTGCAGCAGTGACGGAGCATGGGGAACCCGACAACCCGTCCAAGAAAGACTGCGATACCTATATATATGTATTTAGTAGAAAAATAAAATGCTTACCCCTTAAGCTGACGCTGTTTCCGTCCCTTCCTTTGGCGGTTGTCACATTGGTGCAGAAACCCGGGAACATTTTTAGTTATGGAACAAGATCGCCCCATAGAGTCCTCCCAGCTGGCGGAAATCCTCCAGTCCCTCGCTACTCTCCATCAAGGCCACCAACAATCCCTGCTTGAGCTCCGGCAGGATCAAGATCGGCGGTTCTTTGAGATCATGCGGGCTCAGGCAGAGGACCGACTCGCTATCCGGAGCCTCCTCAGCCAGGAGGCTGCGTCGGCTCCAGCCGCGACCCCGGACACCCATGCTACGCTGCCCCCGCCCACGTTACAGAAGATGGGGGTAGCAGATGATCCTGAGGCCTTCCTCGACTTATTCGAGAAGACGGCTGAAATCGGGGCTGGCCGCCCGAACAGTGGGCAGCCCGTCTAATTCCTCTCCTGTCCGGGGAAGCACAACTCGCGGCACAACAACTGCCGGCGACTAACCTCCTGGCTTACTCTGACCTGAAGAGGGCCATTCTGCAACGGGTTGGTCGGAGCCCGGAGGAGAATCGCTAGCTCTTCCGGAGCATGAAGCTTGAGAAGTCCGACCGCCCGTTTGCGTTTGCTCAACGGCTCCGGGACGCCTGTCGGCGGTGGCTGCTTGCGGGGGGCCGCGACGTCGAGGGAGTCATCGATCAGGTGGTACTGGAGCAATTCGTGCAACGACTGCCCAGGAGAACGGCGGAATGGGTCCAGTGCCACCGCCCGGCATCGCTGGAGGCAGCTGTTCAGCTCGCGGAGGACCACTTGGCGGCGATACCGAGGGCGGATGAGCCCTCCCCCTCTCTCTCTCTCCCCTTCCCCTGTGTCTTCCCCTGCTTCTCCCCCCCCTGTTCCCTCTCGCTCTGCTCTCTCCCCAGGGCCCGTTCCTGCCCCACGCAGGCGTGGCGGATACACCAGGCCAACTTCCCGGCCGTGGGAGAACCCGCCTACCCCTTCCCCGTCCTTCAGCCGCTCTCCTCCTCAGGTGCTGGCGCCCGCCAGCACGGGTGCAGCCGTGGCGCCTGGGCCGATCTGCTGGAGGTGCGGAGACCCGGACCACTTCCGGGATCAGTGTCCGCTGATGGAGGTGGGGACAGTGGTGCGGGTCTCCGATGTCCCGCAGGCTGCCCCCGGTCGGGCTGGAGTGTACCGGGTCCCGGTAAGGATCCAGGGGGGTACATACCAAGCATTGATGGATAACGGCTGCAATCAGACCACCATCCACCAACGCTTGGTTCAACCCGGGGCTTTGGGCACAGCTAAACGGGTGAGGGTGAGGTGTGTGCATGGGGATATTCACAAGTACCCCATGGTGACTTTGGCGATCAAATTCCGGGGAGAAAAACATAGTGTGGAGGCAGTGGTTAGTTCCCGCCTCACCCATCCACTAATCTTGGGTACTGATTGGCTGAATTTTAGAAATGTATTAGGGGGAGTTTGTGCGGATGGGTCCTGCATGAAAGTGAAGAGGTGTGTGATGTGCGATGCTTTGGCAGGGGAGGCGGAGCCGGGGCCGTCCTCGGCTGCTCCGAGTGACGAGGGAAGGGGTGAGGGGGTCACCCCTCCTCTCAGGGAGTTCCCTGAGGGGGACTTCCCCTTAGAGCAGTCGCGGGATGAAACCCTTAAGCACGCTTTTGACCAAGCGAGAGTAATCGATGGTCAACAACTCCGGCCGGGTATCGCCATTTCATATCCGTATTTTTCAGTTATTAAAGATCGGTTGTACAGAGTGACGCAGGACGCTCAAACAAAGGAGGAGATGACACAATTGTTGATTCCACGAAGCCGCCGGAAAATGGTTTTCCAGGCGGCTCACTATAATCCTATGGCCGGTCACCTAGGGGAACGGAAAACACTTTTCCGTCTAATAGCCCGTTTCTATTGGCCGGGCATTGGCGGCAACGTCCGCAGGTGGTGTGCGGCGTGCCGCGTATGTCAGCTGGTAAACCCAACGGCCACCCCAAAATCGCCTTTGCGCCCCCTTCCATTGATCGAGGTTCCCTTCGAGAGAATTGGAATGGACCTCGTCGGGCCATTAGAACGAACATCACGCGGACATCGCTTTGTGTTAGTCCTGGTGGATTACACAACACGGTATCCGGAAGCAGTGCCTCTGAGCAACATCTCAGCACGTAGTGTTGCCGGGGCACTCTTCAAGATAATCTCCCAGGTGGGGGTTCCGAAAGAAATCCTCACCGACCAAGGCACTACTTTTATGTCACGAACACTTCGCGAAATTTACGAACTATTGGGCATTAAGTCGATTCGCACTAGCGTGTACCATCTTCAGACGGATGGACTGGTGGAGCGATTTAATAAAACACTCAAAAATATGATTCAGTAAATTCGTGCACGAAGACGCTTAGGAATTGGGATAAGTGGCTGGACCCCTGTTATTCGCGAGTACGAGAGGTTCCGCAAGCCTCCACGGGATTTTCCCCATTTGAGCTGCTATATGGACGACGCTTCACGCTGGGTCCTCGACGCCATACGTGAAGCGTGGGAGGAGGGACCTTCTAATGCTAAAAATGAAATTCAATATGTTCTTGATCTTCAAGCAAAACTCCACACACTGGGGCAATTAACACAGGAGAATTTGCTCCAGGCTCAAGAACGCCAACGCCGGCTGTATGACAGGGGTGCTCAGCTACGGAATTTGCACCGGAGATAAAGTGCTTGTATTACTCCCAACATCGAAGCTCTAAATTACTCGCCAAGTGGCAAGGACCCTTTGAGGTCACACGAAGAGTAGGGGACCTCGATTATGAAGTTAAACGCATCCGATAGAGGGGCGCGTCAAATATATCACCTCAACCTCCTGAAATTGTGGAGGGAAGAGGCGGCCTCTGTGACGTTGGCTACGGTAGTTCCGGAGAGGGCGGAGCTCGGACCGGAGGTAAACAAAGCCTGCCATCCTAACACCCCGGTTCCTTGTGGAGACCACCTCTCACCACGCCAACTCGCAGAGGTTTCCGAACTACAAAAGGAGTTTGCAGACGTGTTCTCTCCTCTACCGGGCCGCACAGACATCATACAACACCACATCGAGACCGAGCCAGGCGTAGTGGTACGTTGCCACCCTTATCGCTTGCCCGAACATAAAAAGAAAATAGTTCGGGAAGAATTGGACACGATGCTTGACATGGGAGTAATAGAAGAATCTCACAGCGACTGGTCCAGCCCAGTCGTCCTTGTTCCCAAGAGCGATGGGTCTGTACGTTTCTGTGTGGATTATCGAAAAGTCAACGCGGTGTCTAAATTTGACGCGTACCCAATGCCCCGTGTTGATGAACTGCTCGATCGGTTAGGTACTGCTCGGTTTTATTCGACCTTGGATCTAACGAAGGGTTATTGGCAGATCCCCTTGACACCAGTATCCACGAAAAAACGGCCTTCACCACGCCGTTCGGATTACACCAATTCATGACACTTCCTTTCGGTTTGTTCGGGGCACCAGCCACGTTTCAGCGCCTCATGGATAGTATCCTCAGACCGCATACTGCTTACGCCGCTGCCTATCTAGATGATATCATCATTTATAGCAATGATTGGCAGCGGCACTTGCAACATCTGAGGGCCGTCCTGAGATCGCTGCGGCGGGCGGGGCTCAAGGCAAACCCGAAAAAGTGCGCGGTTGGGCGTGTGGAGGTACGGTATCTGGGGTTCCACTTGGGTCATGGCCAGGTGCATCCCCAAATTGACAAAACCGCGGCGATTGCGACTTGCCCTAGACCCAAGACCAAAAAGGGGGTGAGGCAGTTCCTGGGGCTGGCTGGCTATTACAGACGGTTTGTACCTAATTATTCGGATGTCACCAGCCCGCTGACTGACCTTACTAAAAAGGGGGCTCCAGATCCGGTCCAATGGTCGGGGCAGTGCCAACAGGCGTTTTCACAGATTAAAGCTGCACTTTGTGGGGGGCCGCTTCTGCATGCACCTGACTTCTCTCTCCCTTTTATTTTGCAGACGGACGCTTCAGACAGAGGGTTGGGGGCCGTACTTTCGCAGGTGGTGGAGGGAGAGGAGCGCCCGGTGCTGTACATTAGCCGGAAGCTCTCCTTGAGGGAGACTAAGTACAGCACCGTAGAGAAGGAGTGTCTGGCCATCAAGTGGGCGGTCCTCACCCTCCGATACTACCTGCTGGGGTGGGCCTTCACCCTCTGTTCGGATTCATGCCCCACTGCAGTGGCTCCACCGCATGAAAGATACTAACGCCCGGATCACCCGTTGGTACCTGGCCCTCCAGCCTATTAAGTTCAAGGTGGTCCACAGACCGAGGGTGCAGATGGCTGCCGCTGACTTCCTATCCAGAAATGGGGGGGAGTGGTAGGCAGGCCGGATGACGCCCTGGCCTGAGTCGGGCGGTGGGGGTATGTGGCAGCGGGGGCGTGGTCAAGCGCCTGTCCGGGACAGAAAAGCGGTAAGGGCGCTCACACCTGAGCTAAATGATGACTAACACCTGTGTCTGATTTCAGTAACATGAGGAGAGCGGCATAAAAGTGCAGCAGCGACGGAGCATGGGGAACCCGACAACCCGTCCAAGAAAGACTGCGATACCTATATATATGTATTTAGTAGAAAAATAAAAAGCTTACCCCTTAAGCTGACGCTGTTTCCGTCCCTTCCTTTGGCGGTTGTCACAGTATGTTATTTATTCTGTGTAGTCTCATGTGGTTCTGTGTTTGTCCTATGTTGTTTTATGTAGCACCATGGTCCTGGAGGAACATTGTCTCGTTTCACTGTGTACTGTACTAACTGTATATGGTTGAACGACAATAAAAACCACTTGACTTGACTTGAAAGTCACGTTGATGAAGCAAGATTTGTTTACAGTGGATTTTTCTTTTATCTTCGCTACATCATATAATACAAAAAGTATGAGAAAATCCCATAGTATTTACTTGATTATTAAACTGATTTTGTAAAGATACATACCCTAGTCCTCCTAGAACAATTATGGAGTCTATCGAATTTTGCCATTTTTATGACAGTAATAGTATTTCAGCCGGGCACCTTCCAGTGGCACAAACAGGGTATTAAGTAGTTGTGTATTTTATTTGCAGCAAATTTGTGTGATTTATCTAGAGTTGACCCTTTAATAAAAAGGTTTTTGAGTGATGTGGGCAGGTGGGCTTCATAACATTTATCTATGATTGGGAAAGTTAATGTTATTAAAATTAAATGTATTCCAAAATGTAACTACCTGCTACAGTCTCTCCCTATAGATGTCCCCCTCTCCTATTTCAAGCGATTTGTAGCATAGCGAAGTCCTTCGTTTGGAATGGTAAACGTCCCAGATTACATTTCAATTAGTTGCATAGGCCGATTGACATAGGTGGGCTGGGCCAACCCAAGATTTTGTTTTATTATTAGGCATTCGGTCTCAGATATTTGGCTCATTGGTTGCTTCCACCAGAGAGAGCCCCTCCCTGGTTTTGTATTGAATAGGAAGTTCTTATCCCTATTTTGCCATTGTAAAGCCTTTCTATCAGACTAATCCGAGAAGTTATGTTACACCCCGTTATCTCGCATTTGCATGCGGTATGGATAAAAGTGCGAGTGTTTAATTCAGACATTTATTTAAATGTTGCTTCGAGTATATGGCTGAACTCAAAGTTATGTATTAATACCTGTAAGTCCCCTTTCTGCTGGACAGAGTGGATTGTGAGGAAGGTTAATATGCTCGGTGACCTATATGAGAGTGGAGTGTTGAGATCCTTTGAAAATACGGTTCCCCTTCTGTCGCTCTCTCTTTTTCCCTAAAAGAGTGATTTTATTTAAAAGAGTAATTTCCTCTAAAAGAGCAAAACACAGCGGCGTTGAACGTCCTTTTAAGGATGCGTCTTTATAAAGATGCCCTTCCGCCCCTGTGTTGTTTCTGGATGCGGTAGAGTGCTCTCCGCTTCCGACGGCCACAGGCGCTGTCTCATGTGTCTGGGTAGCGATCACACCGAGGCTGCGTTTGTGGATGGTTCATGTTCTCACTGCGAGAACATGACCATGACAACGTTGCGGTCACGGCTTGCTTACAACCGTGAGCAAGCCACTCCAGCCGCCCCCCGTGTCGCTCCTCCTTCCCACGGGATTGAGGACGATGCGGCTTGCGATGGAGGTGATTTGGGGATGGCAGCGTGTGCAGCTCCGCCGGGTAGGCCCCCCTCGGACCACCCGCGCCCCGACACGCTCGTTGATTCCCGTCCGTGCTCGAGGTAGCGGTGACTCGCCTCACAGCCAGTCGGCCGACCCTCTTGCGATGGAAGCCGATGAGCTCGCCGCGGCATCGGAGGGTGGGTTATCTGATGCTGAGGACTCCCCTGGGCTGCCGCTTTCGGTCCTGCATGCCCAGGCTGAGGCCGACGCACAGATGACGAACATGCTTTCCCGGGCAGCCGACAGCATGGGCTCCCCACAACCATCACGGCTCGACGACTGGTTCCTGGGGTCTGGGCGCCTCTCACAGCCTCGCCCCCCCAGTCCCGTTTTTCCCGGAAGTGCATGACGAGCTGACGTCTTCGTGGAGAGCACCCCTCTCCACTCGTCACATCGCCACAGGCTTGTCCGCCCTCGCCACCCTCGATGGCGGAGCGCGCCATGGGAACCTGGCGAGGTTGCCCCGTACTCCCTTCCCGGACCTGTAGAGCAACCTCCTCGCTGACAGCGAAGGCCTACAGCGCCACCGGACGCGCCGCTTCCGCCCTGCATGCCATGGCTCTCCTGCAGGTCCACCAAGCCAAGGCACTACGCGACATGCACGGGGGTGGCCCTGATCCCGACACGCTGCAGGAACTGCGCTCAGCGACCGACCTCACCCTGAGAGCGACGAAGGTCACAGCGCAAGCACTCGGGCAGGCGATGGCCACGCTAGTGGTCCAGGAACGTCAACTGTGGCTGAACATGGTCGAGATGCGTGAAGCTGACAAGACTCGCTTCCTCAACGCCCCTGTCTCCCAGTTCGGCCTCTTCGGCGACACCGTCGAGGACTTTGCCCAGCAGTTCTCCATGGTGAAGAAGCAGACGGAGGCATCTCTCACATCATGCCTCGCCGCAAGCCTGCCGCCACGGCCCATGCCCCGTCTGCTCGCCGAGGGCGTCCTCCCGTGGCCAGAAGGCAAGCCCCTGCTCCGCCTCAACCCGGGCCCAGCTCTCAGCCCCAGCGTCGAGCAAACCGCGGGAAGCGCACGCCCCTGTCTCACGGACCCCTCGAGGACCCGGAAGGCTCCCAGGCGCTCCTGAGACAACGCACCCAGAGCCCAAGACGTTAGCTCCGAGGTGGTAAGACTGCTCCGTCCCCGGTGGAGGGCCGGAGGAGAATCCTTTGTTTTTTCATTTGCCACACCCCCTAACACGGGCTGCGGTACCCAAATTCTCAATAAAAGAGCTATTTCCTTTGTCTCTGGGGCACATGGCCCGCAAATGCCGTTCTCACAGCACTCTGCTTTCAGGCCTCAACAGTCCCGGCTCCATGGACGCTGTGTCCCCGCCTTCAGCGCCACGACTGTTCCCCAGCCGGCCGGTTCAGACGAGTCCAGAGGACGCCAACATCAGACCTCCTCCTCTGTCACGAACCCGCCCCCTGCCAGGTGCGCGGAGCAAGGTAAGTGCTTTGAGTTCATTCTCAGCACCAGAGCCTCGGGACGCCATGTTGCCTCCCGACGCCGCGTTACCTGTTCCGCACCGCTGCAAAGCCCCACCGGGTACGTCCAAAAAACCCGTCCCCTTGGTGCCCCTAGCACGGAGTTTAGAGGCATGGCTTTCACTGCCCAACCCGTCACGCTGGCTGCAGTTTGCCAGGTCTCCGCCCCCCTTCGTGGCCATACATTTTTCCGCAGTACACGGCCAACATGCCCTCTCCCTGCGCGAAGAAATCGCCTCCCTTCTATTAAAGGACGCAATAGAGCCTGTACCGCCAACCGAAACGAAGAAGGGTTTCTACAGCCCTTACTTCGTTGTACCCAAGAAAGGTGGCGGCTTACGACCGATCTTGGAACTGCGAGTTCTCAATCGGACCTTGTCCAAACTCCCGTTCAAAATGCTCACCCAGAAACAAATTCTATCTGGCGTCCGGCATCTAGATTGGTTCGCAGCGGTAGACCTGAAGGACGCGTACTTCCACGTCTCAATTTGCCCTCGACACCGCCCCTTCCTAAGGTTTGCGTTCGACGGCCAGGCGTATCAGTACAAAGTCCTCCCCTTCGGCCTGTCTCTGTCCCCTCGCGTCTTCACAAAGGTCACAGAGGCAGCTCTTGCTCCGCTCTGAGAAGCCGGCATACGCATACTCAATTACCTCGACGACTGGCTCATACTGGCCCACTCCCGAGAGTTACTCAGTGCTGAAATGCCTCGCTTCCTTCAAGCCAGGCGCCATGGTCCCGCTAAAACGTTTCCAACAGCTCCCGCGGCGGCCGCGCCGCTGGGGTTGATGCATATGAGACCACTTCAGCACTGGCTCCGGACTCGAGTCCCGAGACGAGCATGGCGCCGCGGCACGCACAACATAAAAGTTACCTCTGCCTGCCGCCAAACCTTCAAACCCTGGACAGACCTCTGCTTCCCCTAGGAAGGTTTGAAGGTTTGCCCCTAGGCAGGAGTACCCTTGCAGCAGGTGTCCCGACGCGTTCTGGTCATAACTGACGCCTCCAAATTGGGTTGGGGCGCCGTATGCAACGGGCGCGCAGCCGCAGGCCAGTGGAACCGAGGCCCGCTGTGCTGGCACATCAACTGCCTAGAGCTGCTGGCTGTTTTTCTGGCCCTGCATAAGTTTCTCCCGTTAATTCGGAACAAACACGTCCTAGTCAGGACAGACAGCACCACGGTCGTAGCCTACATAAACCGCCAAGGCGGAGTACGCTCCCTCCACATGTCACAGCTCGCCCGTCGTCTCCTTCTTTGGAGTCTGCAGCGACTCAAGTCACTGTGCGCCACTCACATCCCCGGCAACCTCAATGTGATAGCGGACGCGCTGTCAAGACAAAGCTTGCCCGGCGGAGAGTGGAGGCTCCACCCCCAGTCGGTCCAGCTGATTTGGGACCGGTTCGGCAAGGCTCAGGTAGACCTGTTTGCCTCCCAAGAAACCTCCCACTGCCCGCTCTGGTATGCCCGGACAGAGGCTCCCCTCAGGGCAGATGCGTTGGCACACAGCTGGCCTACGGGGCTGCGCAAGTACGCATTCCCCCCAGTGAGCCTTCTTGCACAGGTGCTATGCAAGGTCAGGGAGGACGAGGAGCAAGTCATTCTGGTAGGCCCTTACTGGCCTACCCGGACTTGGTTTTCGGACCTCACGCTCCTCACGACAGCCCCTCCCTGGCGGATTCCCCTGAGGAAGGACCTTCTTTCTCAGGGACGGGGCACGCTCTGGCACCCACACCCAGACCTCTGGAACCTCCACGTCTGGCCCTTGGACGGGATGCGGAAGATCTAGCCGGCCTACCACCGACCGTCATAGATACAATCAATCAAGCCAGAGCCCCCTCTACCAGGCATCTCTACGCTCTAAAGTGGCGTCTGTTCGCGGACGGGTGTTCTTCCCGAGCCGAAGACCCGCAGAAGTGCGCAGTTAGGTCAGTGCTCGTGTTTCTTCAGGAGAGGCTGGAGAGGCGGCTGTCCCCCTCCACCCTCAAGGTGTATGTTGCCGCTATCGCAGCCCACCACGACACGGTAGACGGCAAGTCTCTTGGTAAGCACGACTTAATCGTCAGGTTCCTAAATGGTGCCCGGAGGATAACTCCCTCCCGGCCTAACCTGTTCCCCTCCTGGGATCACTCGGTCGTCCTTACGGGCCTCCAGAGACCCCCCTTCGAGCCGCTTGACTCAGCTGGACTCAGGGCCCTCTCTCTCAAGACTGCCCTGCTGATCACGCTTGCTTCCATCAAGAGGGTCGGGGACCTGCATGTGTTCTCTGTTAGCGACGCTTGCCTGGAGTTCGGTCCGGCAGATACTTTCGTGATCCTAAGACCGCGACCGGGCTATGTGCCCAAGGTTCCTACCACGCCCTTCAGGGATCAGGTAGTGAACCTGCAAGCGCTGCCCCGGGAGGAGGCAGACCCAGCCCTTTCACTGCTGTGTCCAGTACGTGCTTTACGTATTTATCTGGACCGCACACAGAGCACCAGACGCTCTGAGCAGCTCTTCGTCTGCTTTGGGGGACAGCAGAAAGGGAATGCTGTCTCCAAGCAGAGACTCGCCCACTGGGTTGTCGACGCCATTTCCCTTATCACACCCAGGCCGTGCCCCCCCCCTTGCGGGTCCGAGCTCACTCCACCAGGAGTGTTGCGTCCTCATGGGCACTGACTAGGGGCACTGCCCTAGCAGACATTTGTAGAGCAGCGGGCTGGGCAACACCTAACACTTTTGCGAGATTCTACAATCTGCGAGTTGAGTCAGTATCATCCCGTGTTCTCTCAGGTACTGAGCCCGTAGAACTCGGTGGCACGCCCACGATCTGACCAGGTGAATCGCTTGCACCTAGCGCCCTTCCCCCTAACCAGGGGAAACAGTGCGCCTTCATTCCCAGGAGATCTCAGGTTTGGGACACTGGTCGATTCCTCCCTAGCCCTCGTGGGTCGCAGTTCAGCGGAGGAACTCGCTGACCCAAGCCACTGCGGGTACTGTAAGCTACCCTGTACTGGTATAGGTGCTCCCGTGTTTCCCTTAGGCAGTCATGGCTGCCTCGGCTGCCGTGCTGTATGTTCCCCCCTCTATAGGCTGGATCCACCACCGCACCGACTTTTCCACATAGGCCCTAAGCAGGCCTCTGATGGTTTTGCCACTTAAACTTTCCTTCCCTCTCGGGTAGGCGTGGCCTCCGCAGGGTCTTCTCCGCCCTGAATAAGGGCTAAGACCCCCTTCCCTCAATGCGTGTAAGGGCCCCGGCCTAAGTTGCTCTATGCGAGAACCATAGAGAGAAAAGAGGCCCGGCCAGGCTTGGCCCATTCCCAGGTTGGCGGCCAGCACCTTGTTCCCCTCCAGGGTAACGATAAGGAATCCTGATGGCTTAAATGGGGCATTGGGGAAGGGTACGTGTAGCCTGATACAGTTGGTCGTCCTGCACGTAAGAATACCTGCTCGCTCCTGTATCAGCAGTTCACGTACACGGCTCAGCACATGGCGCTTTTATAAGTGGACCCCTAGTGTCGCTTCTCTGACACAACATGGAGAGAGCGACAGAAGGGGAACGTCTAGGTTACGTATGTAGCCTCCATTCCCTGATGGAGGGAATGAGACATTGTGTCTCCCCTGCCACGTCGCTGAGCCGAGCCACTGTTGTGGCCGGACCATTTCTGGCTCCTCAGAAAAATCCTGAATGAACTCCCGTATTTGCGCCGCTTAAATACCCGTATGTCCGGGGGCGGGACATGCAAATACTGGTTGCCAACTCTCATTGGCCTTTTTTCATAGTCCAGAGGTGAATATTGGCACTCAAGAGAGACCCCTAGTGTCGCTTCTCTGACACAACGTCTAGTTCCCTCCATCAGGGAACGGAGGTTACATACGTAACCTAGACGTTCAACACTTTGAGATTCACAGGTCTCAATTCTTTAGGTATTTACAGCTGCGCCATCAGCTCTGTACTATTTTTGGGAGTAGCATACATTTCCCTAAAGCAGCAGATACTCTGGGAGTGGTGATTACTGCTTTTGGAAAAGGTCATGAGGGATCAGTGTATTAGTCCCAGCTAATTCAGAGTCTGGGGACGGAGCTTCAACTTTTCTCAAGAGATTATGTGAGAAAGATTTATACTTGGTATTGGAGGAAGGAGTGAGGGATAGGATTCTAAAAAACATCAAGTCTACATCAAGAGATGCAAAGGTGCGCCTTATGCAATTTAAGATTTTACATGGATTCTTTTGGACCCCCTCTAGATTGTATAGGCTTGGTCTTAAAGACACACCCAGCTGCTGGCTATGCCAATCAGAAGATGGGACAAAACCCATGTTTTTTGGTGGTGTGTTAAGATCCAACAATTTTGGTTGAGGGTTCAGAGTTTTATGTTTGATGTACTGGGCACTCAAATTTCATTTTGCCCCAGACTCTTCATTTTAGACGATGGGGTGGTCATTAATATAGGCGATAAGTATATATAAAATTGGGTCATAGCCAGTGTTATGATTGGCAGACAGGTCATCCTTAGGGGATGGAAGTCGGCTGGAGCGCCCTAATTTCAGGAGTGGTGCACAGAGATGGGCAGGGTGGTAGCATTTGAGGAGGTGTCATATAGAAGGCTAGGCAACCGGGAGTTGTTTGATAAAAAGTGGGGCAGCTATTTGGCCTTTTTGGAGGGCTCTCGGGGAGGGGCAGTGAAGAGGGACTTATAGTTTTAAATGTATGTAAATTAATTCATTTGTGGAACCTTTTTCTTTTTTGTTGGTTAATTTGTTGGTTTTATGTCATCGAGTGTTTTCTTTGGACTGTCTGTTTATATGTGTGTCTGTTGTTATTCGATGTCTGACCACTGGGATGTATGTTGATAAATGTTGATTCCGTGTTTTCATGTGTTGTTTGTGTTCATTTGAGTATGGAATCAAAAAAATTGTTAATGACTATAAGAAAAAAAAACATTGCTTCGGAGGATAATTCCTTATTGTAGATGGAAATATGAAAAGATGAAACATCCACCAAAGTGTGTGCATGTAGCTAATTGTTTAAATATCATTTAAATAAATACACTTAAGAAATGAGAGTATTGATATTTATTAGGGCTGTCGATTTAACACGTTAATTCAGTGCGATTAATTGTACAAAAAATAACGCGTTAAAAAAATGTATCGCAATGCCCCCCGCACCATAATAAGGAAGAGTCCTGAGAAATGCAAGCTTGTAGTACCACCTGTTTACTCCAGAGGGCAGTAAGTGAAATTTCAGCTGTATGAGCAACGTGCAGTTTATGGCAGAACAACACGTTCTTGCGTTCAAAACACTTGAAGGAGCGCAAATGTGAACTAAGGGATCTCAAGATGCATTTAAAGATGGAGTATTAATCTATATTTAACTTGAAACAGTGACCTAAACATTTTATGTTTGTGATGCAACGCACCCAAGATGCTACACAAGCATGTCTGACTCTGGATTGAAATTTGGATATTACCCATACATATTTTATCACAAATAAAATCAAAGAAATTTCCTTCAAACTTATTTATAAGTACTACCTCACTAATTATTTTATTGTAGAGAGATTTAATTGTGATGTCGATATATTCTGTACATTTTTTGGTCTGCAGGTGGAAACATTTTTTCATTTATTTTGGAGTTGTCCCTACTTGACTTATTTTTGGTCTGATTTCTGCAAGATTGTTAGAGATCATATTATTCCCAGCTTTCAACTTTGTTTTGAAAATGTTTTATTCGTTTTGTTTAGCTATGACATATCTCTTCATAAGGAATATTATTTGATTAATGTTCTGCTTTTGTTGGCAAAGTTTAATATTCATAAATGTAAGTATGATGGTTATAAACCATTAGGTTCAGCAATACATAAGAACAATTTCCAATTTGAGTAACAAGAAAGCTGTAAAGTGTATTTAAATATGTAAACAATTTGATATTTTTATTAAACTGTTTATTTATTTATTTTCCTTTTTGTTGTTGTTTGTTTTAATATACCTCTTGGCTCTAGATGTAAAAGTTTTTTAAGCATTAATAAAACATTTTTTTTAAATGTCTGATGCAGGTGTAAATTGACGGGTCTTCAACAAGCCCTCATAATAAATCTCCAACTAATTGACAAATTTAGTTGTGAAATGGATTGCTGTGAACTGTATGCCAATGATTGTCTTATGATCAATAATATGGTAGTAAAAAATACATTGTATTCTAAAGCCGCTTTTTGTATTGTCTTATCAATGATTAAGAATGTAGTGCATTTTAATTATCTGAATATTTATTTATTATTTATATATGTACACATATAATTGCATTAATGAGAAATTGAACAGGTGTACCTAATAATCCTTTAGGTGAGTGTATGTATGTATGTATATATATAATTTTTTAAATATTTAAAGATAACTATGTATAATTATTTATTGATATATATATATATGTATATTCATTATATATAGAATTATTGTTATATGAGGGGCTTTCTCAGCAAATATTTGTATATGCGATTAATTGCGATTAATTAATCGGGACACCATGTAATTAATTCGATTAAAAATTGTAATCGATTGACAGCCCTAATATTTATATATTGATATATATTCAGGTCAGTGTATTTTTAATACTTATAGGCTGTGTTAGAAATAATTTACATCAGTTTACTTTTAATATATTACGGTTAATAATAAAATGTACAGAAGATACAATTTCAATTTCATTAAAAATATTTTTTTTCATTAAAAACTTTTAGATCATGGGATATTTCCTTTTTAATTTGGAATTAAGTCCAAAAATTTACCTCTACGCTGGTGATGGTGATATTTCAGGATAAACAATGCTTGTTGTCATGATGTACTTTAACACACTGTAAACGTAATGTTCATCTAGATGTTCATAGAGAAATGCTCCATGATTACATTGACCCCCTGCTTCATCTTTACAAACTGTTTTTTATTCGGTGTTGCTGACTGAACGTGATGTGCAGCGCGCAAGTGGCACTTGGCACAACAGTGTCTATTGTATAGACAATCTTTTCTCTGTTGACATGATTACTGAATGCATTTGTGCCGAAATTGACTAATCATTGATCAATGAACTTAATCTATTAAAATATGAGCAATGAATAATCAATCATAGATTATTCATTAACATCTCTAGAAAAAAATCTCGTAGAACAACTTCCCAGATAGCAATGAGTCGGCGGGCCGCTGGCGGTGCTCCGGAGGCAGTAGAAGCGGCAGAATGGCGTTATCGCAAACACGTTTGACGGCGCACCGCCGGCGGCAACCGCTTTTTAAAAGCGGCAACTGCTTTTTAAAAGCGGCAGCCGCCTCCTACCGCCTTCATTCCGCGGCCGGCCCGCTGGCCATCCGCCGTTCCGCCGCCGTTATATCGAAGGCGGACCTTCCGCGGGGCGTCGGAGCCAAACGCTATTTTCGAGCGATCTGCCGGCGCTTATTGTATACATATATATATATATATATATATATATATTTTTTATATATATTTATAGCATGCAGTTTATCAAGAATAATGATTGATCAAACCAGACAAATTTCCATTTGCCGTTTTAATTCCACATTTCAAAGTACAGTAACTGTCATTGAAATGATGTCAGATCACTGAAATATAAATAACAGAAAAATACAAACATTATATATACACACACACACACACACACACACACACACACACACACACACTAAAGAACATGCAGGTTTACAATTCAATTTTGGTTAAAAAAAAAAAACACTATTGTAACACTTACAATAATTGATAATAATATAAAGAGGTCAGCTCTGGGATGAAAAGAATTACCAGTAAACATAAGCAATGAGGATATTTGGTACCAAATAAAGTGCAGGATACCAAATAAATTGAGGTATAACATCATATTTACAAGTCATTTCTAACAATAGGATAAGTGGTAATAATTTAGAGTAAAGCTCTGGAGTAGAATATACCATTATAACTGCAATGCTGACCTGTGGCACAAGGATTTACAAGCTATATTTAACAATAGAATAACAGTTAAGCATTGTGACGGAATGAAAGTAGAATTTTTGGTACTAGTTAATGCGCAATATCAAGTATCAGAGGTATGAAATAGGATTTACAAACTATAATAGAATCGTTAAGCACTGACGGAATGAAATAAGCCAATACTAAAGTCACGGTAAGTACAATATTTGATACCAGATAATGTGCAGATATCAAGTATTAGATGTAAATCCTAGATTATACAAGCTATATTTAAAAATAGAATAGTTAAGCACTGTAACAATGAAATAAGCAGCAAATTGTATATTAAATAATTGGGATCTTTGGTATCAAAGAATGTGCAGGATAACAGGTATAAAAGGACAAACCATCCCATATTCATCCAAGGAGCTGCCCTCAAAGCAGGGTCACGAGAGAGAAAAAAAAAAAGAGCAATTTCCACAGTGAACAGTGTGGATTGGGTGAGTGTAGTCTGACACTTTTAGCAGGCTTTTTTAGGGGTCTTGATGTTACTGACTGCAGGATAAAGAAAGGGTTCCAGTTGTCAGTGATGCTGGGGTGTCAGTAGTCAGCCTAGGTTTAAGGGGTCGGCTGTGGGTCCCTCTAAGCTGTGCGGCACCTTTTTTCACCTTCACGTTCAGATGCTCCTTTCAGGTAACGCGTAATGTTAACCTGGATCGCCTCATCAGTGGCATCATGGGTTGCCGGGTTCTTCCAGATGGCTCCTGTAGAAAATAAAGATCTGTCATTCCATTTGAATGGCATAAGGTCATACACATCTACTTAAATATTAAAAAAAATATCCAACTTACTTTGAACAATGGTCTTCAATAACATGTCTCTAAAACATGCTTTATCCCCTACACCAGTCCAGGTTGTATTGATGGAAAGGTGATTAGAGAAGATACTCTGAAGCATTCGCCACACGGTTGTCTTTAGGTCCCTCCCACATTTGATTGCCAAAAACCGAAGCTGAAAATACCAAAAAAAACGTGTTACAAATTACATTTCTCTGAAGCTTCTCATAAATTTAAAATGTGACAGGCTGTGGATTCAGACTGTAGAATATGCAGTGTACAATCTTAATTTTACTTTGTAGATTACCCTATGGCGTTATAAACGAAATCGGCACACTTACAAATCGTTGCTGGAGCTCTTTCTCCTGCCTCAAACTGTTGTCAAGCAACGCCAAATCTTCCTGGGTGTCTAGGGGGGAGTAACAGATCCCCTGGCAGGGATAACTCTCCAACAGACACATTGGCACTGAAATGTTGCAGCATAGCGTCCATTTTGTTGTCCATGCTACGCACAACATTGCCAAACTCTCCAAGACGTCGCAGCATTAGGGTCTGATCTGCACCTACAGGGGTTCCCAGAATAAAAGAATAAAGTAGTCAGTCCTGGTCCTTCAACTACTAAACTATGACATTTATATCTAGGTCTACTACATGTACAGGTGGCCCCAGTGGGAATTAAACCAACAACCACAGGTGTTGTTTGCAAGTTGTACCTGATTGCCCAGTGCGAGCAAACATCTTCAACATTGTCCCAACTTGCTTCACCTGCTCTATAAGTGAGCCGCTGTCACCTGGGAAGTAACAATATATTGATTAGCAATACACTAAATATAATAGTAATATAATATAACCACAATTATCATACCAGTAACTTTCCCTGTAATTTCTATCCACAGTATGTTATGCATGGCATACAAGTTAATAATGAAGAACCCTTATGATAACATCAATTTCATTTTTTTTCTTTGAAGCAGAATATTTGTTTGTAAAAGGGGAGGAAAAAGAAAATAATGAAATATTGGTATACAGATTTTGGTTGATATATCATACTGTACAGTGAAATTTGCTATTGTTATATCCCTACTCACCTGAAGGACGGATAGATCAGGCAAATCTCCAGTCAGGCCTTTGTAGAGAGTGTGCTCCTTTGAATAACATAAAACTTTCATGAGTGGGAAGTTGCATATCCACAGGTATTTTAATTCAAACATGCAACATATTGTAATAAATCTACAATATTCAGCCTTTACCTTACACCTTAGGTTGTTTCTCTACACTTTTATTATATTAAATACTTATTTATATAGCTTGCTCACTGTATAATCATGATAGCCTAATACTTATAACACAAGATTGCATTTTAAACGAATGACTGAGTTGAAAACTTGAATAAGAACTAATTTTACCTGGAGGGGACCAGCTAGGGAAACTTACCTGCCTACAATAACTGTTTTCATTTTATTTGAGTTACATTAAACATAAATAACCTTAGCCGAGTCCCCAGGAACATCGGGCTATTAAAGTAACAAGCCTATAACTGCGGTCTTACCAATTCTAGCTTCACCATACACTCAAACTGTGAGGATTCTCTGTTTTCCTCATGGACCTGTAACACAATGCCCTGACAGTGACTTCACCTGTGCCCTGATCTTTATTAGAAACTGAGAGGAGAGCAAGTTAATATAATTGATATTACAGTTATCACAAAAATTAACAAACAGTCTGCTTTAAAACTAAGAAAAAACAAGCTTCTATACTAACGTTACATTAAAAATGAACACGTGGCAAACTAGCTTAGCCGCTATCTGCCGGCACACCACATTAGATTAAAATACTTACCCTTGTAGTTGTGCAGATAACTCGATATGTAGAGTTTAAAGCCCTTGTCCCTCTTGCTTGTCAGAGCAGGGGACCAGGCATCAACAATGCGATGAACATCGCTGACGCTAATTTTCGGAAGATCATGGAGTCATCGAGTAAAAACAGACATTTTGGGCGACGCGCAAGTAAACCGTAAAAAGGTATGCCGACTTCTGGCGACAGCGGAAGTCCGTCACTACCCTTGTGCACGTAGCCTATTCAGTACTTCACAGTTCACAGTCTTTGTAATGTGTTTTAGCAATACATTTAACATTTATAATGTGTTTAGATTTTTTTTTATTGCCTTTACAGGGACTTTAACACTTTCTTAAACATTTGTACAGGTCATGCAAATGAATCCCTTACCTGCAAAAGGTAAAATAACTAAAAAAAATCGAGGTTGGAAAAAATGTCAAGACATAAACGAAATTTCTGCGCAACTGTGAAACCAGTGGATAATTTAGCTTTTTCATCGAGTTTATCCTTCACGTCAAAACGGGGATTTTCATGTTTATGATAGACATCACCATGGTTGCAAATTAATAAAAAAAATATAAAATATACCCAAGATTTTGGCCATGTTGCAGATGTCTTTCATTGTTCACTGATACAGGCATTGGTGAAAAGTCTAATTTCATCAATTTATTCTGCTAAATTGTTCATACCATAAATTAAATATCTATTTTAAAACCTAATCAGAATCAGAAAGATATTTATTGCCAAGTAAGTTTTACAAAAGGAATTATTTTTGGTTTATTGGTGCATGTCTCATGTGCATCAATCAAAGAAATGTAAACAATTTTCACCTAATGCATAAAATAATTCAACCTATTTTACATATATTACTGTATAATCGCTTCAGAGTTTCAAAGTAATTTAAATGTCATTTCCTAAACCTTACCTTATCATGGAATCAAGAGTCAAGACATTTTTTGCTATCTGGGTTCATGCCAAGTCTGGAAAATTGTACTGTGAACTTTTGAAGTAAGATTATATTACATTTTCTGGATGCCAGATAACCTTATTGGCCATTAGAGAATGCACATTTTTATTTAGTCAAATTTTGGTATTTTTGTGTGAACAGCGGAGGTATGTTAGCAGTATCAGTGCACAGGATCCTTCGCCATTTAATGTGTTCTGGTTGGACACGTAATGTGTTGTTAAAACCATGTTGCATCTGTCTATAATATGTGCCATAAAATGACACATTAGAATAACACAATATTTACACACCTTTGTCCTCTCTACACACATACACACACACACACACACACACACACACACACACACACCTGTGTGCTGGTGTTGAGATCTCAGGTGGTTGTCTAGAGTGAAGCCCTCTGGCTGGCCGTAGGGCCTGTGCATTATGCATGAAAGAGCAAGTCCAATGCCAGTAATGAAGTGCTTTAGGCTGGAGACTGTGTAAGGAGGGGCAGATGCACAGGGGTCTCAGGACACCAATATAAGACCCCGTCAAGCCGCAGGGTCCCTCCCTGAACACTGTCCAGCAGACTTATCCAACACTTATCCAACCAATGTGAAACAGCACCCATCATTACACCAGTACTCTGTAGAAATATCGATTACCATACACCTATTTCCGCTGTTATTACTGCCAACTGGCTCATATTGACACATATACTATATCCCATGTAGACAGAGATCAAGTGAAGTGATTATTTTAAAAAGGCATTTGGCATTTTCTTAATTTCAACCCATAAATGTTCAGACAGAACCAAATGAAGCCTTGCTAAAAATATAACATTTAGTTGTTCATATTGCAAGTATATATTGCAAATCTACTGTATAGGATGACTCAAGCAGTATGAGGAAGCATTACTTTTGATTAGTAAGCTTGGACTTCTCACATTTTTCTGATTTTGGTCGTTTCTGAACTTTTGAGACCATGTGTTCACATAAATTAATTAGCAAGTTAATTTACACTTCCCAGGTATGGAGTGGGGTGTCGGGGGTTTAAATACAAAATAACATTAATACGATAATCATATTTTATTTGTAAAATTGTAACACCTCATAAATATGTGACATGATACAGGATTCAATGGACTACTGGTAAAATGTTGTGTATGTATGATAGTGTTATTGTTAATTAAATAAAAGCTGGTCAGAGCCTGATTTCATGCCATATTTAGTTGTAAAAAATAATTTGATAGCTATATTGTGTGCATGTGTGTGTGCATGTTTCATAAAAGTGTACATATTTCCATGATGTTAATCTGCCATTGTTTAACTCCTTGAGATCCATCGAAGCCACTTCACTGATTTTGATCCAGATTTGCGTGCAGTTAAATTCTCCATAATGCTGTTAATCAATGATTTACTTTAAGTGCTGATGTAATTAGTTGGGTTTAAGCACTTCCCAAGCCCTGTTGGGCTTTTCTGGGGCAGAGGGGGGCTTGAATGAATTGTTTAGGAGTTTTAAAGGAGATCGATAGGTGCTAGTGGCTATACAGAGATTTAGCAACACAGAGCTGTGTGTGGTGAAAAGCCCTCCAGGTACAGCCAACACAAGCATACTCTCAGAAGTAGCAGATTTTCCCTTGTGGCTCCACTTAGATATTCCTTGTTAAAAAATGAAATAAAACAGTAACAATGATTTATAACAAGAAGTTACAAATGAGAATTTAACCCTTAAGAGGTCTTACAAATAAAATGACTAATGTGTAGAGCTAAAAACAATACAAACTTATCTCATGTGCGCATGAACCTAAAGATTTTTACTGAAACAAATGTTTTATCTATCATATACCTGCAGAAGACTAAGGGTTGAAACAATATGATGCATGAGTCACATGGACTACTTTTATCACACTTTTGGGTCCTTTTTAAAAAGGTGCACTCAGTAAGCTATTGCTAAAAACTCCATTATCAGAATTATTACTACTAATATTAACAATAAAATCATGTTTACTTTTTATAACACTTTCAGCCAATAACCAAACATTAAAGTTCATGTAAACAAAAAAGCAAATTATATAACAACAAACACAAGATTTTACAGACAACAAAGGAGCTCAAGTCAACAGGATAGACCAGATGGTATGGTATGGATCAGTTGGATGGATCAGATAGATGGTATGGATCAGTTTAATAAAATTTAAATAAAATATCCAAACAAGAGGTCCCTGCTAGAGGGAAGAAACAAATGTTTTTAAGGATGATTTTTTTCATGTCTAAGCAATGCAATTGCAAGTCAATGGGATCTAAAACATTCAAGCTCCCAAATGGACATAAAGCCATTATAAAGGAAATCAATGCTACTTGAGTGGTTTAATCCATGTCTTCTGTATTGTTATGATGGGTTTTGGGTGAGAAACGTCACGTCTTGTTCAATTAAAATCTAAACATCTGCAGACTCCTTGTGTTTATGAGAATAGCTAGATTACACTTCCCAACACTTAATGCATGCACAGCGTGTAGTGTTTCAACAATGCATTTAATGGACCCAAAACATTTAAGTTATTGCCTTTATGGACACAAAATATTGACAGGCCTAGAGCACTAAGTGCCTCATGGTAGAGTTGGTGATAATGTTGCCTGTGAAAGAGCATTATGTTTTTAAATCCTGTTTGTAGCCCATCCCTTTCTTAGACGCTTCAGATATAAAGAAACTATAAAGGTATATACTTGTGCATAGGCATAGATTTAGGGGGCATTTTAGGATTTAGCACATGTCCTCCCTAATGTTTGGAAGGGAGCGAATAGTCAAATTTTTCAAATTATTTGAATGATAAAAAAATGCTCATAATCACTTTACAAGCAAATATTAACATTAAAATGTCAAGTTATTGCACACAAAATTGAGAGCATTTAAAATATTTTAGCAATACAGCACACTAAATCAAAACTTTCTCTCTCTCAATCACCCTCCACATGGGAACATAAAATGTGAAACAGGATCAAACAGATGTAATGCAGTCTGTTCATGCAACAACATATATTGCATATCCTTCTGTGATTGTCATTTTTTAATCATTTAGAACAACTTGGTGCTCAAGGGTGGCTAAAATATACCCATTTGTTGTCTCACATTGTGTAAAATTAGACACACAATAGTTACCCTTCACTCCAGCATATACAGTAAAGTCTAAAACACTAGCTAGTAGGACTTGGTCCAGTTTTTCATAATTTCAAGTAAAACCTAATGTAGGCACATAAGAAAAGCCCTGTAAATTAACCACCTGCATACCTCTCCTCTCATCCCTTCATCGTGTCCACGGCCAAAATAAAAAGAAATCCACTTCGCCAAGTAAAACGAAGCTGGAATTCTGTTTCATTGCACAAAACAAACATCAGGGATTGAAAATGGGGTTTTGAAGCATGGCTCTTTTTTAAGGATACAATTGTGTAACGCCCTGTGTGGGCGTGAGGATGGAAGCTCTGTTGAGATGGGCTGGAGTGGGCGGCACAAACTAACGGAACAAAAGGCCAGTGAGTTGGCACATCGAGACGCCCAGCACAAAGCCTGAAACCAAACCACAGCTAATTGCCTTCACTCATTGTGAAAAGAGAGGCAATGTAACAAAACAGGGATAAAGATTAATTTCATACTTCATCCTCCTTGCTTGAGAGAGAGGCAGTGAAAGATCTTGCAAATTGAAAATACCAGGGGTGTTAGGTAGCCCGAACGCTGACAGTATTTGTAGCAATATGTGGAAGATATAAAATTATTCTCACTTAATATGCTTTCATCTGTCTGATTATACTGAAGGTGGAGGATATAATTTATTTTAGATACTATGGTATGCTGTAGTGTCATGTGTATATCTGTTTTTAAAGTATTTCATTCTGTGTCCCTTAAATTAAGAAAGAAAGCTTTTCTTTTTTTATTATTCTGTAGGATTTAAAAAAAAACTGTTTAGTTTTTTTGTTTAATTATATACTTATTTACAGTCCTAAACAGAATCTTCAGATGCTATATATATATATATATATATATATATATATATATATATATATATATATATATATATATATATATATATATATATATATGTACTATATGACCTGATTTGCGGAGGAATTCTGCGTAATATATTTAAGGTAGTATGCCTTAAATAGAATTAGGAGTACTACACTCTTGTTGGTAGTTGAAAGCATAATTTAATTTGCAAGACATCATTTAATAAACAAACCCACAAAGGGCTCTGTGAATGGTGGCCATTCCATTTCTGCAGAAATCTGTGGAGCTTTTTGTGTTTGTAGACTCCGTATGGTCCTGTTCTGTTTCCATTATTAAATACAACTCATGTATGACACTATTGTCTTTTCCATACTCCTCTCCTTTTTTTATTTTATTTTTACCCTTCAGGGGCTTAATCTATGCTTGATATGCTCTCTCCTGTAGGGGAGCCAGTTCTGTCTCAACAGTGCACTGTTCACTCATCTTGTATGAGAGTTAGAATGAGGGGAGGTTAAAATAATAGCCCTCAGCCAGACACAAAGAGAAAGAGAGAGACTTTGTGATGGTGAGTGGGATGGAATGGAGTGATGGAGAGGAGGAGGGCGTGAGAACACAGAGAGAGGTGGCATTATTGTTATTGTTTTTCCTTTGTTTCTGATAGCTGCTCTAATGTCTTCTGACATGTTAGCTCTGCATCCAGCTTATTGTTAGCAAGGGCGTAGCAGCCGCCCCACGTCCCCCGCACTCTTTAAAAAGGTGATTTTTGTCCCCCGCACTTTTCCAAGCTAAACTCATACAGGAGTCCAAATGGTGGATTTGTATACAGTATTCTTTGTGTTTTGTTACTTTGGGCTTATTTCATGAGCTGAAACAACCCATAATAGGCCGTCAGACACGGCTCCGTTCATTTCTATAAAGTTGCTTTCAACAATGATCATTTATCCATGTTTACTAGACCTGTGTTAAATATGTAAAGCTATATTAAAATATCTGCTGTGTTCTTAGAACATTTACTGAAGTAAATATATATGTAGACTTTTTATTCATGAAAACGTATGGACGTTATTGAAATTCATTATAATTGTCATTTGATAAAAGTCATGCTCAGCATGTCACAAACTGTAGGGAAATTATTGAAACCTATGCTTAAAACATCTACTAAAGTCTCTTTGTAGGTCTGTAGTCATACACATTATGAAGAATTATAATTATTTTTTGATAGTTGATTCAGTGACTAACTAATTTCACACAAGAAATTTCACATTTGTCACCACCTTCTGGTATCACCAGAAATGGTCACTGAATCATTAAATGGATCTGAACTAATTTTGGTGAACATAATCAAAACACTCGAGCCACTTAGATATATTTAAATCCCACAATCCACAATTGTCATTATTGTAATTGATTAAATACTTTATTCAGGACCAGCTTGTGCTCAGTCTTTTATTGTCATGTGTGAAACAGAATGACAATCTCCACAAGATACCCTTTATTTTTGCAGATAGTTTTGCAAAATGTTTACAATTATTTAGCAATACTTGAATCTTTAAAGTACTACAAATATTAAAAGTAAATGATATGTATATGTAACAGGATAAAAAAAAAAGAATATTTAATTTAAAGTTTTGATGTGTGAATTTAATTAAATAAGGCATTTGGTTCTATTCATTGTTGTTCGAGGGCTTCCCTCCTGTGGCTATTTCTGGTACTGCAGACATTGTATTTTGTCCCTCTTCACTTGCCGTACTGCAGCAGATTCAAGTGTAATGCCCGTTTCTCACATACTCCGTATGCGGTGCGTATTTTTTTCCGTACCCATGTAAACAGGTTAGAGCTTTCAAACTGCATGTGGATGCAGTCCGTCAATCCATTCCAGTTGCGGTGCGTATACAGCAGTGCAGCGATCGTTTCCGCACCGAGTCTATTTTTGCCGCACTGAATTAAAGTGGCAGCGCATTGTTCACATTGACAAGAAACTGTAATAATTTTACAGTTAATGTGTTCTACATTTACTAAATTACAGGGTTAAGAAAAACAAAAAAGTATGATTATAGTCTCAAAAGTTGCAAAATGCCATCATATATGTTTTTTTACCCTAAAAGAAGACAGAGTGAACCCAAATGCGTCTCATTCTTCTCCTTCTTAGCAACAGATATAGCGCGATAGCTTTTCTTCTGTCAACAACTCGAACTACATGTAAAACAAAGAACCCCAATGATTAAAATAAAATTTCATACTGTTTCAATGTCTTAAACAATGTCCAACTTTTGGATTTAAAATCACAATTAATTACACATTTTTGATTTTGTGGCACACAGAAACTGCGGCTCAGTAGCGCACTGCAAACGCGTCATATGTGAAAGCACTATAGCGCGTGCTGCTCCTGTACCGTATACGCACCGCATACAGAGTATGTGTGAAACGGGTGTAACTGCTGTAGGTATGTACGGTTATTCGCGCTCTAACTCATTAACAAAATAATTGTGATAACGATATGTTTTAAGTGAATCTTTTCGACACAGTTGCTTGCATACATGTATTTGAACAGATATATAATGCAGTTAACACTTTAACATGGTTGTTGAGATGGTTATAAATGTATTGAATTTCCTTGTGCGTCACAGGAGTGGGAACGAGTTCATTTCTTGTGGTCAGTGTTTTAACATCCGGACAATTATTTATATTATGAGTTGAGTGAATGTGTCATTTCTATTTTTCTAGTATTTTATGAATGTCTGCAGTAATCTGTCTTCAACCAACCATATTTGTACTTCTTTTTCTGTCAAAAAGATAAACTGAAGTTGAAAGAACTCCACATGTGAGTGTGTCTGTCCACATCCGTTACATATATATTAATATAAAACTTATATCATACTTATTAGTATATACTGAAATATATTTATGCGAGCCACCTACTGACAGCTGACCCACCCACCCCCATGCCCCTTGTTGCTAGTGCTCTTTCACTGTATGGTCATCTATCATTCTTGTCTGAACATGATTATTTTTTCCCCTTTCCCCTTAATGTGTAATTTCTTTTCTTTTGGGAGAGACATTGGGAGCTAGTGCCCTGTTTTGGAAGATAAAAGGTGGAATCATGCCGGATTTTTGTCCTGCTTAAAACCTCCAATGCCCTGACAAAGCTGTCAGGCCACATTTTGCTTTTAACTGCCATGGTAAACTTTGGCTGCCAATTTCAATAAAGAGTGGCCGAAGCCAGATGATGATTTCATGCCCTGTCAAAACTTCACTGATAATACCCTCATTTCAAATCTCATATAAACCATGTAATCCAGCTCATTTGTCTCGTAATAGAGAAAATAGTTTCAAATTTTAAAGGATTAGCTCAAAGGCCACATCAATAGGAAACTGCCTTAGATGATTATGTTTAAACTTCCAACTAGTTTTCATGAGCCGTACTCACATAATGCATAACAGCAAAAAAACAGCAGGTGTTTTTTAATGAGTAGAAAAATGTTGTTGCTCATGGTAGTAATGACTGTGTCCACACTTTACTGTTTCATGCCGTGCGGGCAGCATTTTTGGGTGTCACATATTCTTTGACTCTGCTGTTGGGTACATGAAACTTATCAGGGCTTTTCTTCACTTAATGTCTTTAATGTAGTAAAGAGGCAATCAGGAGAGTTTCACTATATCACAGAAATGCTTGATAAATATTGCTCCAGATCTTTCCTAGAGACTAATTATCATAGAACTTTTTTTAGCTCAGTTAGTTTCGGTGTAATAGGTTTTACTAACCATAGAAGTGTGTTCATAATTTTATGTCATTTCACATAGAATCCATTGAAATAAAGGTTCCCTATCTGTGACTCACTCAACGTTGTGTCGATGAGTTGACACTAGGGGTCACACTTGGGAGCCCAGACATCTCTGATCTTTGAGAAAAGGCCAATGGGAATTGGCGTGTGGGATTTGCATGCCACTCCCCCGGACATACAGGTATATATACAGGGATATACGAATGTCACTGCAAACACAAATTCAGATTTTGAATCTTCGTAAGAGGGCTCCCCGACTTGGTCCTTCTACCTACGGGTATGAGGTGGGGTCGGTTAGCACTGGGGGCAACATGGGGACATCAATGGGACCCACTCCACCGGGAATTCCCCCTCCAACCTCCCATTCCCCGTCACGCTCGTATGCTCCGACCGAGCTTTGGAGCGAGGTTGCCGGTCCGTCTTACGCCGGACCCGTGATCTCGATCTTCGGTGATCTTGATGAAGATGAGTTATCGATCGTGGCATCGGAGAGCGGGCTCGTCATGTCTCTTGCTGAGGACTCGGCTGGACTCCCACCCTTGGGTGCGGTAGCTCAGTTACAGTCTGAAGTGGAGCTGGCAGCATGGAATGGAACCCTTCGCTCCCCCATGAACCCTCGCTGCTCGATGATTGGTTCCTGGGGCCAGAGCACCATTCACGGCCGCACTCTGCCCCGTTACTTTCTTCCCGGAGGTGCATGAAGAGCTCACGCATTCGTGTCAGGCACCTTTCTCTGCCCGCACATGGTCCGTGAACTCATCTGCTCTCACTACCCTCAATGGCGGGATGGCAAGAGGCTACACAGTGATTCCCCAAGTGGGCCAAGCGGTTGCGATGCACCTGTGACTGCAAAGCGCTGCAACTTGGCGGAGTCGCCCGAGGCTCCCATCCAGAGACCGTAGGCTGACATCGTTGCTGGGCACACCGCTTCCGCCTTGCATGCCATGGTGCTCCTGCAGGTGCACCAAGCCAAGGCACTAAGAGAACTACACAAGGGTAGTCCTGACCCGGGACTTATGCAGGAGCTGCGCTCGGCGACCGACTTTGACTTCCGAGCGACGAAGGTTAGTTTCCTTGATGATACCATCTCCCAGGTTGGGCTGTTTGGCGACACCATTGGAGACTTTGCCCGGCAGTTCTCAAATGTAAGAAAGCAGATGCAGGTCATACAACATATCCTGCCTTGGCGGAGCCACAGACCCCACACTCCATCTACTCGTTGCCCTGGGTGTCCCCCTGCGGCAGCAACACCTGCTACCCGTCTCACGACCGGCCGCTAAGAACCCCAAGAAGGCTTCGAAGCACCCCTGAGACGGGCAGCCCTGGGACTCAGGAAACTGAACTACGGGAGCTGGTATGCAGTCCACTCCCTCCCCCGCAAGAGGGTTAGGTGGAGAATCCTTGGTTTCATTAACCCACACCAGGTAAGTGCTTTGATGTCTCTAGACTCGGTCCTCGGGCTCCGCCCCGTCCGCTAGTACATCCGACGCGGTAATCCCTTTGGTCCCTCTCGCACGGTCACACTTGTTGATCAGGACCATCCGACTCGGCTATGCGATTCAGTTTGCCAAGCGCCTGCCCAGGTTCAACGGCATCCGCTTCACTGCGGTGAGAGGCGAGAATGCCGCTACCTTGCGCACGGAGATTGCCACCCTTCTACGGAAGGATGCAATAGAGCCTGTCCCTCCAGCTGAGATGAGGAAGGGGTTTTACAGGCCCTACTTCATCGTACCCAAAAAAGGTGGCGGGTTGTGGCAAATCTGGGACCTGCGAGTTCTGAACCAGGCCTTGCACAGACTCACATTCAAGATGCTCATGCAGAGATGCATTTTAGCGAGCGTCCGGCATCAGGATTGGTTCGCGGCGGTAGACCTGAAAGACGTGTACTTTCATCTCTCGATTCTTCTTCGACACAGACCCTTTCTCAGGTTTGCCTTCGAGGGTCAGGTATACCAGTGCAAAGTTTTTCCATTCGGCCTGTCCTTGTCTCCCCGTGCCTTCACAAAAGTCCTGCTAAGGAAAGTGGGTGTCCGCATCCTCAACTATCACAACGACTGGCTAATCCTAGCTCACTCGCGGTACATGTTGTGTGTACACAAGGACTTGGTGCTCAGGCACTTCAGCCGTTTGGGGCTTCGGGTCAACTGGGGAAAGAGCAAGCTCACCCCGGTTCAGAGCATCTCTTTTCTCGGTATGGAGTTAGTCTCGATGACAGCACGCCTCACCAATGAAATCCTTTCAGAGGCTCCTGGGGCATATGGCATCCTCAGCGATGGTCACGCCGCTTGGGTTGATGCATATGAGACCACTTCAGCTCTAGCTACAGACCCAAGATGAGAGACAAGCATGGCGCCATGGCACATACTGCATTCTCGTCATACAGGCTTGTTGCCATCTATTCAGTCCCTGGTCAGACCTAGCATTCCTACGGGCAGGAATGCTAGGCCCACGACTGTCTTGGCACATCAACTGCCTCGAGTTGCTGGCAGTACTACTTACCCTGAGGAGGCTATTGCCGTTGATCCGGGGCAAACATGTGTTGTTCCGGACAGACAACACAGCAATGATTGCATACATCAACCAAGGCGGTTTACGCTCTTGTCCAATGTCACAACTCGTATTTGGGGAAGCATGATTTGATCATCAGGTTCCTGAGAGGTGCGAGGAAGTTAAATCCCCCAGGCTGCACCTTGTTCCCTCATGGGACCTCTCTGTGGGCCTTCGGGGAGCTCCCTTTGAGCCCCTTGAGTCAGCTGAGCTAATGCCGCTCTCTTTGAAGACCGCCCTCCTGACGGCGCTCACCTCACCTCCATCAAGAGGGTAGGGGACCTGCAGGCGTTCTCTGTCAGCGAACTGTGCCTAGAGTTCGGTCCGGACTACTCTCACGTTATCCTGGAACCCGACCGGGCTACATGCCCAAGGTTCCCACGACCCCTTTCAGGGATCAGGTGGTGAACCTGTAAGCGCTGCCCCTGGAGGAGGCAGACAGAGCCTTGGCTTTGATGTGTCTGGTGCTTGCTCATCGCATCTACTTGGATCGCACGCAGAGCTTTAGAAGCATCGAGCAGTTCTTTGTCTGCTTCAGTGGACAGCGGTAAAAGGAAATGCTGTCTCCAAACAGAGGATTGCTCACTGGGTTATTGATGCCATCACCATGGCATACCATGCCCAGCATGTACCGCCCCCTGCTAGCCTGCGAGCCCTCTCTACCAGGGGTGTTGCGGCTTCTTGGGCATTGTCCCGCGGCGCCTATCTAGCAGACATCTGTAGAGCTGCGGACTGGGCAACACCTAATACCTTTGCAAGGTTTTATAACCTCAGGGTTGAGCCAGTTTCATCTTGTGTGTTAACAGGTGACACAAACAGGTAAGTTCAGGTCAGCTGGCCACCTGTACTGCTTGCGCATAGCACCTTTCCCCTCCCTTGAGGCGAAAAATGTGTGAACCCTGGACGTTCTTCCTCCTTAGCCCAGCAGCCGACGAGTCTTCGGAGATACTCGCCGCCACCCCGCGTGCATGCATCACTTAGGCCCCCGTACTGTGGTAGAGTAAGTGCTCCACATGTGCTGGTTGTCTCATGGGATGTATTTTCCGGAAATGGTTTCCCCACTGGTAAACCACATCTTCCTTGGGCAGAGGACCCTCTGTCGTTGGTCACCATGCTTGTAGTAACTCCTCCCGTCCTTGTGTAGGACCTACCCGGTGCCACTCCGCACGACGTGCTTTCGCTTCAACCCGGTAAGACCGTGTGTTATATTCCACTTAGATGTCCCCCCCTCTCTGGGCCAGGTGTGGTCTCCACGGTGTCCTCCTCTTTGGAGGGACACCCCCCAACGTGGACCTTATATGGCCTCCAGCTGAACAATTTGTTCCTTTTCTTGGGTAGAATAATAGAGAGAAGGCTATGGCTGGACCAGCCAGTCCTTAAAGTTCTGAGCAGTTAGCCGCTCCCCGGGGTGTAGGGGACCACTTCATGCCTGCCAGTGTGTTGGCGGTAGTTACGCGACAGCTTGCAGCTTCAGAGTTCTGCCCGTCTCGCACCACCAGTCTGCATAACCCAGTTCAGCTCTCATGATGGCTCCCCTAGTGTCAACTCATCGACACAACATAGAGTGAGTGACAGATAGGGAACGTCTTGAAGGTTGACCCCTACTGTTAACTCATCGACACAATGTCTTGTTCCCTCCATCAGGGAACAGAGGTTACATCAGTAACCGAGACATTTCTTTGTGATTCTGGTTTTAGTAATCCTATTTTTCCAAAAAGTCTAAACACCAAAAAAAATATTCCAAAAGCTTCACCAACCCAAAAACATGCGGCAATGTCATGTGAATGTGCAGTTAAAAAGGAAGTGTTTTTTATGTTATATTTTGGAGCATGTGGACATCTTTTTCTATCTGTTGAAGATGTTTTTCCACTCACCTAGCACACCTAGCATTTAGGGAACTTAGGGAATTTTCCCTGCTCTCTGAAACTTTTACCTATTCACTCTCCCCTCTGGACCACTCATATGACTTGAGTTTGCCATAGCAATGCACCTTTGAGGAATTTCTGCTGATTCTGCAGTCTCTAGCATTGAGATATTAAAAATAGCTTACAGGACCTGTTATTAAAGCTTTAGAATCTTAAAATATTTTAAGTATCAATGATTTAGATCCCTAAACCCAAACCCCTAATCCTAACCACTTTTCAATAATATACAAAATGTAAAAAGCAGATAAATGTACAATTTCATTTACAATTTACTATTACTGTATTTGTGTGTATATACACTACCGGTCAAAAGTTTTGAAACACTTTTTCTTCACATTTTAGAATAATAGTAAAGGCACCTTCAGCACCTGGACTGAATTTGGCCAGAGGGGTGTCCAACAAGATTCAGAAAGGGTAAATATGGTATGGTGGATGTGTGCAGACAGGCACGGTTCGGGGTGCAAATCAAGTTAATTTGGGAAAATCCATGCTCAGCACTTGATATAGGAATGCAATATAAGTAGCTCTTTTAGTTTATCAGGGATGTCTTTTCCATCTGAGTCTCTGTACACTCTGTAGGCCCGAATGACTGCATGCAAGCTGTCAATGTTAAAGCATTAAACAACTTCAGTCACTCAATACCATCGTACTAGTGTTCTCGGACCAGTACTGTGCGTAAAGCACCTTCAACTCCTCAATTAACTTGTTATATCCAATTTTATCCGGCAACCGGTCCCCTTGTGATAACATACAGTTCTCCAAGTTCTTATCCTAACTTAGGAAAAACTGTCTCTGGTTAAGTGTTTTGTTGCTGGGTATTCCTCTGTTCAGTGTGATGCCCTGGAAAGAGTTATCCTCAATTCCCCTCTTACTGAGTTCAGTGTAGTGCCCTGGCTGCTCCAAAATGCTTGTAAAGTGCTTGGTAGTTATTCCACACTGCTGAGTGGAACAGTGGTGAACTCAGCTTGCCGAAGAAAAATTGGATCTACACCGCGTTTCCAGCTGCCGTTGTCTCTCTCTGCATGCTGTGCAGTCCATGCCCTTGGCCGCTTCGACAGTGCTTTCACTGCCTAAAAGAGTGTTCTCCCCTCCTAAAAGAGTTTGTTTCTCTAAAAGAGTTTGTGTGTTCACTCATAAAAGAGCAATACACAGCAGGCATTGAACGTCCTTTTCTGGACGCGTCTTTTTAAAGATGTCTGTGTAGTTCCTGGATGCGGTCAATTTCTCTCCACTTCAAATCAAATCAAATCACTTTATTGTCACACTACTGTGTACACAAGTGCAACAGTAGGTGAAAGTCTTGTGTGCAGTTCCGAATAACATAGCAGTACCAATTACAATAAACAACATATTTACACAATTTACACAACAAATGTACACATACTTACACAACACAATGTACAATTTACAGTAAACAATACACACAATATAGAATACACATACGATAAAAATTAAAAATAAGGGTAAGGTTATATACAAATATATATACAGTCGTTGAATTGGGGAGAATATATTTGACAGTCTAGTGTGTGATACAGTCAGGATGCTCTCTACAGTACTGGTGTAGAACCGTGTGAGGATGTGGTGGTTCATTCCAAACTTCCTCAGCCGTCTCAGGAAGAAGAGGCGCTGTGAGCCTTCTTCACAACGGCCTCAGTGTGGACGGACCATGTGAGTTCCTCAGTGATGTGGACACCGAGGAACTTGAAACTGCTGACTCTCTCCACCGGTGCTCCATTAATGGTGATAGGGCTGTGTTCTCTGTCTGTCTTCCTGAAGTCCACTACAAGCTCCTTGGTTTTACTGACGTTGAGGGAGAGGTTGTGCTCCTGACACCAGCATGTCAGAGTATGCACATCCTCTCTGTAGGCTGTTTCATCATTGTCAGTGATCAGACCTACCACCGTCGTATTGTCAGCAAACTTAATGATGGCATTGGAGCCAAGTGTTGCCACACAGTCATGTGTGTATAGTGAATACAGGAGTGGGCTGAGAACACAGCTCTTCTGACGGTCATAAAAGCTGCCTTGCATGCCTGGGCTGCGATCACACACAGGCAGTGTTTTATGAATGGTTCATGCTCTCAGTGCGAGAACATAGCCATGGCAACATTGCTGTCGCGGCTTTCTTTCTTCGTGTGGCTTTCTTTCTTCATTTCTTCTTCCCACGTGATTGAGGACGACCCGGCTGGCGATGAAGGTGATTTGGAGATGACGACGGGCTCGGTTTCGCTAGGTAAATCCCCACGAACCACCCGCCCCCCCGGCATGCTTGCTTGCTTCCATCCGAGTTCGGGATTAGTGCATTACAGCGGCGTCTGATGCTGATGCCTCACCTGGGCTGCCACCTTCGGGTCTGCTCACCTAGTCTGAAGCTGATGCGCGGATGTCCGCTATGCTTTCCCAGGCCTCCGTGAGTGCGAGGCTGGACTGGAAACTTCTGTCCCCCCCTCACGGCTACTCTATTGGTTCCTGCTTGTCGAGGGCGCCCCCCTGTGGCTAAACAACAGATGGCTCTGCCTCAACACAGGCCCAGCTCTCAACCCCAGCATCGAGCACCTTGCAAGCACCGTACGCCCCCCGTCTCCAGGACCCGTTCTAGGACCAGGAAAGCTCCGAAGCACTCCTGAGATGGGCGACCCAGGCAGTCAGACGTTCGCTCTGGAGCTGGTAACAAGACCTCTCCATCCCCAGGTTGAGGACCGGGAGCAGAATCCTTCTTTTGTTTACCATACTGCCTTCAGGCTTCAGTACCCAAATTCTCAATAAAAGAGCGATTTCCTCACTCCCGGGGTCATCCAGCCGTTGTGCACCATTCTCATGGTACCCAAAACTCGACAGTCCCGGCTCCCCAGACGCAGCTTCGCCTGCGAGTTCTCAATCGGTCTTAGCACAGACTCCCGTCCAAAATTCTCCCGCAGAAACCGATTCTTACCTGAGTTCGACAGCTAGATTGGTTCACGGCGGTAGACCTGAAGGACACGTACTTCCATTCCTCCATCTTGCTTCGACACCAACCCTTCCTATGGTTCGCATTTGACGGCCAAGCGTATCAGTACAAGGTCCTCTCCTTCGGCCTGTCCCTGTCCCCTCACATCCTCACAAAGGTCGCAGAGGCATCCCTTGCCCCACTAAGGGATGTGGGCATCCGCATACTCAACTATCTTGAACTACCTTGAACTACCTTAACTCATACTAGCTAAGTAACTTGAGAGAGTTACTATGTGCTCACTGGGACCAGGTGCTCAGGCACCTCGGCCGTCTAGGGTGTCAGGTCAACTGGGAAAAGAGCAAGCTTGTCCCGGTTAAGAGTATCTCTTTTCTCGGCATGGAGTTAGACGTAGTCTCAATGACGGTGTGCCTCACCAACAAGTGCACCCAGTCAGTGCTCAGGTGCCTCGATCTTCTTCGAGCCTGGTACAACGGTTCCTCTAAAACAATTACATAGGCTCCTGGGGCAAATGGCATCCTCATCCGTGGTTGCGCCACTCTGGTTGATGCATATGAAACCGCTTCAGCACTGGCTTCAGACTCAAGTCCCGAGCTGGGCATGGTGCCATGGCACATACCGTGTGATATTCACCCTCTCCTGCCGTCAGACTTTCAAACCTTGGACAGACCTCTGCTTCCTGTGGACTGGAGTCCCCTTGCAGCAGGTGTGCAGACATGTCATGATCACCACAGATGCCTCTCAACAGGGTTGGGGCGCTGTGTGCAATGGGCACACTGCCGCTGGCTCCTGCACAGGACCCCGGCTGGGTTGGCATATCAACTGGCTTGAGTTGCTGGCTGTATCTCTTGCCCGGCAGAGGTCTCTCCCTCTAATTCGAGGCAAGCATGTCTTGATCTGTTCAGACAGCACTGCGGCGGTAGCGTACATAAATTGCCAAGGCAGCGTGCGCTCTCGTCATATGTCACAACTCGCCCGCCTTCTCCTCCTTTGAAGTCAGCCTTTCAGGTCGCTGCATGCCACTCAAATCCCTGGCAACCGCAACATGACGGCGGATGCGCTGTCACGAGAGGTTTCACCCAGCGGAGAGTGGAGGCTCCACCCCCAGGTGGTCCAGCTGATTTGGGACCGATTCGGCATGGCACAGATAGATCTCTTTGCCTACCAAGACAACTTCCACTGCCCGCTTTGGTACTCTGGTACTTGCTGCGCAAGTACGCATTTCCCCAGTGAGCCTCCTTCCACTGGTGCTGTGCAAGATCAGGGAGGACGAGGAACAGGCCACCTTGGTGGCTCCTTACTGGCCCACCCGGACCTGGTTCTCGGATCTTACGCTCCTTGCGACAGCAGCTCCTTGGAAAATTCCCCTGAGGAAGGATCTTCTTTCTCAGAGACAGGGAACCCTCTGGCACCTGCACACAGAACTCTGGAACCTCCATGTCTGGCCCCTGGATGGGATGCGGAAGATCTAGAGGATCTACCACCTGCAGTTGTAGGCACGATCAAGCAAGCCAGAGCTCCCTCCACCAGGCAACTTTACACCTAAAATGGCGCTTGTTCTCAAATTGGTGCTCATCCTGAGCTGAAGACCCGCAGAGATGCGTAGTTCAGTCAGTGCTTTCATTCCTGCAGGAGAGGCTGGAGGGGAGGCTGTCCCCCTCCACCTTGAAGGTGTATGTAGCTGCTAATGCGGCCCACCATGACGCAGTAGATGGCAAGTCCCTGGGTAAGCACGATTTGATTATCAGGTTCCTTAAAGGTGCCTGCAGACTGAACCCTCCCCAGCCAAGCCTGTTCCCCTCTTGGGATTTCTCAGTGGTCCTCACGAGCCTTCAGAGACCACCCTTTGAGCCGCTTGATCCAGATGAGCTCAAGGCCCTCTCCCTGAAGACGACCCTCCTGATCGCGTTAGCCTCCATCAAGAGGTTTGGAGACCGGAAAGCATTCTCTGTCAGCGACATCTGCCTGGAGTTTGGTCCGGTGCATCCTATGGCCCCCTTCAGGGACCAGGTCATGAACCTGCAACCAAGCTGCCCTGTTAGGAGGCAGCCCTCTCGTTGCTGTGTCCGGTTCGTTCTTTGCGTATCTATTTGGACCACACGCAGAGCTCTAGATGTTCTGAGCAGCTATTTGTCTGCTTCGGTGGACAAACTGAGGCTGCCCGCTGGGTCGTCGACACCATTTCCTTGGCCTTCCAGACTCAGGCCATGCCCGGCCCCTTGCGGGTTCGAGCGCACTCGACAAGAAATGTGGCATCCTCGTGGGCACTGGCCAACGGCACCTCCCTAGCAGACATCTGCAGAGCAGCAGGCTGGGCAACACCCAACACCTTTGCCAGGTTTTACAGCCTCAGAGTCGGTCAGTTGAGTCGGTTTTGTCATGTGTTTTGTCAGGTCCGAGCCGGTAGAACTCGGTAACATGGCACAACCGACCGGGTGTTCCGCTTGCACACAGCGCCCTTCACCAAGTTGATCCAGTGTGCCTTCTCTCCCAGGTTAGCCACTAAGCATTGCTGCCTGGATGTTCTCCTTCCTAGCCTTCTGGCCTGCGAATTCAGCAGAGCAATTCGCGTCCAGACCCACTACGAGCCACAGGTGCTTCTCCCTCTTGGCTGACCCATGTCTCATTGTGTAGTCCCACTGCCCCCGGTCTCCATGCTGTAGAGCCCCCCCCCTCATTAGACAGGACCTACCACCGCACCACTCCCACCTACGGCTTCACAACCCTTGTGGTGTATTTTCCGCATGTTACCTCCCCATATCCTGGGTAGGATGTGGCCTCCGCAGGGTCTTTTCCCCCTGAAAGAACAGGACCGGGAAAGACCGCCTTCCCCGACGCATTCAGAGCGCTAAGATAGCCCCAGCCGCTTCACATCCTATGCGAGAGACATAGAGAGAGAAAAGGCAGCGGCTGCTGGGCTTGCTCCCATGCTAGTCATGTAGCACCTGTTCCCCCCTCAGGGGTGCCGGGAACCTAAGGTCTGTATATGACATCTCTTTTGGGGGCGTTGGGGAGGGCTACGTGCAGCCGACACAGTTGCCTCTAGCACGCAACAGCCTGCTTGCACCTGTCTCGTCAGTTCACCTAGCATGGACTAGTGCGTGGTGCTGAGGGAGAGAACGAGATGTTGTGTCCTTCCTGCCACAGCACTAGACCTACCACTGTAAACGGCTGTGCCTTATTCTCGGCTCCTCAGTGCAAATCCTGACTGACAGACGCACGCCCGCTTTCCCTTTATACCCGTATGTCCGGCGGTGGGGCACGCAAATTCTCTCTGCAAATTTCACATTGGCCTTTTCCCAAGTTCAGAGATACGCAAGGCTCCCAAGGAAGACCCCTTGTATCACTTAATTCGACACAGCGTCTCATTCCCTCCCTCAGGGAACAGAGGTTATGACAGTAACCATGACGTTAGTTTTGCACTACGTTTGTGTATGTGTGAATGTACACTCACCTAAAGGATTATTAGGAACACCTGTTCAATTTCTCATTAATGCAATTAACTAATCAACCAATCACATGGCAGTTGCTTCAATGCATTTAGGGGTGTGGTCCTGGTCAAGACAATCTCCTGAACTCCAAACTGAATGTCAGAATGGGAAAGAAAGGTGATTTAAGCAATTTTGAGCGTGGCATGGTTGTTGGTGCCAGACGGGCCGGTCTGAGTATTTCACAATCTGCTCAGTTACTGGGATTTTCATGCACAACCATTTCTAGGGTTTACAAAGAATGGTGTGAAAAGGGAAAAACATCCAGTATGTGGCAGTCCTGTGGGCGAAAATGCCTTGTTGATGCTAGAGGTCAGAGGAGAAAAGGCCGACTGATTCAAGCTGATAGAAGAGCAACTTTGCCTGAAATAACCACTTGTTACAACCGAGGTATGCAGCAAAGCATTTGTGAAGCCACAACACGCACAACCTTGAGGCGGATGGGCTACAACAGCAGAAGACCCCACCGGGTACCACTCATCTCCACTGCAAATAGGAAAAAGAGGCTACAGTTTGCAAGAGCTCACCAAAATTGGACAGTTGAAGACTGTAAAAATGTTGCCTGGTCTGATGAGTCTCGATTTCTGTTGAGACATTCAGATGGTAGAGTCAGAATTTGGCGTAAACAGAATGAGAACATGGATCCATCATGCCTTGTTACCACTGTGCAGGCTGGTGGTGGTGGTGTAATGGTGTGGGGGATGTTTTCTTGGCACACTTTAGGCCCCTTAGTGCCAATTGGGCATCGTTTAAATGCCACGGCCTACCTGAGCATTGTTTCTGACCATGTCCATCCCTTTATGGCCACCATGTACCCATCCTCTGATGACTACTTCCAGCAGGATAATGCACCATGTCACAAAGCTCGAATCATTTCAAATTGGTTTCTTGAACATGACAATGAGTTCACTGTACTAAAATGGCCCCCACAGTCACCAGATCTCAACCCAATAGAGCATCTTTGGGATGTGGTGGAACGGGATGTGCATCCCACAAATCTCCATCAACTGCAAGATGCTATCCTATCAATATGGGTCAACATTTCTAAAGAATGCTTTCAGCACCTTGTTGAATCAATGCCACGTAGAATTAAGGCAGTTCTGAAGGCGAAAGGGGGTCAAACACATTATTAGTATGGTGTTCCTAATAATCCTTTAGGTGAGTGTATGTATGTTTGTGTCTGTGTGTGTATGTGTATATATGTATGTGTGTGTGTGTGTATATACTGTATGTATGTATGTATGAATATGTATATATATATATATATATATATATATATATATATATATATATATATATATATATATATATATACTCCTGTTGCCAAGACATAATATATTAAACGTTTACAAAATTTTATGGAATCCATGAATATAGCGAGCCAATTAAATTAGAATCAGAATCAGCTTTATATCCAGGTATGCTTACACATACATCCTTGTATAATTTTTGTTTTATTATTTACTGATTAAATATTGCACATATCATGATCTACACTATGCAAATGTAAATGTATGTGTGCTAAAATAAAACTTTATTTAAGAATACTTATGTGTACTCATGAGATCTCATTGGTAAAATGACACCTCTAAAAATCTCTTGCCACTGATTTTATATTGGAAAAACCAGAACATCCTACATTCATTTCTTTATTTTTGGCAAAAGGCCAGCCCCAACCCAAAATCACTTTGGTTGAGAATATTAACTCTGCTACAGATGTTCATGAATAATGGCCATCTCCAAACCTCTACTGCCACTCAGACGGGAGCTGGAGGTGTACTGCGAAAACAGATTGTGGGGGTGTGGTGGGCAGGATGCTGGCTAGATGAATTACATGTAGAGGGGATCTGACAGCCTGTGCCGAGCTTTGTGATCATTCCAAAGTTCTAATAATCTCCCTTACCTTCCTCATCTCGGCTGTAATAAAAGAGAATAGGTGATTGCACTCTGGGCTATGTTCCCCACCTGATGACACCTCCAAAGGCGCAGCGACCACAGCGAAAATTAACTTTGAATGAGCAGTGAATTGGGTTTGACAATATGATAGACTGTTGCACCAATTCTGTAGCAAAACAGACGTAGTCTTAATTGATTATCAATATTTTAACCAAAGTGATGAAAATAAGCATTAAGAGATGAGTCTTCTATGGTGGGGCCTTGTCTATCTCTCTATTTCTCTATCTCTCTTCCAGCATCTACTTATTTCACTCCCTCGTCTTCTGCAATCTGATTTGAAACCCCCCTGCATGTTCATACACGTCAAATTATAGTGCAGCTCCTTAAAGGGCCAAAACCTTCACCCCAGTATTAGGTAAAGAAGAAAAAATAGCAAATGAAAGAGAAGAAGAGGATTAGAGAAAAGACAAGGTGACACAGATAAATGGACACTTATTGCAATGAACTGGACCAAAACCCAAATGTTGATGGTGCCCCGATTCCAGTAGAGACTACATTGGTAATTTTTTTATTTATGCTCATTCTGTTTCTACTGTTATGTTGGACACATGCAGATCCCTACTTTCAATCCAGACTATTCCCATGACTCTGGTTACTTGATTGTTGTGTTGTGTCTTAATTGTTAATACTGTATTTGTTGTCTTATTGTTTTGGTTTGCTTTTGTTTTTGTGTACTTATTTATGTTTTTGCTTGTAAAGCGCTGAATAAATTAAACACATTATTATTATAATTATTAGATTCCTCCGGTATGAGGGAATCTATTGTTATTGATGGTTTTATTATTATTAGATTCCTTCAGTAGGAGGAAATCTATTGTTTTTGCTAGGATTTTTATTATTAGGGGTTCAAGCACAAAGTGCTAGAAACATATTGTTTTGCTAAGATTTTAATTAGGGTTTCAAGCACGAAGTTCTAGAAACCTATTGTTTTTGCTAAGATTTTTATTATTAGATTCCTCTGGAGAAAATCTATTGTTAGTGATGGTTTTATTATTATTATTAGATTCTAAAGGTAGGAGAAAATCTATTGTTATTGACGGTTTTATTATTACTATTATAAGATTCCTCCGGTAGGAGAAAATCTATTGTTATTGACAGTTTTATTAGATTCCTCCAGGAGGAGGAAATCTATTGTTATTGATGGTTTTATTACACTGAAAGTACGAAGCCCTATTGTTCTTCTAAGGATTATTATTATTAGGGCCCGAGCACTGAAAGTGCGAAGCCCTAATGTTCTTCTAAGGATTATTATTATTAGGGCCCGAGCACTGAAAGTGCGAAGCCCTATTGTTCTAAGGATTATTAGGGCCCGATCACTGAAAGTGCGAAGCCCTATTGTTCTTCTAAGGATTATTATTATTAGGGCCCGAGCACTGAAAGTGCGAAGCCCTGATGTTCTTCTAAGGATTATTATTATTAGGGCCCGAGCACTGAAAGTGCGAAGCCCTATTGTTCTAAGGATTATTAGGGCCCGAGCACTGAAAGTGAGAAGCCCTATTGTTCTTCTAAGGATTATTATTAGGGCATGAGCACTGAAATTGCGGAGCACTATTCTTTTAAGGATTAATTCTTCTTTTCAAGATTTTCAGTACTTTTGGGGTACATAACATGTGTGAAAACTCTTGAAAGTTTGCACACACATCAGAGTCGCTGACCATTAGGGCGTGGCAGAGTTACAGGTGGGGGGGGGTGCAGAAGGGGCTCTTCGGCGCCACCTAGAACATGGGCATGTTCGTGGGGCTATTAAGCACATACCTTTTGAGGTACAGTCACCAAACTTTGTACACATATAGATCTCATCAAGCCAGACAACTTTCATGCTGACAGTCATAGGCTCTGACCAAAAGGAAGTTGGCCATTTTGGATTGTTTGAAAAAGGCATGCTGAGGAATTTGAAATACTCCTCCCAGGGATTTAATGTTACAGGTACCAAATGTGGGTGATATCATGCCAAGACATTGAAAATTCTAAATTGCGAAGGGATTTTTGATATATCGAACGTTGTTGCCATGGCGAAGCGACAAAATAACGAAGGAAAAGTCTCATATCTTCTGCGTGCAGAAAATTAAATTGATCAAAATGTTTGTCCTTGCAGGCTGATCACATTGATGTGACTATTGTGTGTCACGGTCGTAGCGCCACCAACTGGTGGAAGGAAGTGTGTCACTTTTAACAGATGTTGAAAAATCCCTATTATGTTTGCCTGAATTGCTTTAAAAAAATACAGATTAATGTCAAGGCATTGCACATTTTAAATTCTGAAGGGTTGCTTGATATCTTAAATAATGTTGGCATGGCAATGCATTAAATGTCATGATTCCTTTTAGTGCATATTCACATGTTTTGAGGTATTTGGCATAATTGATTTTTAAAGTTTAATGTTAACATATTTATTACATTTTATATAAATAAAATATAGTAAAAATATCAACTCAAATGTAAAAATCCAAGAAAACCCCTGTCTAATCCACTGTCTGTTAATTCTCTGACTGGCAATTACAATAAATGTCCAATAGAGGGCATCCAAGCTCCATTGTTGAATGATCCCCAACAGTTCTGAGTCCAGAATGGGCAGGGACTGAGTTCATGAGTTGGTTGAGGTCTTTTGCAGTCGAATCCCATAAAAAAAAAATGTAAACAATGTGTCCCCATTCAATATATACATCAACTGAGGTGTGGATGCAATCTTTGTTAATTAAAACATATAGTTGTATATGGACAGATTAGAACCTTTAACCTTTTCCAGCCGGAGTGTTAAAATTTGGGAACAATTATTCCTATGGTTCCTGTCTCAGTGTCTTCGCCATCCAATCACCGATTTTATTTCTGAAATCTGACAGATACTCATGACAATGTAAGCCAAAGGCACATATGATTGGTAGAAAGAAATGCAACCGGATGGAGAATCTCACATGTGCATGCGCATCTCCTTTCCTCCTAGTCTGCCTGTCAGACTCGTCAACTTGCGTCACCCACACACACACACATGCACGCAGCAGAGAAAATGTCAGAGAGAAGCGAGGCGAGGGGGTCTGACATAAGTGAGTGTGTGTGTGAGTTAAAGCAGTGCTTCTCAACTGTTCTATTCGGACTGGGTCACGGACAGCAGGGAAAGAACAATGCCATGGTTCTCCCATTGAAGATATTTCAGCGGCCGCCCAATTGATAGACTATTTAGGACTGCCGAGGCAGATTTAAATGGAGATTTACCAAACACTGTCACATTAAAGTACAGTAAAACGATATTCATTAAAGATTAACAAACTAAAAAATTAGAAAGGGAGATATAATATCAATACAATAAATTATTCATAGAATGTTGTCTTAGTTGATTTCTATTTTAGGTGCTGACTGTGGGGCTGGTCTGAGAGATCAATGGATTTATAATCAGATGCCTTCTACTGCATTCTGCAGTCAGACTGGCCTCTGAATGATCCCTTCTGCAGCCACTGGCAAAAATGGCATATTTTTAAGAGATTTTTTGCAAGACAGGCATGATACATTTATGAGTAGCACCATCACCAAGAGTAATAAATTAATTACATGTGTGAAGAGTTTTTTGAATCAGGCCCTAGGCTAGATAAATTACACAGGGGGGAAAACAACACACAAACATAACAATTAAGCCCTGCGTACTTGATCAAATATTCCACTTCCGCATATTCCAAGATACATTTCTCTACACCACTTGGTTCTAATTTCTGTTCTTAACTTTAAGATTTGACAGCATCTATCTGATAATAATTTGAGAAGATTTCTTTCATTTACAGAGTAAATCCTGGAGATTTTGTAGCTAAACAACAAAACGGACTGAAAGTTTTGGTATTCATCATATCCACGTGAGACTTTGGTTGATGAGTGCGGTTTTATTAATGTGCATTTAGAGATAAATGTGTACAGGCACATGCCTTTTTTGAAGGTATCTGCCATGAGTTTAGACTGAATCCATCTGAGCCTCTAACAGCTGGAAAATTGTAGTGGTTTAGCAGATTAATGATGGGGGTTTAAGTGAAGGAAATTAATGTGTATGAAATATAATTTGTAACTAGATAAAAATACATTATGGTTCTGTCAAACAATTTCTCACAAAGCAGAGCTCTGAGCCAGCTCATGATCCATATACTGAACAAAATCTCACTAAGCTCAGTGATCAACTGGTTGCTTTTAAAGTTATCGATAACAGTTTTGTCACATCACATTGCTAACTTGCAGTGTTCATTAAGTATAAACCCAAGTCCCATCTGGCTCAGTATCATGCAGATTTACTAATTAAGCAATGTTAAATGTTAAGCACATGACCTTGTCATCCAAAAATAATAATAATAAAAATAATAATAAATATAGCTGCGAGCAGCGATGGCGGGCCCAAGCCGGTGGCACCGCCACCCCCGTGCCTTTAGGGTTGCTGTGCACGATGGGCAATAACGTAACCTCGCTTTGACTCTCGAGAAGATGTGTGCTGTAGAGCTCGCATCAGTGTGTGCTCTGCAAAAGTGCGCATCAAGGGCACATATCGACCACAAAGTATGCGTGAGCACCCTTCCGATACCTAAAATGAAAAATGAGACACCCTACGGTCTCATGGAGTTAATGGACACATGAAATAAGTACACAAGACTGAAAATTCATATGAAGTGTGCCATTTAGGACAGGGCCTATGACCGTGAACCACAATAGTCACATCTATGAGATAATTCAAATGTAGAATAATTTTTGATGTCATAGGATGTCATAGGTCAATATCTTTTGCAGCACTTAAATGTGTTAATCCAGAAGGCCAGTATTTATCTGGAGGTCTTTGTACAGGTTTATCAATGTAATTATAATTTACGCTTATGTGTTCCTATGTTATGCAATGGAAGTACATTTTTATGTTTAACATGGGTGTATTCACAATACATAGCATACGATATAATATTTTAAGATTATTTATCATTATGTTAAGTACATCACACAAATGTGACTGTATTCACCTGTAATGTCTCCAATAAGTACAGTATATATTGGCCTGTATGGCCATGATATATTGCCTTAGCTAGACTTTAGCTAACCTATTACATTAGCTAGTAGCTCATGAGTCATGAATGTTAGCAAGACACAAGTTAACTATATTTGCTTTTGGCTAATTAGCTGTATAGTCGAGGCACTGTACACGACGCGGAGGGAGGGTGGGCATCGACAAAATCTCATCTACCGACCTGATGTTTTTTATTTAATAAATATATTTGTTTGACAGGGAAGCTGTGCGCAAACAGGAATATATATATTAATTTATTTATTAAAAAAATACAAATAAACACCCCAGAAAAAAGGCCTCTTTCTCTCGAGGAAGAAAAAGGGCAGGTGCTCAAGCCCCCTTTGATGTCTATGCGTGCACGTGCCTGAGGGTGAGTAAATGATGAGAGAAATATATTTTTGGGGTAAACTCATTTTATTTGAAAGACTATCTAGGTACATTGCACTGCATTGCTGTGCTTTGATTTTTAAATCATTAAAATAGCAACAGATCAGAGAAAAAAATGGAGATTGAGTGATTATTTTTACATTTTACATGCCATTCAAAAACGTGGCATTTTACAGCGTAAGAGAGAAATTAAAAAACTTAAAATAATACCATTTGTACTTTTCAATGACTTGGGATGTCTAAGTTCAGGGCGAAGGCTAAATTGTTACTGTCTCTTTAAGAGGGTTTTATCGCATGTTACGATATTCAAGGCACAGTTCAGTTTAATCTTTTGAGAACTGAGAAGTATCATTATTTTTGTTTTGTGCCGTGCTTGTTGCATCTGTATTCATTGTGAGACGATAAAATACAGACTGCGTGAATGGCTGATTTTGTTTACTTGAATTATGTGACGTGTTTCAGAAAGATTATCGCGAAGACAGAGACAGCGCAGCCGGTTTATTTTCTTTATTTTACAAAAGCACAAGGTTTTGTTGTTATTTTAAGTGTACACAAATAAAAGTACGACTTTCATAGTTTGTGATGATGTATTAAATGTATCAGTATGGGCACAAATAACGCAGTATTTTGTTTAAAATGTTTCCACTGTTTCGAGAGAAAAATATAGCAGGACGTCATCTGGAATAATGCCAGAATTTAATATAATTATACCAGATTTCTTTCTCAAATGTTTGTTCACTTGAGACATAACAGACTCCTCAACATATCATGTATTTTTACACTTTGTTGTATGAAATTGTCCGTTCAGACGCAAGCAGCAGCGAAAGCGAAATCTCATCGGCGTTCGAGCGAGCGTTAGACACGACGCGGCTCGATCGCTGTGTCACTCAATCTGCTCGCAAACATGTATTTGAGTTGTTTTCACATTTGTTGAGTTGAATAGTGTAAAATCGCTTGAATGTTCAAACAGGCAAACACTGTATACAACCGACAAACCTTCGTGAAGATGCGAGCAAAAATAATCTGTCAGACATAGAGCTGTCACGATAACTACTTTTTGTTGTGCAATATATTGCACATAAATTAATTGCGATAAACGATATTATTGTAATTTTCAGACCATTTTATGCCACTGATTACATAATGACAATATAATAGCATAATAATGCAAGTACACTGTTTCAAAGAACAAAGAACATTTTATTCTTATTCTATTAATATTTAGACATTGTGAAATGTGAAAAAATATATCCCAAATAAATAAAACAAGTAAATAAATACACTTTCGTTAACAAAAAAGTGCAAGGTATCAAGAACTAGATCAAAACAAAGTAGGCAAATATGTCAATTTAAACTTTTAAAGTGTCTCACACAAAGGCACAGATGCATCAACAGGACATTTCTGCTGCCAGATTAGTTTTTTAATTGTTAGGCAGATTCCGAGAAAGGAACACCAACATGTTTACCTTGTGGGGCTTAAGGCAGGATCTTACTGGGGTAACAATGTTACCAGCTGTGCTAAACAGTCTTTCTTATAGCGAGTTACGCTATCCGTGAGTGTGCGCCATTTCGCGCTGTCACGTTTATATTTGCACTGTCAGGAAAAGGCATCTGCAACAGATAACTGTATGGAAGAAGGCCCCTCTCCAACTCCAGCTAAAGTTGTTGATCCCAGGTTGAAAAACTGGGTGGGATGGTTATGTTTTAGGTGCGATTTTAAGTTTGTTGTGTTGCCTCTTTTTTAAAACACAGTCGACATACCGGCTCGTTCACGTTAATTAGCTCTCCTCTCTCGTTCGGCTTAAAGCCAAAATGTTCCCACACCGGAGCTGAAGATTGCGGCTTTGAAATCAATTCCATGTTGGACTCGTTCTTCCTAACTGGCTCGCTGAAGATGTCACGAAACAGAACACTTTAAAATGCAGTTGGTTCACGCCTTCTCTTCACCTGATGGTGTCCGCTCTCTCTCTCTCTCTCGTGTGTGTGTGTGTGTGGACACGCTGCCTGAGCCCCGCCTCCGACACAGAGTGCAGACAAGATGACAGAGGCAGCGCGATCAACTAAAATGTTGGTGACATTCATTTTAATGTAAAAATGAATCTGATTATTATTTTTAATAATAAAACAAATTATCAGTTGCAATATATCGCGGCACCAAAAATGATCGCGCTCATTTCCATATATCGTGCGATAAGTCGATATATTGACTATCGCGACAGCTCTAGTCAGACAACCCTAAAACAACATCATACTCGGAAGTTTTGATACGTTAGGATCGATAAGCCCATCCCTACTTTCTTTAGACATTCTTTCATGTGTTGGGTTTAATAAAGACTCGGAGTACTCATAAAACTCACAGAACGAAATATGCGTCACACTTTACTGCGTTCTCAACAACATGTACACAAGTCTTCTTCATACGTTAAAACAACGAGAATACAGAAAATAGGCTTAGAACTCCACCTAGTGGTTATATTATAGAATTAAAGGAGAAATTACATGAGACAGCTTTATAACTTAAATGGCTTTAACTGAAATAGACTAAAGTTTAATATAACTATTCTGATAAGTGTATATTTCCAACATCATGTTTGTGTTATCCGTTTCTGTAAGTTTTTGTGACGTGTTTCAGAAAGATAATCGCTTAGACAGAGCTGATAGTTTATTTTCATCTTAACCGGACATTGATCACTGCAATAATTCATAATTCAATATATTGATACCCGATTTCTTTATCAACTGTTTGTTCAATTGAGACATAAGGGGTGATTTCAAAGCATTTTGAAAGTGACACACTTCCTTCTGCCAGTTGGTGGCGCTATAACTTTGACTCAAGTAGTCACATCCATGTGACACACTGCTGAAGTTTCATCGAGATCAGTTAATGTATGCAAAAGTTATAACACACTTCCTTGCTTTTATGCTTCCTTTGTGTGCTTTTTGGAGCTTCAAAGTTCATTTGCAATGTGTTCCACATTCAAACCAAAATATCTGACTTTCTGTTGCTCTGTTTGTTCACTTGAGACATAAGAGGGTGATTTCAAAGCATTTTGAAAGTGACACACTTCCTTCTGCCAGTTGGTGGCGCTATAACTTTGACTCACAATAGTCACATCCATGTGACAAACTACTGAAGTTTCATCGAGATCAGTTAATGTATGCAGACGTTATAACACACTTCCTTGCTATTTGCTCCCTTTATATGCTACCTTTATGGGGTTTTTGGAGCTTCAAAGTTTCCTTTGCAATGTGTTCCACATTCAAACCAAAATATCAGACTTTCTGTTGGTCTGAGCTAATGACTGTAAATTAGAAAGTTTGATGAGATGAGATTCCTGAGTTTTGTGACTCTAGGTCGAAGTATAAAACCAATACCCCACTTTTGTCAACAGGTGGCGCTACAGAGCCCCTGCACCACACATCAAAAAAGAATATTGAAGTTTGAAGCGCTGCCACGACAACACTATTTAAGATATCAATAATCCTTTCACATGTCTACATCTGCCGTGTGTTTACATTATACACATAAAGTTTTAAGTAAATCGGGTAAAAATAAGAGTGTGATTTCAAAGCATTTTGAAAGTGACACACTTCCTTGCCAGTTGGTGGCGCTATAACTTTGACTCACAATAGTCACATCCATGTGATCGGCCTCTTCCAGCGATCACACTGCTGCGGTTTCATCGAGATCAATTAATGTATGCAGAAGTTATAACACATTTCCTGTTTCACTTTTCGCGCTATAATTTCGTTTCCTTGCCACGGCCAAACCGTTCGAGATATCAAAAATCCGCTGTCAATTTTTCATCCTCAATGTCTTGACTTCATGCTGACCGAGTTTGGTGGCGATTGGTGGAATTCTCTGGGAGGAGTATTCCAAATTCCATTGCGTGCGTTTTTCAAACAACTCTAAATAGACGGTTTCCTGTTGGTCTGGGGTAAAAAGTAAAAGTATGAAGGATATATGAAACGATGAGATATATATGTGTACCGAGTTTCATATTATTACATGCAAGCGTGTTTGAGTTATAGACCAAGTTTTCGGACCCTGTTCCAGGGGGCGCTGTCGAGCCCCCCTGCCACGCCCGGGTACCAGCTTCAGCCCGGCCCTAATGACCGCAGGTTCTGACCCGTGTGCAAAGTTTCAAGAGTTTTTGAGCATGTTAAGAGCCCCAAAAGTGCCCTGTAAGTCTTAAAAAATAAAAAATAATAATAATAATAATAATAATAATAATAATAATAATAATCCTAACGAAAACAATAGGGTCCTACGCACTTTGTGCTTGGGTCCTAATTAAAGCTGCGAGCAGCGATGACGGGCCCAAGCCGGTGGCACCGCCACCCCCGTGCCTTTAGGGTTGCTGTGCACGATGGGCAATAACGTAACCTTGCTTTGACTGTCGAGAAGAAGATGTGTGCTGTAGAGCTCCAACGAACATTCGCAACGACAGCTCTCGACCTAGTTAGAAGCATTTCTTGTTTGCATGACATGTGGACTTAATAAATCCTTATCTTGAGCCAAATAAACAAGCTGACATTCAGTACAACCTGTGTCTTTTGTTTAGAACACATACAAATGTTATTTATGTACCGTTTTTGTACGGTACATAAATAAATAAAGCACCGTTTTTGAAGACTGCGCATGTGCGAACGTGCTCTACTATGTAAGAACGAGCCGATTATTGAATCTGGAAATGGGTGGGGCCTGTAACACCTTTAGGAACCAAACGTGCAACACTCATAAATACCGGTTGTAAATCACATTCCCTCACTCGTCTTTGAGATGGCTTCACGTGTTTGGATCGTCGGCAGTTCCATCATCCGCACACTGCATACTCGCTTCTGTGAGCAGCGCCTGGACGGAAACCTCGGTCTTCAGTGTGAGATCACCTGGGACGGCAGAGGAGGCAGACTCTGGGAGCAGCTGTTTCCAGCTCTGCGCTCTCTCAGGGCCAAAGCTACAGCTCCAGATATTCTCATTATTCACCTGGGAGGGAACAGTTTGTGTCGGGTGGGCCGCAACCGCCTCGATTTTCTTCGGAAATAAAGAGTGACCTGACCAAAGTCTTACAAATGTTTCCCAGAACCAGGCTGGTGTTTTCTGGCATTTTACCCCATCTAAATTGGAGAGGACAGACTGGCAGGACTGGCTATGGCATTGAACGAAGCCGGCGGTGGATCAACGGCGCCATGTCTGGCTTCTTGGCAGAGAGGCAGATGCGCTGCATTCACCACAGAAACATCGGCTTGTTCCATCTGTGCAGAGACGGAGTCCACCTGAGACCAGAGGGAAACCAGCTTCTGCCGAGCAACCTCCGAGAAGCTCTGCAGGTGGAACTCAGAAGATGAAGCAACAAATGTCCTTTTAAGGGCAGCAACAATGGCTCTTTTAAGAGCCACATTCACTCATTCAAATAAAAAGCATTTTCCAAGTGTGTGAAATTCGTTGTTCCTCACCTTACTTGATGTCAGGTTTCAGATGACTTGTTTTTAAATAAAAATGTCGATTCCTCTTATCCATTCCTTTGTAAGCATTTCAATATAACTTTCAAACCATTTAAGAATCGGTGCGCTGTTTTCTGTGCTGACCACAATCCAAAACGTGCCATAAAGCAGCGGTTCTCAAACTTTTTTGTTTTGGTTTATTTATATAAAGACACAGAGAATATTACTTGCCTTACCTGATTAGAATTATAAAAAAAATAACTAGGGAATCACTAAAACGAGAGAATTATTCTTATTTGATGATACTCTCAAAACATTCCACAACAAATCCTTGAAATTGAATGATATTCAGAACAGAACACCGAATAAAAAAACGCTCTCTTTACAATCAAAATGTTTTTACATTTGCGATGTATTTGGATGCTAAACTATTCTTTATTATAGGCTTTGTACTTTACTCACGCTCCAATACCGACGTAGAAAATCATCCGCTTTACATGCGTAAAAATATGCTTGGAAACATCACAGTGGAGCCGGTGCTTACTGTGAATGATACTGAATTGTACTACTGACTATTTAAACTAGGGCTGGGCGATATGGCAAAATATATTATCACGATATTTTTTTCCATATTGATCGATATCGATATTTGTTACGATATATAATTTAATAATGCTGCCCGTTTGAAAAGTATACTGATAATGATGCCTGAAGAAACCAGAAGGTTCAATAGTTGAACTATATAGTTTATTAACATAAATAAATAACAATGCAAACATTTAACTGTGCAAACATGGATTGGTTGAGAATATATTTTGTTATAAAAGAATATTGATAAACTTTAAATCTAAATGTTAACATTTTACTTTTAGCAAACATGCTTTATCTGCCTTGACAAAACAATGCAAGTTAGCTTGCCTTGTAACTGATTATAAAATATCAAACTAAAAGCTGTGACTACAGTACTATCACATCAAATTTCTTTGGCAGGGCAGCAAACATTTCAAAATGTTTGCAGAGGTACAACCAAGACAACAAATGTAAACAAGTGAACCACAAAGTCCCTGGCAGATTTAAGTACTTAACTGTCAGATAAATAAAATATTAATTGTGTACTGGTTTTAAATATCTCAAATGTTTTAGAGGTAGCAATCTGAGTAAAAAGTGCAAAATGTAAACATTGTAAACCAGTCACTATGCTACACCTTTTAGGTAGTGCTCATGTAACCCTAATTACCCTATTATAGGTTTTTTGCCAGAAAGACTAGTCTGCAAAACTTTTGGACGGAGTAACATTAACATGGGCCCGCATTTTCATACTCTCGGTGTGGTCGCTGGGATGGTACCGTTTCAGGTGACCGAAAAGGTTTTATTTGTGTTTCCCGCCTTGGTTATCACGGACCGACGGCATATTTCGCGAGACCGTCTTTATTTGCGCGTCGTCGCTTTTCAGATATCCAAACCACTTCCATATAATTGACGTCTTGTTACCTTTTTTGTCAACAATTTCCTCAGCTTTGGAAGATAGTTCGAGTTCGTCGTTTCCACTCATTTTTTCTTTACACTCACTTTCTTCACTGCCGGTAGCTCAAACAGTGCTCTGCTAGCAAATGGGCGTGTACTTAGACGCACAAGCCAAAATCTGCGTTCTGACTGGCTGTTGTCCGCTTATTTCTGCTTTGTAATAGGCTGTTAGGTCTATCCATATCGAGTAAACATGTCAAAAGTTTATCATCGTAGTCTAAATAAATATTATCGCGATGCCATATCGAGATCGCTTTTATCGCCCAGCCCTAATTTAAACAGAGTAATTTGTATATGTTAGGTTTACTATTTTATTATTATATTTTATTGCAGATATAATGAACAGGCTGCGATGTCAAGATTGCAATGATGGAGTGTGTGTGTGTGTGTATTTGTAACCTTAAGTAATCATGGTTTATTTATTCATTTATTTATTCATTTGTTCTTTTATTTATTTATTATTTAACATGCATGTGTGCATTATTAAAAGTACCATTGCAGCAACGAGAACGGGTCTGAGCCAAATTATGTTAAAGATGTGTTCTGGTGACTGGCGTGTTTTTAAACCAATCAGAGTAAATCGAGAGTTAGCGATTAGCTCATCTGATTGGCTACATGAAGAAGGTGGACCCGCCCTCCACTTCGCGCTCCCATTGGAACTACGTCATTTCAACAACAAATGGTAGATTTATCAGAAAATTAATCAGAAAGAAAATCAATCGCAAAGATCGCAAAACAATAATTATAAAAGTGGTTGTTTGCTGCCATTTTTTTTTGTTTTCTTAAAAATGTAAAACACAAGCATATATGTTTTATCACAGGTTTACAATAAAAATAAGAGTGTGATTTCAAAGCATTTTGAAATTTGATCATCATTCTCGGACGCTTTTGATACGCTCGGATGGATCAGCCCATCCCTACTTTCTTTAGACATATGTTTCATGTGTTGGTTTTAATAAAGACTCGAGTACTCATAAAACTCACAGAACGAAATATGCGTCACACTTTACTGCGTTCTCAACAACATGTACAAGTCTTCTTCATACGTTAAAACAACGAGAATACAGAAAATAGGCTTAGAACTCCACCTAGTGGTTATATTATAGAATTAAAGGAGAAATTACATGAGACAGCTTTATAACTGAAATGGCTTTAACTGAAATAGACTAAAGTTTAATATAACTATTCTGATAAGTGTATATTTCCAACATCATGTTTGTGTTATCAGTTTCTGTAAGTTTTTGTGACGTGTTTCAGAAAGATAATGGCTTAGACAGAGCAATAGTTTATTTTCATCTTAACCGGACATTAAAGTTGATCACTGCAATAATTCATAATTCAATATATTGATACCCGATTTCTTTATCAACTGTTTGTTCAATTGAGACATAAGGGGTGATTTCAAAGCATTTTGAAAGTGACACACTTCCTTCTGCCAGTTGGTGGCGCTATAACTTTGACTCACAGTAGTCACATCCATGTGACACACTGCTGAAGTTTCATCGAGATCAGTTAATATATGCAAAAGTTATAACACACTTCCTTGCTTTTATGCTTCCTTTGTGTGCTTTTTGGAGCTTCAAAGTTCATTTGCAATGTGTTCCACATTCAAACCAAAATATCTGACTCTAGGTCAAAGTATGAAACCAATACCCCACTTTTGTCTGAAGGTGGCGCTACTGAGCCCCTGCACCAGGCATCAAAAAGAAAATTCAAGTTTGAAGAGCTGCCACAACAACAGTATTTAAGATATCAATAATCCTTTCACACGTCTACATCTGCCGGGTGTTTACATTATACACATAGAGTTTGAAGTAAATCGTGTAACAATAAGTGGGTGATTTTAAAGCATTTTGAAAGTGACACACTTCCTTCTGCCAGTTGGTGGCGCTATAACTTTGACTCACAATAGTCACATCCATGCGATCGGCCTCTTACAGCGAACACACCGCTGAAGTTTCATCGAGATCAATTAATGTATGCAGAAGTTATAACACTCTGACTGTTTCTCGCTTTCGCCATCATTTCGCTTCTCGCCATGGCCAAACCGTTAGAGATATCAAAAATCTGCCGGCAATTTTTCATGCTCAATGTCTTGACATCATGCTGACCGAGTTTGGTGGCGATTGCTGGAATTCTCTGGGAGGAGTATTCCAAATTCCATTGCGTGCGTTTTCAAACAACCCTAAATAGACGGTTTCCTGTTGGTCTGGGGTAAAAAGTAAAAGTATGAAGGATATATGAAACGATGAGATCTATATGTGTACCCAGTTTCATATTATTACATGCAAGCGTGTTTGAGTTATAGACCAAGTTTTCGGACCCTGTTCCAGGGGCGCTGTCGAGCCCCCTGCCACGCTCGGGTACCAGCTTCAGCCCGGCCCTAATGACCGCAGGTTCTGACCCGTGTGCAAAGTTTCAAGAGTTTTTGAGCATGTTAAGAGCCCCAAAAGTGCCCCGTAAGTCGTAAAAAAAAAATAATAATAATAATAATAAATATAGCTGCAAGCAGCGATGGCGGGCCCAAGCCGGTGGCACCGCCACCCCGTGCCTTTAGGGTTGCTGTGCACGATGGGCAATAACGTAACCTCGCTTTGACTGTCGAGAAGATGTGTGCTGTAGAGCTTGCATCAGTGTGGGCTCTGCAAAAGTGCGCATCGAGGGCACATATCAACCACAAAGTATGCGTGAGCACCCTTCTGATACCTAAAATGAAAAAGTAGACACCCTACGGTCTCATGGAGTTAATGGACACATGAAATAAGTACACAAGACTGAAAATTCATATGAAGTGTGCCATTTGGGACAGGGTCTATGACCGTGAACCACAATAGTCACATCTATGAGGTAATTCAAATGTAGAATAATTTTTAATGTCATAGGATGTCATAGGTCAATATCTTTTGCAGCACTTAAATATGTTAATCCAGAAGGCCAGTATTTATCTGGAGGTCTTTGTACAGGTTTATTAATGTAATTATAATTTACGCTTATGTGTTCCTATGATATGCAATGGAAGTACATTTTTATGTTTAACATGGGTGTATTCACAATACATAGCATACTGATATAATATTTTAAGATTATTTATCATTATGTTAAGTACATCATTAAAGTTAAGATAGTAAATGTATTTATATATTTTGTAGTAGCTAATATAACAAGCAAGTACACTGCGGGAATTATGAATTATACCAATGGAGTCGTATGGATTGCTTTTATGCTGCCTTTATGTGCTTTCTGGAGCTTCAAAGATTAATTGGCAATGTGTTCCACATTCAAACTAAAATATCTGACTTTCTGTTGGTCGGAGCTAATGACTGTAAATTAGAAAGTTGTTCGGCTTGACGAGAACAATATACACGCCGAGTTTTGTAACTGTAGATAGAACTAACTAAGTTATAACACACTTTGTGTCCTTTTTTAGTCATAAATGAATTTCCTCGCCATGGCCAAAACGTTAGAGATATCAAAAATCCGTCCGCAATGTAGCATCCTCAATGTCTTGACTTCATGCTGACTGAGTTTGGTGGTGATTGGATTAATTCTCTAGGAGGAATATATATAATTCCAGAGCATGTGTTTCCAAACAACCCATAATAGCCGACTTCCTGTTGGGCTGGCGTAAAACTTAGAGCACGAAAGTTGTTCGGCCTGATGAGATCTATAAGTGTACCGAGTTTCATATTATTACATGCAAGCATGTTTGATATATGGACAAGTGTTCGGACCCCGTTCAAGGGGGCGCTATCGAGCCCCCCTGCCACGCCCGGGTACCAGATTCAGCCCGGCCCTGATGGCCGCGGGTTCTGACCCGTGTGCAAAGTTTCAAGAGTTTTTGAGCACGTTAAGAGCCCCAAAAGTGCCCCAATAGTCGTAAAAAAATAATAATCATAGTCATCCTAACCGAAAACAATAGGGCCTTGCCTTTTCAAGGCTTGGGCCCTAATAATAATCCTAACGAAAACAATAGGGCCTTGCCTTTTCAAGGCTTGGGCCCTAATAATAATAAATATAGCTGCAAGCAGCGATGGCGGGCCCAAGCCGGTGGCACCGCCACCCCCGTGCCTTTAGGGTCGCTGTGCACGATGGGCAATAACATAACCTCACTTTGACTGTCGAAAAGATGTGTGCTGTAGAGCTTGCATCAGTGTGGGCTCTGCAAAAGTGCGCATCGAGGGCACATATCAACCACATAGTATGCAAGAATATGTAACGAGGCACACGTGCCAGGTCTTGTGTGTCACACTTGTATAAGGTTCAATATAATTCGATATGGGCCAACTGATCAGAAGATAAGGAGCGGCTACTGGAGAGAGGGAAACAACACAGCAGGTAGGTGAAAACCAAGAGCTTTTTTTTACTGGTTGGAATCTTGTATTCGTTGAAGAAATTCCTAATTGCAATTTGTCTGGAGCATGTAAATCTCAATACTGTAATTTGACAACATACAATGTATGATAATGCTTACAATCAAATCTCTTTTTGAAATTCCAGGAAGTTGGACTCATCAACTCAAACAAATCAACTCAATTGACAACAGTTGTCATATACTTTGTATGAAAATGAAATAATAAAATGAAACTTGGAAAACTCAGACTCAGTTTGGTTATGACCCAATAACATCTTTAGAAACAATAAACAATGTTCTCAAAACAACATATTGCAACTTAATAACTCAAATCACTCTTTCAATTTAAAATGTAACAGTCTTTTCAGCCAAATGAATCAAATGTTCAAAATCCACTGAATTGATTCAGTTAGTGTCAGTTCAGAGTCAAATGACTCGGATCAAAAGAGTTTTTGACTCTTTAGAATCGTTCAGTTCAGAATCGATGTCTCTCCGTTCAAAGCTTGAGGAAAATTATGCAAAAACAAAGTCTCGGTCCAATTTGTCCGAAAACGAAAAGGTTTCTCATACCAGTTTCGATGAGTTCAAGATCAAAGTTCAATCAAATGGTCTCCATGGGTGGCTCGCCTTTTACATACGCTCATATGCGTTGCACGTATCCAGGATGTTGATCACAATTTCTCGGAAGAAACACACATACAAAAAAAAAAAAAAAAACAGCCTTGCAAAAACACAAGGCAGAACAATAATTAATCTTCCATTCAAACACTTTCATCAACAAATATCATGTATACACTTCAAACAACGTATTAACTCAATATCTTGACACTTACACACAACATTGTCACTTTTCATCGACTCGTTTGCATCTTCACATGTGATTAGCTTTAGCCCAACGTGCAAATTAACACTAGCTCACACACTATGCACAAGCGGCCTATATGAACTCTAATGTCACACTACTGATTTGCTGCTGCGTCTGCAACAGTTTCTTGTAAAATGTCAAGTCAATAAACAAAAAAACAACTCACCAAGGCAAGAATTTCACATCTTATTTTGCAAGAAGATAATTTGCGGTGCTTTTTGGCGCTCCGTGTATCTACATCGGTTTTTATTCTCGACTTCGGCGTCAGCTCTTCAAAGTTATCACTTTCACTCAAATGTAATCTTTTGATTGCATTCAAGTTTCTTTTCCTCAATATCTACTTTTTAATGAGGAGTATCTGCTTCGTCAGACTCGCTCGCTCTCTCCCAATGTTTTTTTGACAGCAGCAGTGTGGCCTGCGCAGTCTCAGTGCGCTGCTACCATTGGCTCCTTGGAGTGTCAGTCAATGCAGCACGATCCATAATTGGATGAAACACTTTCTCTTCAAAAGCACTCGTTGTTCTCTCTTATTCGATTTTTCTTAATTTTCCCATCTTTTTACACATCTCTCAACTCTTCTACTGGTAGCCTGGATCATCTGGGTTACAAATATCTCAGCTCTGTTGGTCCATTCAATGTAAGTAAATGAGAAGTGGTGTGAAACAGATCAATAATTAAGTCATTTTTTACTATAAATCTCTACTTTCACTTTCACAAGCTCTTCTCTCTTAAGAGTTCTTTTTCAGTTGTTTTTTTTTTTTTGGTGATTTACTTAAGCATATCACCCCTCCTGAGCAGGGTGGACAATTTATAGTAAAAATATAAAAATACTATATATATACTACATACAATATATACTATTTATCTTTTTCACACCCACACCTATAATATCCCTTCTGAAAGTATGGATTAAACCACTGGAGTGTTATGGGTTACTGTTATGTTGCATTTATGTAATTTTGGAGCTTCAAAGTTCCAACAGAGAAATTCCCTCCCTCCCCCTCCCCTCCCCACACACACACACAAAAAATGGCAGGGCCATTCTGTCTGTCAGAGAGAGAGACACAGAGAGAAAAAAACACAGAACTCCACAAACTCTGTCAGAGAGAGAAAAATTCCAAGAAATCCACATTCAAACCACAATATCTGACTTTCTGTTGGTCGGAGCTAATGACTGTAAATTAGAAAGTTGTTCGGCTTGACGAGAACAATATACACGCCGAGTTTTGTAACTGTAGATAGAACTAAGTTATAACACACTTCATGTGTCCTTTTTTAGTCATAAATCAATTTCCTCGCCACGGCCAAACCGTTCGAGACATCAAAAATCCGTCCGGTATGTAGCATCCTCAATGTCTTGACTTCATGCCGACCGAGTTTGGTGGCGATTGGATTCATTCTCTAGGAGGAATATATATAATTCCAGAGCACGTGTTTCCAAACAACCCATAATAGCCGACTTCCTGTTGGGCTGGCATAAAACTTAGAGCACGAAAGTTGTTCGTGTACCGAGTTTCATATTATTACATGCAAGCATGTTTGATATATGGACAAGTGTTCGAATCCCATTCCAGGGGGCGCTGTCGAGCCCCCCTGCCACGCCCGGGTACCATCCTCGGCCCGGCCCTGATGGCCGCGGGTTCCGACCCGTGTGCAAAGTTTCAAGAGTTTGAGCATGTTAAGGGCCCCAAAACCTTGAAAAACAAAAATAAAAGCATTCTCATTCAACAGCCAAATCACCCCCCTCCCCCCAGACACAGAGAGACGTAGGGTCAGTGAGAGAGGCAGAGAAAATTCTCCAAAACATCCACATTCAAACCAAAATAGCTGACTTTCTGTTGGTCTGAGCTAATGACTGTAAATTAGAAAGTTGTCCGGTTCGATGAGAACAATATAATTACTGAGTTTTGTGACTGTGGGTCAAAGTGTAAAGCAACCCCTCCACTTTTGTCAAAAGGTGGCGCTACTGAGCCCCTGCACCACGCCAGTTTCTGAAACGTTGCACATGTCTACTGGCTAATAAATGTGATGTGTCTGTCGAGTTTCATGCAATTTCAAGTATGCTAAGAGTCTCAAAAGCATCAAAAAAGAATATTCGAGTTTGAAGCGTTGCCGCGGCAACAGTATCAAAGATATCAATAATCCTTTCACATGTCTACATCTGCCGTGTGTTTACATTATACACCTAAAGTTTTAAGTAAATCGGGTAAAAATAAGAGGGTGATTTCAAAGCATTTTGAAAGTGACACACTTCCTTCTGCCAGTTGGTGGCGCTATAACTTTGACTCACAATAGTCACATCCATGCGATCAGCCTCTTACAGCGATCACGCTGCTGCGGTTTCATGGAGATCAATTAATGTATGCAGAAGTTATAACACACTTCCTGTTTCTCTTTTCGCGCCATCATTTCGTTTCCTCGCCATGGCCAAACCGTTCGAGATATCAAAAATCCGCAAACTATTTTTCATGCTCAATGTCTTGACTTCATGCTGACCGAGTTTCGTTGGCGATTGGTGGAATTCTCTAGGAGGAGTATTTCACATTCCATTGCATGCGTTTTCCAAAAACCCTAAATAGACGATTTCCTGTTGGGCTGAGGTAAAAAGTAAAAGTATGAAGGATATATGAAACGATGAGATCTATATGTGTACCAAGTTTCATATTATTACATGCAAGTGTGTTTGATTTATGGACCAAGTTTTCGGACCCTGTTCCAGGGAGCGCTGTCGAGCCCCCCTGCCACACCCGGGTACCAGCTTCAGCCCGGCCCTAATGGCCGCGGGTTCTGACCCGTGTGCAAAGTTTCAAGAGTTTTTGAGCACGTTAAGAGCCCCAAAAGTGCCCCAATAGTCGTAAAAAAAATAATAATAAATATAGCTGCAAGCAGCGATGGCGGGCCCAAGCCGGTGGCACCGCCACCCCCATGCCTTTAGGGTCGCTGGTGGCACCGCCACCCCCGTGCCTTTAGGGTCGCTGTGCACGATGGGCAATAACGTAACCTCGCTTTAACTGTCGAGAAGATGTGTGCTGTAGAGCTTGCACTGCAAAAGTGCGCATTGAGGGCACATATCAACCACAAAGTATGCGTGAGCACCCTTCCGATACCTAAAATGAAAAATGAGACACCCTACGGTCTCATGGAGTTAATGGACACATGAAATAAGTACACAAGACTGAAAATTCATATGAAGTGTGCCATTTAGGACAGGGCCTATGACCGTGAACCACAATAGTCACATCTATGAGATAATTCAAATGTAGAATAATTTTTGATGTCATAGGATGTCATAGGTCAATATCTTTTGCAGCACTTAAATGTGTTAATCCAGAAGGCCAGTATTTATCTGGAGGTCTTTGTACAGGTTTATCAATGTAATTATAATTTACGCTTATGTGTTCCTATGATATGCAATGGAAGTACATTTTTATGTTTAACATGAGTGTATTCACAATACATAGCATACGATATAATATCTTAAGATTATTTATCATTATGTTAAGTACATCACACAAATGTGACTGTATTCACCTGTAATGTCTCCAATAAGTACAGTATATTGGCCTGTATGGCCATGATATATTGCCTTAGCTAGACTTTAGCTAACCTATTACATTAGCTAGTAGCTCATGAGTCATGAATGTTAGCAAGACACAAGTTAACTATATTTGCTTTTGGCTAATTAGCTGTATAGTCGAGGCACTGTACACGACGCGAGGGAGGGAGAGAGGGAGGGCGGGCATCGACAAAATCTCATCTACCGACCTGATGTTTTGATTTTTTATTTAATAAATATATTTGTTTGACAGGAAGCTGTAGCAAACAGGAATATATATATTAATTTATTTATTAAAAAATAAAAATAAACACCCCAGAAAAAGGGCACTTTCTCTCGAGGAAGAAAAAGGGCAGGTGCTCAAACCCCCTTTGATGTCTATGTGTGCACGTGCACACGTGAGACATAACAGACTCCTCAATATATCATGTATTTTTACACTTTGTTGTATGAAATTGTCCGTTCAGACGCAAGCAGCAGCGAAAGCTAAATCTCATCGGCGTTCGAGCGAGCGTTAGACACGACGCGGCTCGATCGCTGTGTCACTCAATCTGCTCGCAAACATGTATTTGAGTTGTTTTCACATTTGTTGAGTTGAATAGTGTAAAATCGTTTGAACGTTCAAACAGGCAAACATTGTATACAACCGACAAACCTTCGTGAAGATGCGAGCAAAAATAATCTGTCAGACATAGAGCTGTCACGATAACTACTTTTTGTTGTGCGATATATTGCACATAAATTAATTGCGATAAACGATATTATTGTAATTTTCAGACCATTTTATGCCACTGATTACATAATGACAATATAATAGCATAATAATGCAAATACACTGTTTCAAAGAACAAAGAACATTTTATTCTTATTCTATTCAATATTTAGACATTGTGAAATGTGAAAATATATATCCCAAATAAATAAAACAAGTAAATAAATACACTTTCGTTAACAAAAACGTGCAAGGTATCAAGAACTAGATCAAAACAAAGTAGGCTAATATGTCAATTTAAACTTTTAAAGTGTCTCACACAAAGGCACAGATGCATCAACAGGACATTTCTGCTGCCAGATTAGTTTTTTAATTGTTAGGCAGATTCCGAGAAAGGAACACCAACATGTTTACCTTGTGGGGCTTAAGGCAGGATCTTACTGGGGTAACAATGTTACCAGCTGTGCTAAACAGTCTTTCTTATAGCGAGTTACGCTATCCGGGAGTGTGCGCCATTTCGCGCTGTCACGTTTATATTTGCACTGTCGGGAAAAGACATCTGCAACAGATAACTGTCTGGAAGAAGGCCCCTCTCCAACTCCAGCTGCAGTTGTTGTTCCCAGGTTGAAAAACTGCGTGGGATGGTTATGTTTTAGGTGCGATTTTAAGTTTGTTGTGTTGCCTCTTTTCGTTGCTACTGTTTTAAAACACAGTCGACATACCGGCTCGTTCACGTTAATTAATTAGCTCTCCTCTCTCGTTCGGCTTAAAGCCAAAATGTTCCCACACCGGAGCTGAAGATTGCAGCTTTGAAATCAATTCCATGTTGGACTCGTTCTTCCTAACTGGCTCGCTGGAGATGTCACGAAACAGAACACTTTAAAATGCAGTTGGTTCACGCCTTCTCTTCACCTGACGGTGTCCGCTCTCTCTCTCTCTCTGTGTGTGTGTGTGTGTGTGTGTGTGTGTGTGTGTGTGTGGACACGCTGCCTGAGCCCGCCTCCGACACAGAGTGCAGACAAGATGACAGAGGCAGCGCGATCAACTAAAATGTTGGTGACATTCATTTTAATGTAAAATGAATCTGATTATTATTTTTAATAATAAAACAAATTATCAGTTGCAATATATCGCGGCACCAAAAATGATCGCACTCATTTCCATATATCGTGCGATAAGTCGATATATTGACTATCGCGACAGCTCTAATCAGACAACCCTAAAACAACATCATACTCGGAAGTTTTGATACGTTAGGATCGATAAGCCCATCCCTACTTTCTTTAGACATATGTTTCATGTGTTGGTTTTAATAAAGACTCGGAGTACTCATAAAACTCACAGAACGAAATATGCGTCACACTTTACTGCGTTCTCAACAACATGTAAGTCTTCTTCATACGTTAAAACAACGAGAATACAGAAAATAGGCTTAGAACTCCACCTAGTGGTTATATTATAGAATTAAAGGAGAAATTACATGAGACAGCTTTATAACTTAAATGGCTTTAACTGAAATAGACTAAAGTTTAATATAACTATTCTGATAAGTGTATATTTCCAACATCATGTTTGTGTTATCCGTTTCTGTAAGTTTTTGTGACGTGTTTCAGAAAGATAATCGCTTAGACAGAGCGATAGTTTATTTTCATCTTAACCGGACATCACAGTTGATCACTGCAATAATTCATAATTCAATATATTGATACCCGATTTCTTTATCAACTGTTTGTTCAATTGAGACATAAGGGGTGATTTCAAAGCATTTTGAAAGTGACACACTTCCTTCTGCCAGTTGGTGGTGCTATAACTTTGACTCACAGTAGTCACATCCATGTGACACACTGCTGAAGTTTCATCGAGATCAGTTAATGTATGCAAAAGTTATAACACACTTCCTTGCTTTTATGCTGCCTTTATGTGCTTTTTGGAGCTTCAAAGTTCATTTGCAATGTGTTCCACATTAAACCAAAATATCTGACTTTCTGTTGGTCTGTTTGTTCACTTGAGACATAAGAGGGTGATTTCAAAGCATTTTGAAAGTGACACACTTCCTTCTGCCAGTTGGTGGCGCTATAACTTTGTCTCACAATAGTCACATCCATGTGACACACTGCTGAAGTTTCATCGAGATCAGTTAATGTATGCAGAAGTTATATCACACTTCCTTGTGTGCTACCTTTATGTGCTTTTTGGAGCTTCAAAGTTCATTTGCTATGTGTTCCACATTCAAACCACAATATCTGACTTTCTGTTGGTCGGAGCTAATGACTGTAAATTAGAAAGTTGTTCGGCTTGACGAGAACAATATACACGCCGAGTTTTGTAACTGTAGATAGAACTAACTAAGTTATAACACACTTTATGTGTCCATTTTTAGTCCTAAATCAATTTCCTTGCCACGGCCAAACCGTTCGAGATATCAAAAATCCGTCCGAATGTAGCATCCTCAATGTCTTGACTTCATGCCGACCGAGTTTGGTGGCGATTGGATTCATTCTCTAGGAGGAAAATATATAACTCCAGAGCACGTGTTTCCAAACAACCCATAATAGCCGACTTCCTGTTGGGCTGGCGTAAAACTTAGAGCACGAAAGTTGTTCGGCCCGATGAGATCTACAAGTGTACCGAGTTTCATATTATTACATGCAAGCATGTTTGATATATGGACAAGTGTTCGAATCCCATTCCAGGGGCGCTGTCGAGCCCCCTGCCACGCTCGGGTACCATCTTCAGCCCGGCCCTGATGGCCGCGGGTTCTGACCTGTGTGCAAAGTTTCAAGAGTTTTCGAGCACGTTAAGGGCCCCAAAACCTTGAAAAACTAAAAATAAAAGCATTTTCACTCTTCAGCAAAATCAGCACCCTCCCCACAGACACAGAGAGACGTAGGGTCAGTGAGAGAGGAGAGAAAATTCTCCAAAACATCCACATTCAAACCAAAATAGCTGACTTTCTGTTGGTCTGAGCTAATGACTGTAAATTAGAAAGTTGTCCGGCTCGATGAGAACAATATAATTACTGAGTTTTGTGACTGTGGGTCAAAGTGTAAAGCAACCCCCCCACTTTTGTCAAAAGGTGGCGCTACTGAGCCCCTGCACCACGCCCGTTTCTGAAACTTTGCACATGTCTACTGGCTAATAAATGTGATGTGTCTGTCGAGTTTCATGCAATTTCAAGTATGCTAAGAGTCTCAAAAGCATCAAAAAAGAATATTCTAGTTTGAAGCGTTGCCGCGGCGACAGTATCGAAGATATCAATAATCCTTTCACATGTCTACATCTGCCGTGTGTTTACATTATACACCTAATGTTTTAAGTAAATCGGGTAAAAATAAGAGGGTGATTTCAAAGCATTTTGAAAGTGACACACTTCCTTCTGCCAGTTGGTGGCGCTATAACTTTGACTCACAATAGTCACATCCATACGATCGGGCTCTTACAGCGAACACACTGCTGAAGTTTCATCGAGATCAATTCATGTATGCAGAAGTTATAACACACTTCCTGTTTCTCTTTTCGCGCCATCATTTCGTTTCCTCGCCATGGCCAAACCGTTCGAGATATCAAAAATCTGCTAACTATTTTTCATCCTCAATGTCTTGACTTCATGCTGACCGAGTTTCGTGGCGATTGGTGGAATTCTCTAGCAGGAGTATTTCACATTCCATTGCATGCATTTTCCAAAAAACCCTAAATAGACGATTTCCTGTTGGGCTGAGGTAAAAACTAAAAGTATGAAGGATATATGAAACGATGAGATCTATATGTGTACCAAGTTTCATATTATTACATGCAAGCGTGTTTGATTTATGGACCAAGTTTTCGGACCCTGTTCCAGGGGCGCTGTCGAGCCCCTGCCACGCCCGGTACCAGCTTCAGCCCGGCCCTAATGGCCGCGGGTTCTGACCCGTGTGCAAAGTTTCAAGAGTTTTTGAGCACGTTAAGAGCCCCAAAAGTGCCCCAATAGTCGTAAAAAAATAATAATAATAATTAAAGCTGCGAGCAGCGATGACGAGCCCAAGCCGGTGGCACCGCCACCCCGTGCCTTTAGGGTTGCTGTGCACGATGGGCAATAACGTAACCTCGCTTTGACTGTCGAGAAGAAGATGTGTGCTGTAGAGCTCCAACGAACATTCGCAACGACAGCTCTCGACCTAGTTAGAAGCATTTCTTGTTTGCATGACATGTGGACTTAATAAATCCTTATCTTGAGCCAAATAAACAAGCTGACATTCAGTACAACCTGTGTCTTTTGTTTAGAACACATACAAATGTTATTTATGTACCGTTTTTGTACGGTACATAAATAAATAAAGCACCGTTTTTGAAGACTGCGCATGTGCTGAACGTGCTCTACTATGTAAGAACGAGCCGATTATTGAATCTGGAAATGGGTGGGGCCTGTAACACCTTTAGGAACCAAACGTGCAACACTCATAAATACCGGTTGTAAATCACATTCCCTCACTCGTCTTTGAGATGGCTTCACGTGTTTGGATCGTCGGCAGTTCCATCATCCGCACACTGCATACTCGCTTCTGTGAGCAGCGCCTGGACGGAAACCTCGGTCTTCAGTGTGAGATCACCTGGGACGGCAGAGGAGGCAGACTCTGGGAGCAGCTGTTTCCAGCTCTGCGCTCTCTCAGGGCCAAAGCTACAGCTCCAGATATTCTCATTATTCACCTGGGAGGGAACAGTTTGTGTCGGGTGGGCGCAACCGCCTCGATTTTCTTCGGAAATAAAGAGTGACCTGACCGAAGTCTTACAAATGTTTCCCAGAACCAGGCTGGTGTTTTCTGGCATTTTACCCCGTCTAAATTGGAGAGGACAGACTGGCAGGACTGGCTATGGCATTGAACGAAGCCGGCGGTGGATCAACGGCGCCATGTCTGGCTTCTTGGCAGAGAGGCAGATGCGCTGCATTCACCACAGAAACATCGGCTTGTTCCATCTGTGCAGAGACGGAGTCCACCTGAGACCAGAGGGAAACCAGCTTCTGCCGAGCAACCTCCGAGAAGCTCTGCAGGTGGAACTCAGAAGATGAAGCAACAAATGTCCTTTTAAGGGCAGCAACAATGGCTCTTTTAAGAGCCACATTCACTCATTCAAATAAAAAGCATTTTCCAAGTGTGTGAAATTCGTTGTTCCTCACCTTACTTGATGTCAGGTTTCAGATGACTTGTTTTTAAATAAAAATGTCGATTCCTCTTATCCATTCCTTTGTAAGCATTTCAATATAACTTTCAAACCATTTAAGAATCGATGCGCTGTTTTCTGTGCTGACCACAATCCAAAACGTGCCATAAAGCAGCGGTTCTCAAACTTTTTTGTTTTGGTTTATTTATATAAAGACACAGAGAATATTACTTGCCTTACCGGATTAGAATTATTAAAAAAATAACTAGGGAATCACTAAAACGAGAGAATTATTCTTATTTGATGATACTCTCAAAACATTCCACAACAAATCCTTGAAATTGAATGATATTCAGAACAGAACACGAATAAAAAAACGCTCTCTTTACAATCAAAATGTTTTTACATTTGCGATGTATTTGGATGCTAAACTATTCTTTATTATAGGCTTTGTACTTTACTCACGCTCCAATACCGACGTAGAAAATCATCCGCTTTACATGCTCAAAAATATGCTTGGAAACATCACAGTGGAGCGGTGCTTACTGTGAATGATACGAATTGTACTACTGACTATTTAAACTAGGGCTGGGCGATATGGCAAAATATATTATCACGATATTTTTTTCCATATTGATCGATATCGATATTTGTTACGATATATAATTTAATAATGCTGCCCGTTTGAAAAGTATACTGATAATGATGCCTGAAGAAACCAGAAGGTTCAATAGTTGAACTATATAGTTTATTAACATAAATAAATAACAATGCAAACATTTAACTGTGCAAACATGGATTGGTTGAGAATATATTTTGTTATAAAAGAATATTGATAAACTTTAAATCTAAATGTTAACATTTTACTTTTAGCAAACATGCTTTATCTGCCTTGACAAAACAATGCAAGTTAGCTTGCCTTGTAACTGATTATAAAATATCAAACTAAAAGCTGTGACTACAGTACTATCACATCAAATTTCTTTGGCAGGGCAGCAAACATTTCAAAATGTTTGCAGAGGTACAACCAAGACAACAAATGTAAACAAGTGAACCACAAAGTCCCTGGCAGATTTAAGTACTTAACTGTCAGATAAATAAAATATTAATTGTGTACTGGTTTTAAATATCTCAAATGTTTTAGAGGTAGCAATCTGAGTAAAAAGTGCAAAATGTAAACATTGTAAACCAGTCACTATGCTACACCTTTTAGGTAGTGCTCATGTAACCCTAATTACCCTATTATAGGTTTTTTGCCAGAAAGACTAGTCTGCAAAACTTTTGGACGGAGTAACATTAACATGGGCCCGCATTTTCATACTCTCGGTGTGGTCGCTGGGATGGTACCTTTTCAGGTGACCGAAAAGGTTTTATTTGTGTTTCCCGTCTTGGTTATCACCGACCGACGGCATATTTCGCAGACCGTCTTTATTTGCGCTGTCGTCGCTTTTCAGATATCCAAACCACTTCCATATAATTGACGTCTTGTTACCTTTTTTGTCAACAATTTCCTCAGCTTTGGAAGATAGTTCGAGTTCGTCGTTTCCACTCATTTTTCTTTACACTCACTTTCTTCACTGCCGGTAGCTCAAACAGTGCTCTGCTAGCAAATGGGCGTGTACTTAGACGCACAAGCCAAAATCTGCGTTCTGACTGGCTGTTGTCCGTTTATTTCTGCTTTGTAATAGGCTGTTAGGTCTATCCATATCGAGTAAACATGTCAAAAGTTTATCATCGTAGTCTAAATAAATATTATCGCGATGCCATATCGAGATCGTTTTATCGCCCAGCCCTAATTTAAACAGAGTAATTTTTATATGTTAGGTTTACTATTTTATTATTATATTTTATTGCGGATATAATGAACAGGCTGCGATGTCAAGATTGCAATGATGGAGTGTGTGTGTGTGTGTGTATTTGTAACCTTAAGTAATCATGGTTTATTTATTCATTTATTTATTCATTTGTTCTTTTATTTATTTATTATTTAACATGCATGTGTGCATTATTAAAAGTACCATTGCAGCAACGAGAACGGGTCTGAGCCAAATTATGTTAAAGATGTGTTCTGGTGACTGGCGTGTTTTAAACCAATCAGATAAGAGTAAATCGAGAGTTAGCGATTAGCTCATCTGATTGGCTACATGAAGAAGGTGGACCCGCCCTCCACTTCGCACTCCCGTTGGAACTACGTCATTTCAACAACAAATGGTAGATTTATCAGAAAATTAATCAGAAAGAAAATCAATCGCAAAGATCGCAAAACAATAATTATAAAAGTGGTTGTTTGCTGCCATTTTTTTGTTTTCTTAAAAATGTAAAACACAAGCATATATGTTTTATCACAGGTTTACAATAAAAATAAGAGTGTGATTTCAAAGCATTTTGAAATTTGATCATCATTCTCGGACGTTTTGATACGTTCGGATCGATCAGCCCATCCCTACTTTCTTTAGACATATGTTTCATGTGTTGGTTTTAATAAAGACTCGGAGTACTCATAAAACTCACAGAACGAAATATGCGTCACACTTTACTGCGTTCTCAACAACATGTACAAGTCTTCTTCATACGTTAAAACAACGAGAATACAGAAAATAGGCTTAGAACTCCACCTAGTGGTTATATTATAGAATTAAAGGAGAAATTACATGAGACAGCTTTATAACTGAAATGGCTTTAACTGAAATAGACTAAAGTTTAATATAACTATTCTGATAAGTGTATATTTCCAACATCATGTTTGTGTTATCAGTTTCTGTAAGTTTTTGTGACGTGTTTCAGAAAGATAATGGCTTAGACAGAGCAATAGTTTATTTTCATCTTAACCGGACATTAAAGTTGATCACTGCAATAATTCATAATTCAATATATTGATACCCGATTTCTTTATCAACTGTTTGTTCAATTGAGACATAAGGGGGTGATTTCAAAGCATTTTGAAAGTGACACACTTCCTTCTGCCAGTTGGTGGCGCTATAACTTTGACTCACAGTAGTCACATCCATGTGACACACTGCTGAAGTTTCATCGAGATCAGTTAATATATGCAAAAGTTATAACACACTTCCTTGCTTTTATGCTTCCTTTGTGTGCTTTTGGAGCTTCAAAGTTCATTTGCAATGTGTTCCACATTCAAACCAAAATATCTGACTCTAGGTCAAAGTATGAAACCAATACCCCACTTTTGTCTGAAGGTGGCGCTACTGAGCCCCTGCACCAGGCATCAAAAAGAAAATTCAAGTTTGAAGAGCTGCCACAACAACAGTATTTAAGATATCAATAATCCTTTCACACGTCTACATCTGCCGGTGTTTACATTATACACATAAAGTTTGAAGTAAATCGTGTAACAATAAGTGGGTGATTTTAAAGCATTTTGAAAGTGACACACTTCCTTCTGCCAGTTGGTGGCGCTATAACTTTGACTCACAATAGTCACATCCATGCGATCGGCCTCTTACAGCGAACACACCGCTGAAGTTTCATCGAGATCAATTAATGTATGCAGAAGTTATAACACTCTGACTGTTTCTCGTTTCCGCCATCATTTCGTTTCCTCGCCACGGCCAAACCGTTAGAGATATCAAAAATCTGCCGGCAATTTTTCATGCTCAATGTCTTGACATCATGCTGACCGAGTTTGGTGGCGATTGGTGGAATTCTCTGGGAGGAGTATTCCAAATTCCATTGCGTGCGTTTTCAAACAACCCTAAATAGACGGTTTCCTGTTGGTCTGGGGTAAAAAGTAAAAGTATGAAGGATATATGAAACGATGAGATCTATATGTGTACCCAGTTTCATATTATTACATGCAAGCGTGTTTGAGTTATAGACCAAGTTTTCGGACCCTGTTCCAGGGGCGCTGTCGAGCCCCCTGCCACGCCCGGTACCAGCTTCAGCCCGGCCCTAATGACCGCAGGTTCTGACCCGTGTGCAAAGTTTCAAGAGTTTTTGAGCATGTTAAGAGCCCCAAAAGTGCCCGTAAGTCGTAAAATAAAATAATAATAATAATAATAATAAATATAGCTGCGAGCAGCGATGGCGGGCCCAAGCCGGTGGCACCGCCACCCCGTGCCTTTAGGGTCGCTGTGCACGATGGGCAATAACGTAACCTCGCTTTGACCGTCGAGAAGACGTGTGCTGTAGAGCTCGCATCAGCGTGGGCTCTGCAAAAGTTCGCATGGAGGGCACATATCAACCACAAAGTATGCGTGAGCACCCTTCCGATACCTAAAATGAAAAATGAGACACCCTACGGTCTCATGGAGTTAATGGACACACGAAATAAGTACACAAGACTGAAAATTCATATGAAGTGTGCCATTTGAGACAGGGACAGTGCCTAGGACCGTGAACCACAATAGTCACATCTATGAGGTAATTCAAATGTAGAATAATTTTTGATGTCATAGGTCAATATCTTTTGCAGCACTTAAACGTGTTAATCCAGAAGGCCAGTATTTATCCGGAGGTCTCTGTTCAGGTTTATTAATGTAATTATAATTTACGCACTGCTGAAGTTTCATCGAGATCAGTTAATGTATGCAGAAGTTATAACACACTTCCTTGCTTTTATGCTGCCTTTATGTGCTTTTTGGAGCTTCAAAGTTCATTTGCAATGTGTTCCACATTCAAACCAAAATATCTGACTTTCTGTTGGTCTGTTTGTTCACTTGAGACATAAGAGGGTGATTTAAAAGCATTTTGAAAGTGACACACTCCCTTCTGCCAGTTGGTGGCGCTATAACTTTGTCTCACAATAGTCACATCCATGTGACACACTGCTGAAGTTTCATCGAGATCAGTTAATGTATGCAGAAGTTATAACACACTTCCTTGCTTTTATGCTGCCTTTATGTGCTTTTTGGAGCTTCAAAGTTCATTTGCAATGTGTTCCACATTCAAACCAAAATATCTGACTTTCTGTTGGTCTGTTTGTTCACTTGAGACATAAGAGGGTGATTTCAAAGCATTTTGAAAGTGACACACTTCCTTCTGCCAGTTGGTGGCGCTATAACTTTGACTCACAGTAGTCACATCCATGCGACCGGCCTCTTCCGCAAACACACTGCTGAAGTTTCATCGAGATCAGTTAATGTATGCAGAAGTTATAACACACTCCTTCTTTTATGTTACTTTTGATGTGCTTTTTGGAGCTTCAAAGTTAATTTGAAATGTGTTCCACATTCAAACCAAAATATCTGATTTTCTGTTGGTCTGTTTGTTCACTTGAGACATAAGAGGGTGATTTCAAAGCATTTTGAAAGTGACACACTTCCTTCTGCCAGTTGGTGGCGCTATAACTTTGACTCACAGTAGTCACATCCATGCGACCGGCCTCTTCCCATAAACACACTGCTGAAGTTTCATCGAGATCAGTTAATGTATGCAGAAGTTATAACACACTCCCTTCTTTTATGTTACTTTTGATGTGCTTTTGGAGCTTCAAAGTTAATTTGAAATGTGTTCCACATTCAAACCAAAATATCTGACTTTCTGTTGGTCTGAGCTAATGACTGTAAATTAGAAAGTTGTTCGGCCCGACGAGATCTAGAAGTGTTCCGAGTTTCATATTATTACATGCAAGCATGTTTGATATATGGACAAGTGTTTGAATCCCATTCCAGGTGTCGCTGTCGAGCCCCCTGCCACGCCCGGGTACCAGATTCAGCCCGGCCCTGATGGCCGCGGGTTCTGACCTGTGTGCAAAGTTTCAAGAGTTTTCGAGCATGTTAAGGGCCCCAAAAGTCCCAGAAACCTTGAAAAACAATCAAACAATCAAAAAGCAAATCTAAACCCAACAGAGAACCCCCCTCCCTCCCCACACACACACACACACAAAAAAAATTTGGCAGGCCCATTCTGTCTGTCAGACAGAGAGACACTGAGAGAAAAAAACACAGAAAGGGAGGAGGAGGGTCACTCAGAAAGAGAAAAATTTTAAGAAATCCACATTCAAACCACAATATCTGACTTTCTGTTGGTCGGAGCTAATGACTGTAAATTAGAAAGTTGTTCGGCTCGACGAGAACAATATACACGCCGAGTTTTGTAACTGTAGATAGAACTAACTAAGTTATAACACACTTCATGTGTCCATTTTTAGTCATAAATCAATTTCCTCGCCACGGCCAAACCGTTCGAGATATCAAAAATCCGTCCGAATGTAGCATCCTCAATGTCTTGACTTCATGCCGACCGAGTTTGGTGGCGATTGGATTCATTCTCTAGGAGGAAAATATATAATTCCAGAGCACGTGTTTCCAAACAACCCATAATAGCCGACTTCCTGTTGGGCTGGCGTAAAACTTAGAGCACGAAAGTTGTTCGGCCCGACGAGATCTACAAGTGTACCGAGTTTCATATCATTACATGCAAGCATGTTTGATATATGGACAAGTGTTCGAATCCCATTCCAGGGGCGCTGTCGAGCCCCCTGCCACGCTCGGGTACCATCTTCGGTCCGACCCTGATGGCCGCGGGTTCCGACCCGTGTGCAAAGTTTCAAGAGTTTTCGAGCACGTTAAGGGCCCCAAAACCTTGAAAAACAAAAATAAAAGCATTCTCACTCATCAGCCAAATCAGCACCCTCCCCCAGACACAGAGAGACGTAGGGTCAGTGAGAGAGGCAGAGAAAATTCTCCAAAACATCCACATTCAAACCACAATATCTGACTTTCTGTTGGTCTGAGCTAATGACTGTAAATTAGAAAGTTGTCCGGCTCGATGAGAACAATATAATTCTTGAGTTTTGTGACTGTGGGTCAAAGTGTAAAGCAACCCCCACTTTTGTCAAAAGGTGGCGCTACTGAGCCCCTGCACCACGCCCGTTTCTGAAACTTTGCACATGTGTACTGGCTAATAAATGTGATGTGTCTGTCGAGTTTCATGCAATTTCAAGTATGCTAAGAGTCTCAAAAGCATCAAAAAGAATATTCGAGTTTGAAGCGTTGCCGTGGCGACAGTATCGAAGATATCAATAATCCTTTCACATGTCTACATCTGCCGTGTGTTTACATTATACACCTAAAGTTTTAAGTAAATCGGGTAAAAATAAGTGGGTGATTTCAAAGCATTTTGAAAGTGACACACTTCCTTCTGCCAGTTGGTGGCGCTATAACTTTGACTGACAATAGTCACATCCATGCGATCGGCTTCTTCCAGCGATCACGCTGCTGCGGTTTCATGGAGATCAATTAATGTATGCAGAAGTTATAACACACTTCCTGTTTCTCTTTTCGCGCCATCATTTCGTTTCCTCGCCACGGCCAAACCGTTAGAGATATCAAAAATCTGCCGGCAATTTTTCATGCTCAATGTCTTGACATCATGCTGACCGAGTTTGGTGGCGATTGGTGGAATTCTCTGGGAGGAGTATTCCAAATTCCATTGCGTGTGTTTTCAAACAACCCTAAATAGGCGGTTTCCTGTTGGTCTGGGGTAAAAAGTAAAAGTATGAAGGATATATGAAACGATGAGATCTATACGTGCATCGAGTTTCATATTATTACATGCAAGCGTGTTTGAGTTATAGACCAAGTTTTCGGACCCTGTTCCAGGGGCGCTGTCGAGCCCCTGCCACGCCCGGTACCAGCTTCAGCCCGGCCCTGACAGCCGCGGGTTCTGACCCGTGTGCAAAGTTTCAAGAGTTTTTGAGCACGTTAAGAGCCCCAAAAGTGCCCCAATAGTCGTAAAAAAAATAATAATAATAATAATAATCCTACGAAAACAATAGGGTCCTACGACTTTGTGCTTGGGCCCTAATAATAATAATAATAATAATCCTAACGAAAACAATAGGGTCCTACGACTTTGTGCTTGGGCCCTAATTAAAGCTGCCTGAGCGGCTATAGCGACGATGGCCCAAGCGGTGGCACGCCACCCTGGGCCTTTAGGGTCGCCAGCGCACGGCGGGCAATAACGTAAGCTCGCTTCGACCGTCGAGAAGATGTGTGCAAATTCCAAGAAATCCACATTCAAACCAAAATATCTGACTTTCTGTTGGTCTGTTTGTTCACTTGAGACATAAGGGGTGATTTAAAAGCATTTTGAAAGTGACACACTTCCTTCTGCCAGTTGGTGGCGCTATAACTGACTCACAATAGCAACATCCATGCGATCGGCCTCTTACAGCGAACACACTGCTGAAGTTTCAGTCGAGATCAATTAATGTATGCAGAAGTTATAACAGACTTCCTGTTTCTCTTACTGCCTTCTGCCAGTTATTATAGGCTTTGTACTTTACTCACGCTCCAATACCGGCGTAGAAAATCATCCTCTTTACATGCGTAAAAATATGCTTGGAAACATCACAGTGGAGCGGTGCTTACTGTGAATGATACTGAATTGTACTACTGACTATTTAAACAGAGTAATTTTTATATGGTAGGTTTACTATTTTATTATTATATTTTATTACGGCTATAATGAACAGGCTGCAATGTCAAGATTGCAATGATGGAGTGTGTGTGTGTGTGTGTATTTGTAACCTTAAAGGGGTCATATAATGCCATTTTTGTACAAGTTAATATGAATCTTTAGGGTCTAAATGAAAACTTTGTAATATACTTTTATTAAAAATTCTCATTAGTATTTTAAGAAAACACTAATTTTAACTGCTCAAAAACAGCTCCGTTTTCAGCACGCCGTTTCAGTGCATATGACTTTAAATGATAATGAGGTTTGGTCACCCGCCCCTCCCTCCGTTCTGGGGAATTCTAGTCTTGAATCATATGCATTTGCAAGATGTAAACAGTATTTTGCCAGTATTGTGTTACCATTCATCTTCATGCAGTTATAACTGTTTTTTGACATTACTTCTTAATCAGTAACATACAAGTAAACCAGGTGTAACTTAGTGTTACCATGTTAACTGTAACACCTGCGTACACAGTTTTTAATAACACAATAACCATAACGCGTTGTTCATTATAAACGTGGGATTATGAATTATATTGAGAACGTCGTAGCGTTATGGAAAACATGCCGTAATGTACCCTGAGTGTAAACATTAGCCACATGCAGTTTAGCGTTGTTTTGGTTAAACTCACCTCTGAATGCCGCTTTACCTGCAGTTGAGCGTTGTTAAACTCACCGATGAATGGGGTTGTACACCACAATGAGCGTTGTTAAACTCACCGATGAATGCGGTTGCCTATGAGCAGCTAAACCTTTGCTGAGAGGGCACTTTGATATCAGATTGTGAGGGTTTTTAAACATAAAAAAACTGTTGGAGGGCCAGATAAAGATGATCTGGGGCCACCATTATACTAGCCCTGCCATAGATCATTTATTGTAGCCTATTCCTTTTTATTTTTATTTATTGCAGTCTCGACCCATTCGCAGCAGACCATTGCGGTGAGCTTACCCAAGACGTCAAATTTCAACGCTACAGGCTCCGGTTCAGAGATATATAGAAGTCTATCGGACTACCCTGCACGTTATGTTTGCTCTCCTGATCACAACAGAAGTGGCGTAGATAGTGGCGTGTGCAAAACTGTCCCAATTCTGCTTTTCACAGCTTCGGGCCCTTAGCGACTTACTCCGCTAAGTGCACTTTCAACAAGTGTCCACTTCGAGGAAGGCCTTAGGGCATAGTGTGCATATTGGGACAGGGCCTTCCTGTTTTCGGTCGAAGTCCACAGTAGTCGATTGTCGAGGTTAACGCAGCGATCATTGGTAACTAAGCAATTCAAGAGAACGCGCCCCATTTAAGTCAACAGGGTGCAACAGAGTTCTCAACAGAAAATACCACTCTAATCACCCTTTTGCTAATGAAAAAATAATAATCTATAAACAAAGTCGTAACAGCTAAAATAATTTTAGCTCAAATTTATTTATTTGCTAAAATAAAACATTTACTTACTTTCACATGTTTCATTAAGTCCTCGGCAGTTGCATGACCCATGAACTGGGATCCCAGGTATCTTGACTGCACCTGCCCGCCCTCCCAAAAACGTACGTGCAGGTCCAGCTGTTTCGTTTTGGTGGTGCGATTAAGACTTTCGTCGAACATCAGCACGAACGGTCCCGTGATTTTGGAAATTAGTCATCATCCGCTATTCCAAAGCGCTAATGGCTGATGGCTGTCGTTTGCTGGAGACCCTTCACAGCAGTTAGATGTTTTTCACTTTTTGAATGAGACTCCAGCCCGTACACCCAACATTCCCAATTTAATAGCTTTCTTGCATAAGCAGTAGGCTTCAAATGCGTTATTTGCAACTGGCTTTAACCAAGCACGAAATTCAGATTTTTCAAGCCAAGTATCGCTAAACTTGCACTTCCTCATAGCTGAATAAAATCCGTTTAACGTCTTTCTGTGGTATCCGAGAGACTCGCGCCAATAACACGAAGCTCAAAGCTGATTGGCTGTTGCATGTTGGTCTATTTTGTAGTCATAATACAGCGAATTATATTTGGACTAGTGAAAAAGAAACTACAACACCACGGAATTAAAAAAAAACATTCCAAAGCGCTGCGGGAGCATTTAAATGAGATTTACATGGACGTAGGAAAATTAAGACCTGTTAAAAATTATTTAAGACCTAGAACACAATACTTCAGCAAATTTAAGACTTTTAAGGCCTTAAATTGTGATTTTGAAATTTTAGACTTTTTAAGACTTTTTAAGACCCCGTGGAAACCCTGTTCTGAGTAAAATCACCAAAGCAATGACGCTCACGACTCCCGTTGAAGTATCCAGCATCTCTAAGGTCTGCAAATAACTCCATCCAGAACTGAGACGTATATACATGTTTAAGAGTCCTCAAGCTGATGTTTACACGTGTACAGCGTCACGAGTGGCCCTCGTTAAAATATTGAACGCTAATGATGCAGTATGTCTTGTTTTTCCGTCTGGTCCGCGTCTTTTAAAAACTCCAAACACCGTTCTCAACAGTCAACACGTACAAGTCTTCTTCTTACGTTAAAACAACGAGAATACAGAAAATGTGCTTAGACCTCCACCTAGTGGTTATATTATAGAATTAACCTGTTAACCGTTGCCAGAGCGCTGGCGCTCTGAAGCGTTTTTTTTTTTTAAATAGTTCAAAGTTACTATCAGATTTAATGTTATTACCTTGACAAACTATACATCATTAAAAAGATATAAGACTCAAGGTTCAGTATTTGACCACTATTGTATTCTGAGAAACTTATAGTGACAGTTATGTCTTAATTTGTGTCTGGAGTTATGTAATCACAAAAATGAGTCGATACCTTTAATATGAATTATGAGCGTCAGCCGCTCTCATTCAGAAAAAAACTCCTGTGAGATCGTCATGACAGCCTTGACAAAACAACGTCCCTCAGGGCTTTTAGCTCAAAAATGTGCAGATTTGGAGAAATATTGATAGATTCTCATAGGTTTACATCAGATTTATATAGACAGGAATCATATTTATTGAATATATACCCAAATGCGTCGATGTAATCATTATGAGCGCTTGAGACTCTGATGTATTGTGTTATCAATCCATACTGGCAGCCTGAGGGCGCCGCGCTCTGTGCACAGTATATGGAACTCCATATATGGAACACACGAAGAAGTGCCATAATCATTTGACATTCCAGGAAGTCCCTGACACAACAAAGCTATCAGAGATCGCTGTAACTGCAGATAAAGATGTTTTGAAGACAATAAACATGATTGCAATGATATTTGATTTATCTGTGTTCTTTGAGCCATGTCAGGTATTTTCATAATAATAGATTATATTGATAATGTAATGCTAATCGATATAGACTTTATCATCGTGCAGAATACTATAAAATAATATATTTTCTGTCTGATTTTTTTATCTGAAACCAAATCAGAGCACAAAAGGTTATTTAAAACACTCGACTTGTGCTATAAAGTAAGTTTTAGAGCACAAACATGGTTTTAATCTCATAAATTGTCGTGTATTGATGGTGTGCTAAGCTAATATGCTAGCTAGCTTGGTGCACCTGCTACCTAGCTGTTATTTTTATGAATATTTTTAAATAGGACTGCTTGCTGAAATGTTTCTTTTTTCAAGAAGGTCATTTTATATAGTTTAAAATGTAAGGTGAGAACTTTGAGAACTTTCCTAAAAGAGATTAGGGATTGAAACAGTGTGAATAGCCAGTCGTTAGTAATTATAATGCAGACAAAAGAAAAGCATATTTAGAGCCATAACCAGGCTGGAGAGGTGTGAATGTGTGCAGGGGAGACTGAGACTGAATGGAGATCGTTTACACCACATAAATAAACAGAGACAATAGACTGAATAGATGCTTAGAACATGACAATAAACATCAGTTTGCATTTTAGAGTCTAATCAAAATAAAGTGGTATGACATGATCTTGAAAAACATTTAACTAAATACAGAGTTTTAGACTTGTCATCTTCAGATTTTAAATATAACATGGCCAGACATGTGGCTTTAGCTGCAGTGCATTTCTAGATTGCTGCAATGCCAACTTCAATTTTATTTTCATGAAAATATTTCATAAAAATAAATTTCTAATAACTTGACAAAACTTTGAAGCTATTTATAACTATTTTTTTTCATTATGACAATAATTAATTCTACATTTACAATAAACTGCCAGGTGTCAGCTTTCAAATGGGATCATACTTGTGCTTTTAGAACAAATGGTTTATGAACTGTATCTGTTTCAGTTTGGGTATGCCATTTCTGGGGATTTTTCAAAAGTGGGGTTGCAGCTTAACAGGTTAAAGGAGAAATTACATATGAGACAGCTTTATAACTGAAATGGCTTTAACTGAAATAGACAAGTTTAATATAACTATTCTGATAAGTGTATATTTCCAACATCATGTTTGTGTTATCCGTTTCTGTAAGTTTTTGTGACGTGTTTCAGAAAGATAATCGCTTAGACAGAGTAATAGTTTATTTTCATCTTAACCGGACATCACAGTTGATCAATGCAATAATTCATAATTCAATATATTGATACCGATTTCTTTATCAACTGTTTGTTCAATTGAGACATAAGGGGTGATTTCAAAGCATTTTGAAAGTGACACACTTCCTTCTGCCAGTTGGTGGCGCTATAACTTTGACTCACAATAGTCACATCCACGCGACCGGCCTCTTCCAGTGAAGAAACTGCTGAAGTTTCATCGAGATCAAGTAATGTATGCAGAAGTTATAACACACTTCCTTGCTGTTTAAGCTGCATTTATGTGCTTTTTTGAGCTTCAAAGTTCTTGTGCAATGTGTTCCACATTCAAACCAAAATATCTGACTGTAGGTCAAAGTATGAAACCAATACCCCACTTTTGTCTGAAGGTGGCGCTACTGAGCCCCTGCACCAGGCATCAAAAAAGAAAATTCAAGTTTGAAGAGCTGCCACGACAACAGTATTTAAGATATCAATAATCCTTTCACACGTCTACATCTGCCGGTGTTTACATTATACACATAAAGTTTGAAGTAAATCGTGTAAAAATAAGTGGGTGATTTTAAAGCATTTTGAAAGTGACACACTTCCTTCTGCCAGTTGGTGGCGCTATAACTTTGACTCACAATAGTCACATCCATGCGATCGGCCTCTTACAGCGAACACACCGCTGAAGTTTCATCGAGATCAATTAATGTATGCAGAAGTTATAACACTCTGACTGTTTCTCGTTTCTCGCCATCATTTCGTTTCTCGCCACGGCCAAACCGTTAGAGATATCAAAAATCTGCCGGCAATTTTTCATGCTCAATGTCTTGACATCATGCTGACCGAGTTTGGTGGTGATTGGTGGAATTCTCTGGGAGGAGTATTTCACATTCCATTGCGTGCGTTTTCAAACAACCCTAAATAGACGATTTCCTGTTGGTCTGGGGTAAAAAGTAAAAGTATGAAGGATATATGAAACGATGAGATCTATATGTGTACCGAGTTTCATATTATTACATGCAAGCGTGTTTGAGTTATAGACCAAGTTTTCGGACCCTGTTCCAGGGGCGCTGTCGAGCCCCTGCCACGCCCGGGTACCAGCTTCAGCCCGGCCCTAATGACCGCAGGTTCTGACCCGTGTGCAAAGTTTCAAGAGTTTTTGAGCACGTTAAGAGCCCCAAAAGTGCCCCTAAAGTCGTAAAAAAATAATAATAATAATAATAATTAAAGCTGCGAGCAGCGATGATGGGCCCAAGCCGGTGGCACCGCCACCCCCGTGCCTTTAGGGTTGCTGTGCACGATGGGCAATAACGTAACCTCGCTTTGACTGTCGAGAAGAAGATGTGTGCTGTAGAGCTCCAACGAACATTCGCAACGACAGCTCTCGACCTAGTTAGAAGCATTTCTTGTTTGCATGACATGTGGACTTAATAAATCCTTATCTTGAGCCAAATAAACAAGCTGACATTCAGTACAACTTGTGTCTTTTGTTTAGAACACATACAAATGTTATTTATGTACCGTTTTTGTACGGTACATAAATAAATAAAGCACCGCTTTTGAAGACTGCGCATGTGCGAACGTGCTCTACTATGTAAGAACGAGCCGATTATTGAATCTGGAAATGGGTGGGGCCTGTAACACCTTTAGGAACCAAACGTGCAACACTCATAAATACCGGTTGTAAATCACATTCCCTCACTCGTCTTTGAGATGGCTTCACGTGTTTGGATCGTCGGCAGTTCCATCATCCGCACACTGCATACTCGCTTCTGTGAGCAGCGCCTGGACGGAAACCTCGGTCTTCAGTGTGAGATCACCTGGGACGGCAGAGGAGGCAGACTCTGGGAGCAGCTGTTTCCAGCTCTGCGCTCTCTCAGGGCCAAAGCTACAGCTCCAGATATTCTCATTATTCACCTGGGAGGGAACAGTTTGTGTCGGGTGGGCGCAACCGCCTCGATTTTCTTCGGAAATAAAGAGTGACCTGACCGAAGTCTTACAAATGTTTCCCAGAACCAGGCTGGTGTTTTCTGGCATTTTACCCCGTCTAAATTGGAGAGGACAGACTGGCAGGACTGGCTATGGCATTGAACGAAGCCGGCGGTGGATCAACGGCGCCATGTCTGGCTTCTTGGCAGAGAGGCAGATGCGCTGCATTCACCACAGAAACATCGGCTTGTTCCATCTGTGCAGAGACGGAGTCCACCTGAGACCAGAGGGAAACCAGCTTCTGCCGAGCAACCTCCGAGAAGCTCTGCAGGTGGAACTCAGAAGATGAAGCAACAAATGTCCTTTTAAGGGCAGCAACAATGGCTCTTTTAAGAGCCACATTCACTCATTCAAATAAAAAGCATTTTCCAAGTGTGTGAAATTCGTTGTTCCTCACCTTACTTGATGTCAGGTTTCAGATGACTTGTTTTTAAATAAAAATGTCGATTCCTCTTATCCATTCCTTTGTAAGCATTTCAATATAACTTTCAAACCATTTAAGAATCGATGCGCTGTTTTCTGTGCTGACCACAATCCAAAACGTGCCATAAAGCAGCGGTTCTCAAACTTTTTTGTTTTGGTTTATTTATATAAAGACACAGAGAATATTACTTGCCTTACCGGATTAGAATTATAAAAAAATAACTAGGGAATCACTAAAACGAGAGAATTATTCTTATTTGATGATACTCTCAAAACATTCCACAACAAATCCTTGAAATTGAATGATATTCAGAACAGAACACGAATAAAAAAACGCTCTCTTTACAATCAAAATGTTTTTACATTTGCGATGTATTTGGATGCTAAACTATTCTTTATTATAGGCTTTGTACTTTACTCACGCTCCAATACCGACGTAGAAAATCATCCGCTTTACATGCGTAAAAATATGCTTGGAAACATCACAGTGGAGCGGTGCTTACTGTGAATGATACGAATTGTACTACTGACTATTTAAACTAGGGCTGGGCGATATGGCAAAATATATTATCACGATATTTTTTTCCATATTGATCGATATCGATATTTGTTACGATATATAATTTAATAATGCTGCCCGTTTGAAAAGTATACTGATAATGATGCCTGAAGAAACCAGAAGGTTCAATAGTTGAACTATATAGTTTATTAACATAAATAAATAACAATGCAAACATTTAACTGTGCAAACATGGATTGGTTGAGAATATATTTTGTTATAAAAGAATATTGATAAACTTTAAATCTAAATGTTAACATTTTACTTTTAGCAAACATGCTTTATCTGCCTTGACAAAACAATGCAAGTTAGCTTGCCTTGTAACTGATTATAAAATATCAAACTAAAAGCTGTGACTACAGTACTATCACATCAAATTTCTTTGGCAGGGCAGCAAACATTTCAAAATGTTTGCAGAGGTACAACCAAGACAACAAATGTAAACAAGTGAACCACAAAGTCCCTGGCAGATTTAAGTACTTAACTGTCAGATAAATAAAATATTAATTGTGTACTGGTTTTAAATATCTCAAATGTTTTAGAGGTAGCAATCTGAGTAAAAAGTGCAAAATGTAAACATTGTAAACCAGTCACTATGCTACACCTTTTAGGTAGTGCTGCATATGTAACCCTAATTACCCTATTATAGGTTTTTGCCAGAAAGACTAGTCTGCAAAACTTTTGGACGGAGTAACATTAACATGGGCCCGCATTTTCATACTCTCGGTGTGGTCGCTGGGATGGTACCTTTTCAGGTGACCGAAAAGGTTTTATTTGTTGTGTTTCCGTCTTGGTTATCACCGACCGACGGCATATTTCGCGAGACCGTCTTTATTTGCGCGTCGTCGCTTTTCAGATATCCAAACCACTTCCATATAATTGACGTCTTGTTACCTTTTTTGTCAACAATTTCCTCAGCTTTGGAAGATAGTTCGAGTTCGTCGTTTCCACTCATTTTTCTTTACACTCACTTTCTTCACTGCCGGTAGCTCAAACAGTGCTCTGCTAGCAAATGGGCGTGTACTTAGACGCACAAGCCAAAATCTGCGTTCTGACTGGCTGTTGTCCGTTTATTTCTGCTTTGTAATAGGCTGTTAGGTCTATCCATATCGAGTAAACATGTCAAAAGTTTATCATCGTAGTCTAAATAAATATTATCGCGATGCCATATCGAGATCGTTTTATCGCCCAGCCCTAATTTAAACAGAGTAATTTTTATATGTTAGGTTTACTATTTTATTATTATATTTTATTGCGGATATAATGAACAGGCTGCGATGTCAAGATTGCAATGATGGAGTGTGTGTGTGTGTGTGTATTTGTAACCTTAAGTAATCATGGTTTATTTATTCATTTATTTATTCATTTGTTCTTTTATTTATTTATTATTTAACATGCATGTGTGCATTATTAAAAGTACCATTGCAGCAACGAGAACGGGTCTGAGCCAAATTATGTTAAAGATGTGTTCTGGTGACTGGCGTGTTTTTAAACCAATCAGATAAGAGTAAATCGAGAGTTAGCGATTAGCTCATCTGATTGGCTACATGAAGAAGGTGGACCCGCCCTCCACTTCGCACTCCCGTTGGAACTACGTCATTTCAACAACAAATGGTAGATTTATCAGAAAATTAATCAGAAAGAAAATCAATCGCAAAGATCGCAAAACAATAATTATAAAAGTGGTTGTTTGCTGCCATTTTTTTTGTTTTCTTAAAAATGTAAAACACAAGCATATATGTTTTATCACAGGTTTACAATAAAAATAAGAGTGTGATTTCAAAGCATTTTGAAATTTGATCATCATTCTCGGACGTTTTGATACGTTCGGATCGATCAGCCCATCCCTACTTTCTTTAGACATATGTTTCATGTGTTGGTTTTAATAAAGACTCGAGTACTCATAAAACTCACAGAACGAAATATGCGTCACACTTTACTGCGTTCTCAACAACATGTACAAGTCTTCTTCATACGTTAAAACAACGAGAATACAGAAAATAGGCTTAGAACTCCACCTAGTGGTTATATTATAGAATTAAAGGAGAAATTACATGAGACAGCTTTATAACTGAAATGGCTTTAACTGAAATAGACTAAAGTTTAATATAACTATTCTGATAAGTGTATATTTCCAACATCATGTTTGTGTTATCAGTTTCTGTAAGTTTTTGTGACGTGTTTCAGAAAGATAATGGCTTAGACAGAGCAATAGTTTATTTTCATCTTAACCGGACATTAAAGTTGATCACTGCAATAATTCATAATTCAATATATTGATACCCGATTTCTTTATCAACTGTTTGTTCAATTGAGACATAAGGGGGTGATTTCAAAGCATTTTGAAAGTGACACACTTCCTTCTGCCAGTTGGTGGCGCTATAACTTTGACTCACAGTAGTCACATCCATGTGACACACTGCTGAAGTTTCATCGAGATCAGTTAATATATGCAAAAGTTATAACACACTTCCTTGCTTTTATGCTTCCTTTGTGTGCTTTTTGGAGCTTCAAAGTTCATTTGCAATGTGTTCCACATTCAAACCAAAATATCTGACTCTAGGTCAAAGTATGAAACCAATACCCCACTTTTGTCTGAAGGTGGCGCTACTGAGCCCCTGCACCAGGCATCAAAAAAGAAAATTCAAGTTTGAAGAGCTGCCACAACAACAGTATTTAAGATATCAATAATCCTTTCACACGTCTACATCTGCCGGGTGTTTACATTATACACATAAAGTTTGAAGTAAATCGTGTAACAATAAGTGGGTGATTTTAAAGCATTTTGAAAGTGACACACTTCCTTCTGCCAGTTGGTGGCGCTATAACTTTGACTCACAATAGTCACATCCATGCGATCGGCCTCTTACAGCGAACACACCGCTGAAGTTTCATCGAGATCAATTAATGTATGCAGAAGTTATAACACTCTGACTGTTTCTCGTTTCTCGCCATCATTTCGTTTCTCGCCACGGCCAAACCGTTAGAGATATCAAAAATCTGCCGGCAATTTTTCATGCTCAATGTCTTGACATCATGCTGACCGAGTTTGGTGGCGATTGGTGGAATTCTCTGGGAGGAGTATTCCAAATTCCATTGCGTGCGTTTTCAAACAACCCTAAATAGACGGTTTCCTGTTGGTCTGGGGTAAAAAGTAAAAGTATGAAGGATATATGAAACGATGAGATCTATATGTGTACCCAGTTTCATATTATTACATGCAAGCGTGTTTGAGTTATAGACCAAGTTTTCGGACCCTGTTCCAGGGGCGCTGTCGAGCCCCCTGCCACGCCCGGTACCAGCTTCAGCCCGGCCCTAATGACCGCAGGTTCTGACCCGTGTGCAAAGTTTCAAGAGTTTTTGAGCATGTTAAGAGCCCCAAAAGTGCCCCGTAAGTCGTAAAAATAATAATAATAATAATAATTAAAGCTGCGAGCAGCGATGACGGGCCCAAGCCGGTGGCACCGCCACCCTGGGCCTTTAGGGTCGCCGCGCACGACGGGCAATAACGTAAGCTCGCTTCGACCGTCGAGAAGATGTGTGCAAATTCCAAGAAATCCACATTCAAACCAAAATATCTGACTTTCTGTTGGTCTGTTTGTTCACTTGAGACATAAGGGGGTGATTTAAAAGCATTTTGAAAGTGACACACTTCCTTCTGCCAGTTGGTGGCGCTATAACTGACTCACAATAGCAACATCCATGCGATCGGCCTCTTACAGCGAACACACTGCTGAAGTTTCGTCGAGATCAATTAATGTATGCAGAAGTTATAACAGACTTCCTGTTTCTCTTACTGCCTTCTGCCAGTTATTATAGGCTTTGTACTTTACTCACGCTCCAATACCGACGTAGAAAATCATCCTCTTTACATGCTAAAAATATGCTTGGAAACATCACAGTGGAGCGGTGCTTACTGTGAATGATACTGAATTGTACTACTGACTATTTAAACAGAGTAATTTTTATATGGTAGGTTTACTATTTTATTATTATATTTTATTGCGGCTATAATGAACAGGCTGCAATGTCAAGATTGCAATGATGGAGTGTGTGTGTGTGTGTATTTGTAACCTTAAAGGGGTCATATAATGCCATTTTTGTACAAGTTAATATGAATCTTTAGGGTCTAAATGAAAACTTTGTAATATACTTTTATTAAAAATTCTCATTAGTATTTTAAGAAAACACTAATTTTAACTGCTCAAAAACAGCTCCGTTTTCAGCACGCCGTTTCAGTGCATATGACTTTAAATGATAATGAGGTTTGGTCACCCGCCCCTCCCTCCGTTCTGGGGGAATTGTAGTCTTGAATCATATGCATTTGCAAGATGTAAACAGTATTTTGCCAGTATTGTGTTACCATTCATCTTCATGCAGTTATAACTGTTTTTTTGACATTACTTCTTAATCAGTAACATACAAGTAAACCAGGTGTAACTTAGTGTTACCATGTTAACTGTAACACCTGCGTACACAGTTTTTAATAACACAATAACCATAACGCGTTGTTCATTATAAACGTGTGATTATGAATTATATTGAGAACGTCGTAACGTTATGGAAAACATGCCGTAATGTACCCTGAGTGTAAACATTAGCCACATGCAGTTTAGCGTTGTTTTGGTTGAACTCACCTCTGAGTGCTGCTTTACCTGCAGTTGAGCGTTGTTAAACTCACCGATGAATGGGGTTGTACACCACAATGAGCGTTGTTAAACTCACCGATGAATGCGGTTGCCTATGAACGCGCTAAACCTTTGCTGAGAGGGCACTTTGATATCAGATTGTGAGGGTTTTTAAACATAAAAAAACTGTTGGAGGGTCAGATAAAGATGATCTGGGGGCCACCATTATACTAGCCCTGCCATAGATCATTTATTGTAGCCTATTCCTTTTTATTTTTATTTATTGCAGTCTCGACCCATTCGCAGCAGACCAAAAGCGTGCGTGCAGGTCCAGCTGTTTCGTTTTGGTGGTGCGATGAAGACTTTCGTCGAACATCAGCACGAACGGTCCCGTGATTTTGGAAATTAGTCATCATCCGCTATTCCAAAGCGCGTAATGGCTGATGGCTGTAGTTTGCTGGAGACCCTTCACAGCAGTTAGATATTTTTCACTTTTTGAATGAGACTCCAGCGCCCGTACACCCAACATTCCCAATTTAATAGCTTTCTTGCATAAGCAGTAGGCTTCAAATGCGTTATTTGCAACTGGCTTTAACCAAGCACGAAATTCAGATTTTTCAAGCCAAGTATCGCTAAACTTGCACTTCCTCATAGCTGAATAAAATCCGTTTAACGTCTTTCTGTTGTATCCGAGAGACTCGCGCCAATAACACGAAAGCTCAAAGCTGATGGCTGTTGCATGTTGGTCTATTTTGTAGTCATAATACAGCGAATTATATTTGGACTAGCTGAAATAAGAAACTACAACACCACGGAAGTAAAAAAGAAACATTCCAAAGCTGCTAGGGAGCATTTAAATGAGATTTACATGGACGTAGGAAAATTAAGACCTGTTAAAAATTATTTAAGACCTAGAACACAATACTTCAGCAAATTTAAGACTTTTTAAGGCCTTAAATTGTGATTTTGAAATTTTAGACTTTTAAGACTTTTAAGACCCCGTGGAAACCCTGTTTTTTTTTTTTTTTTTTTTTTGTAGAGTATTTTTTTATTGTATCACCAAAGCAATGACGCTCACGACTCCCGTTGAAGTATCCAGCATCTCTAAGGTCTGCAAATAACTCCATCCAGAACTGAGACCTATATACATTTTGAAGAGTCCTCAAGCTGATGCTTACACCGTGTACAGCGTCACGAGTGGCCCTCGTTAAAATATTGAACGCAATGATGCAGTATGTCTTGTTTTTCCGTCTGGTCCGCGTCTTTTAAAATCTCCAAACACCGTTCTCAACAGTCAACACGTACAAGTCTTCTTCTTACGTTAAAACAACGAGAATACAGAAAATGTGCTTAGACCTCCATCTAGTGGTTATATTATAGAATTAAAGGAGAAATTACATATGAGACAGCTTATACTGAAATGGCTTTAACTGAAATAGACAAGTTTAATATAACTATTCTGATAAGTGTATATTTCCAACATCATGTTTGTGTTATCCGTTTCTGTAAGTTTTTGTGACGTGTTTCAGAAAGATAATCGCTTAGACAGAGTAATAGTTTATTTTCATCTTAACCGGACATCACAGTTGATCAGTGAAATAATTCATAATTCAATATATTGATACCGATTTCTTTATCAACTGTTTGTTCAATTGAGACATAAGGGGTGAATTCAAAGCATTTTGAAAGTGACACACTTCCTTCTGCCAGTTGGTGGCGCTATAACTTTGACTCACAATAGTCACATCCACGCGACCGGCCTCTTCAAGTGAAGAAACTGCTTAAGTTTCATCGAGATCAAGTAATGTATGCAGAAGTTATAACACACTTCCTTGCTGTTTAAGCTTCATTTATGTGCTTTTTGAGCTTCAAAGTTCTTGTGCAATGTGTTCCACATTCAAACCAAAATATCTGACTGTAGGTCAAAGTATGAAACCAATACCCCACTTTTGTCTGAAGGTGGCGCTACTGAGCCCCTGCACCAGGCATCAAAAAGAAAATTCAAGTTTGAAGAGCTGCCACGACAACAGTATTTAAGATATCAATAATCCTTTCACACGTCTACATCTGCCGTGTGTTTACATTATACACCTAAAGTTTGAAGTAAATCGTGTAACAATAAGTGGGTGATTTTAAAGCATTTTGAAAGTGACACACTTCCTTCTGCCAGTTGGTGGCGCTATAACTTTGACTCACAATAGTCACATCCATGCGATCGGCCTCTTACAGCGAACACACCGCTGAAGTTTCATCGAGATCAATTAATGTATGCAGAAGTTATAACACTCTGACTGTTTCTCGTTTCTCGCCATCATTTCGTTTCCTCGCCACGGCCAAACCGTTAGAGATATCAATAATCTGCCGGCAATTTTTCATGCTCAATGTCTTGACATCATGCTGACCGAGTTTGGTGGCGATTGGTGGAGTTCTCTGGGAGGAGTATTCCAAATTCCATTGCGTGCGTTTTCAAACAACCCTAAATAGACGGTTTCCTGTTGGTCTGGGGTAAAAAGTGAAAGTATGAAGGATATATGAAACGATGAGATCTATATGTGTACCGAGTTTCATATTATTACATGCAAGCGTGTTTGAGTTATAGACCAAGTTTTCGGACCCTGTTCCAGGGGCGCTGTCGAGCCCCCTGCCACGCCCGGTACCAGCTTCAGCCCGGCCCTAATGACCGCAGGTTCTGACCCGTGTGCAAAGTTTCAAGAGTTTTTGAGCATGTTAAGAGCCCCAAAAGTGCCCCGTAAGTCGTAAAAAAAAAATAATAATAATAATATAATATAGCTGCGAGCAGCGATGGCGAGCCCAAGCCGGTGGCACCGCCACCCCGTGCCTTTAGGGTCGCTGTGCACGATGGGCAATAACGTAACCTCGCTTTGACCGTCGAGAAGACGTGTGCTGTAGAGCTCGCATCAGCGTGGGCTCTGCAAAAGTTCGCATGGAGGGCACATATCAACCACAAAGTATGCGTGAGCACCCTTCCGATACCTAAAATGAAAAATGAGACACCCTACGGTCTCATGGAGTTAATGGACACACGAAATAAGTACACAAGACTGAAAATTCATATGAAGTGTGCCATTTGAGACAGGGACAGTGCCTAGGACCGTGAACCACAATAGTCACATCTATGAGGTAATTCAAATGTAGAATAATTTTTTGATGTCATAGGTCAATATCTTTTGCAGCACTTAAACGTGTTAATCCAGAAGGCCAGTATTTATCCGGAGGTCTCTGTTCAGGTTTATTAATGTAATTATAATTTACGCACTGCTGAAGTTTCATCGAGATCAGTTAATGTATGCAGAAGTTATAACACACTTCCTTGCTTTTAAGCTGCCTTTATGTGCTTTTTGAGCTTCAAAGTTCATTTGCAATGTGTTCCACATTCAAACCAAAATATCTGACTTTCTGTTGGTCTGTTTGTTCACTTGAGACATAAGAGGGTGATTTAAAAGCATTTTGAAAGTGACACACTCCCTTCTGCCAGTTGGTGGCGCTATAACTTTGTCTCACAATAGTCACATCCATGTGACACACTGCTGAAGTTTCATCGAGATCAGTTAATGTATGCAGAAGTTATAACACACTTCCTTGCTTTTATGCTGCCTTTATGTGCTTTTTGGAGCTTCAAAGTTCATTTGCAATGTGTTCCACATTCAAACCAAAATATCTGATTTTCTGTTGGTCTGTTTGTTCACTTGAGACATAAGAGGGTGATTTCAAAGCATTTTGAAAGTGACACACTTCCTTCTGCCAGTTGGTGGCTATAACTTTGACTCACAGTAGTCACATCCATGCGACCGGCCTCTTCCCGTAAACACACTGCTGAAGTTTCATCGAGATCAGTTAATGTATGCAGAAGTTATAACACACTCCCTTCTTTTATGTTACTTTTGATGTGCTTTTGGAGCTTCAAAGTTAATTTGAAATGTGTTCCACATTCAAACCAAAATATCTGACTTTCTGTTGGTCTGAGCTAATGACTGTAAATTAGAAAGTTGTTCGGCCCGACGAGATCTAGAAGTGTTCCGAGTTTCATATTATTACATGCAAGCATGTTTGATATATGGACAAGTGTTTGAATCCCATTCCAGGTGTCGCTGTCGAGCCCCCTGCCACGCCCGGGTACCAGATTCAGCCCGGCCCTGATGGCCGCGGGTTCTGACCTGTGTGCAAAGTTTCAAGAGTTTTCGAGCATGTTAAGGGCCCCAAAAGTCCCAGAAACCTTGAAAAACAATCAAACAATCAAAAAGCAAATCTAAACCCAACAGAGAACCCCCCTCCCTCCCCACACACACACACACACACACAAAAAAATTTGGCAGGCCCATTCTGTCTGTCAGACAGAGAGACACTGAGAGAAAAAACACAGAAAGGGAGGAGGATGGGTCACTCAGAAAGAGAAAAATTTTAAGAAATCCACATTCAAACCACAATATCTGACTTTCTGTTGGTCGGAGCTAATGACTGTAAATTAGAAAGTTGTTCGGCTCGACGAGAACAATATACACGCCGAGTTTTGTAACTGTAGATAGAACTAACTAAGTTATAACACACTTCATGTGTCCATTTTTAGTCATAAATCAATTTCCTCGCCACGGCCAAACCGTTCGAGATATCAAAAATCCGTCCGAATGTAGCATCCTCAATGTCTTGACTTCATGCCGACCGAGTTTGGTGGCGATTGGATTCATTCTCTAGGAGGAATATATATAATTCCAGAGCACGTGTTTCCAAACAACCCATAATAGCCGACTTCCTGTTGGGCTGGCGTAAAACTTAGAGCACGAAAGTTGTTCGGCCCGACGAGACCTACAAGTGTACCGAGTTTCATATCATTACATGCAAGCATGTTTGATATATGGACAAGTGTTCGAATCCCATTCCAGGGGCGCTGTCGAGCCCCCTGCCACGCTCGGGTACCATCTTCGGTCCGACCCTGATGGCCGCGGGTTCCGACCCGTGTGCAAAGTTTCAAGAGTTTTCGAGCACGTTAAGGGCCCCAAAACCTTGAAAAACAAAAATAAAAGCATTTTCACTCCTCAGCAAAATCAGCACCCTCCCCCAGACACAGAGAGACGTAGGGTCAGTGAGAGAGGAGAGAAAATTCTCCAAAACATCCACATTCAAACCACAATATCTGACTTTCTGTTGGTCTGAGCTAATGACTGTAAATTAGAAAGTTGTCCGGCTCGATGAGAACAATATAATTCCTGAGTTTTGTGACTGTGGGTCAAAGTGTAAAGCAACCCCCACTTTTGTCAAAAGGTGGCGCTACTGAGCCCCTGCACCACGCCCGTTTCTGAAACTTTGCACATGTGTACTGGCTAATAAATGTGATGTGTCTGTCGAGTTTCATGCAATTTCAAGTATGCTAAGAGTCTCAAAAGCATCAAAAAGAATATTCGAGTTTGAAGCGTTGCCGCGGCGACAGTATCGAAGATATCAATAATCCTTTCACATGTCTACATCTGCCGTGTGTTTACATTATACACCTAAAGTTTTAAGTAAATCGGGTAAAAATAAGTGGGTGATTTCAAAGCATTTTGAAAGTGACACACTTCCTTCTGCCAGTTGGTGGCGCTATAACTTTGACTGACAATAGTCACATCCATGCGATCGGCTTCTTCCAGCGATCACGCTGCTGCGGTTTCATGGAGATCAATTAATGTATGCAGAAGTTATAACACACTTCCTGTTTCTCTTTTCGCGCCATCATTTCGTTTCTCGCCACGGCCAAACCGTTAGAGATATCAAAAATCTGCCGGCAATTTTTCATGCTCAATGTCTTGACATCATGCTGACCGAGTTTGGTGGCGATTGGTGGAATTCTCTGGGAGGAGTATTCCAAATTCCATTGCGTGCGTTTTCAAACAACCCTAAATAGACGGTTTCCTGTTGGTCTGGGGTAAAAAGTAAAAGTATGAAGGATATATGAAACGATGAGATCTATACGTGCACCGAGTTTCATATTATTACATGCAAGCGTGTTTGAGTTATAGACCAAGTTTTCGGACCCTGTTCCAGGGGCGCTGTCGAGCCCCCTGCCACGCCCGGGTACCAGCTTCAGCCCGGCCCTGATAGCCGCGGGTTCTGACCCGTGTGCAAAGTTTCAAGAGTTTTTGAGCACGTTAAGAGCCCCAAAAGTGCCCCAATAGTCGTAAAAAAATAATAATAATAATACTAAAACAATAAGGCTTGCCTAATAATAATAATTAAAGCTGCGAGCAGCGATGACGGGCCCAAGCCGGTGGCACCGCCACCCCTGGGCCTTTAGGGTCGCCAGCGCACGACGGGCAATAACGTAAGCTCGCTCGACCGTCGAGAAGATGTGTGCAAATTCCAAGAAATCCACATTCAAACCAAAATATCTGACTTTCTGTTGGTCTGTTTGTTCACTTGAGACATAAGGGGGTGATTTAAAAGCATTTTGAAAGTGACACACTTCCTTCTGCCAGTTGGTGGCGCTATAACTGACTCACAATAGCAACATCCATGCGATCGGCCTCTTACAGCGAACACACTGCTGAAGTTTCGATCGAGATCAATTAATGTATGCAGAAGTTATAACAGACTTCCTGTTTCTCTTACTGCCTTCTGCCAGTTATTATAGGCTTTGTACTTTACTCACGCTCCAATACCGACGTAGAAAATCATCCTCTTTACATGCTAAAAATATGCTTGGAAACATCACAGTGGAGCGGTGCTTACTGTGAATGATACTGAATTGTACTACTGACTATTTAAACAGAGTAATTTTTATATGGTAGGTTTACTATTTTATTATTATATTTTATTGCGTGCTATAATGAACAGGCTGCAATGTCAAGATTGCAATGATGGAGTGTGTGTGTGTGTGTGTGTATTTGTAACCTTAAAGGGGTCATATAATGCCATTTTTGTACAAGTTAATATGAATCTTTAGGGTCTAAATGAAAACTTTGTAATATACTTTTATTAAAAATTCTCATTAGTATTTTAAGAAAACACTAATTTTAACTGCTCAAAAACAGCTCCGTTTTCAGCACGCCGTTTCAGTGCATATGACTTTAAATGATAATGAGGTTTGGTCACCCGCCCCTCCCTCCGTTCTGGGGGAATTCTAGTCTTGAATCATATGCATTTGCAAGATGTAAACAGTATTTTGCCAGTATTGTGTTACCATTCATCTTCATGCAGTTATAACTGTTTTTTTGACATTACTTCTTAATCAGTAACATACAAGTAAACCAGGTGTAACTTAGTGTTACCATGTTAACTGTAACACCTGCGTACACAGTTTTTAATAACACAATAACCATAACGCGTTGTTCATTATAAACGTGGGATTATGAATTATATTGAGAACGTCGTAACGTTATGGAAAACATGCCGTAATGTACCCTGAGTGTAAACATTAGCCACATGCAGTTTAGCGTTGTTTTGGTTAAACTCACCTCTGAATGCTGCTTTACCTGCAGTTGAGCGTTGTTAAACTCACCGATGAATGGGGTTGTACACCACAATGAGCGTTGTTAAACTCACCGATGAATGCGGTTGCCTATGAACAGCTAAACCTTTGCTGAGAGGGCACTTTGATATCAGATTGTGAGGGTTTTTAAACATAAAAAAACTGTTGGAGGGCCAGATAAAGATGATCTGGGGGCCACCATTATACTAGCCCTGCCATAGATCATTCATTGTAGCCTATTCCTTTTATTTTTATTTATTGCAGTCTCGACCCATTCAGCAGCAGACCAAAAACGTACGTGCAGGTCCAGCTGTTTCGTTTTGGTGGTGCGATGAAGACTTTCGTCGAACATCAGCACGAACGGTCCCGTGATTTTGGAAATTAGTCATCATCCGCTATTCCAAAGCCGTAATGGCTGATGGCTGTAGTTTGCTGGAGACCCTTGACAGCAGTTAGATGTTTTTCACTTTTTGAATGAGACTCCAGCGCCCGTACACCCAACATTCCCAATTTAATAGCTTTCTTGCATAAGCAGTAGGCTTCAAATGCGTTATTTGCAACTGGCTTTAACCAAGCACGAAATTCAGATTTTTCAAGCCAAGTATCGCTAAACTTGCACTTCCTCATAGCTGAATAAAATCCGTTTAACGTCTTTCTGTGGTATCCGAGAGACTCGCGCCAATAACACGAAAGCTCAAAGCTGATTGGCTGTTGCATGTTGGTCTATTTTGTAGTCATAATACAGCGAATTATATTTGGACTAGCGAAATAAGAAACTACAACACCACGGAATTAAAAAAAAAACATTCCAAAGCGCTAGGGAGCATTTAAATGAGATTTACATGGACGTAGGAAAATTAAGACCTGTTAAAAATTATTTAAGACCTAGAACACAATACTTCAGCAAATTTAAGACTTTTTAAGGCCTTAAATTGTGATTTTGAAATTTTAGACTTTTTAAGACTTTTTAAGACCCCGTGGAAACCCTGTTTTTTTTTTTTGTTTTTTTTGTAGAGTATTTTTTATTGTATCACCAAAGCAATGACGCTCACGACTCCCGTTGAAGTATCCAGCATCTCTAAGGTCTGCAAATAACTCCATCCAGAACTGAGACGTATATACATTTTTAAGAGTCCTCAAGCTGATGTTTACACCGTGTACAGCGTCACGAGTGGCCCTCGTTAAAATATTGAACGCAATGATGCAGTATGTCTTGTTTTTCCGTCTGGTCCGCGTCTTTTAAAAACTCCAAACACCGTTCTCAACAGTCAACACGTACAAGTCTTCTTCTTACGTTAAAACAACGAGAATACAGAAAATGTGCTTAGACCTCCACCTAGTGGTTATATTATAGAATTAAAGGAGAAATTACATATGAGACAGCTTTATAACTGAAATGGCTTTAACTGAAATAGACAAGTTTAATATAACTATTCTGATAAGTGTATATTTCCAACATCATGTTTGTGTTATCCGTTTCTGTAAGTTTTTGTGACGTGTTTCAGAAAGATAATCGCTTAGACAGAGTAATAGTTTATTTTCATCTTAACCGGACATCACAGTTGATCAATGCAATAATTCATAATTCAATATATTGATACCGATTTCTTTATCAACTGTTTGTTCAATTGAGACATAAGGGGTGATTTCAAAGCATTTTGAAAGTGACACACTTCCTTCTGCCAGTTGGTGGCGCTATAACTTTGACTCACAATAGTCACATCCACGCGACCGGCCTCTTCCAGTGAAGAAACTGCTGAAGTTTCATCGAGATCAAGTAATGTATGCAGAAGTTATAACACACTTCCTTGCTGTTTAAGCTGCATTTATGTGCTTTTTTGAGCTTCAAAGTTCTTGTGCAATGTGTTCCACATTCAAACCAAAATATCTGACTGTAGGTCAAAGTATGAAACCAATACCCCACTTTTGTCTGAAGGTGGCGCTACTGAGCCCCTGCACCAGGCATCAAAAAAGAAAATTCAAGTTTGAAGAGCTGCCACGACAACAGTATTTAAGATATCAATAATCCTTTCACACGTCTACATCTGCCGGTGTTTACATTATACACATAAAGTTTGAAGTAAATCGTGTAAAAATAAGTGGGTGATTTTAAAGCATTTTGAAAGTGACACACTTCCTTCTGCCAGTTGGTGGCGCTATAACTTTGACTCACAATAGTCACATCCATGCGATCGGCCTCTTACAGCGAACACACCGCTGAAGTTTCATCGAGATCAATTAATGTATGCAGAAGTTATAACACTCTGACTGTTTCTCGTTTCTCGCCATCATTTCGTTTCCTCGCCACGGCCAAACCGTTAGAGATATCAAAAATCTGCCGGCAATTTTTCATGCTCAATGTCTTGACATCATGCTGACCGAGTTTGGTGGCGATTGGTGGAATTGTCTGGGAGGAGTATTCCAAATTCCATTGCGTGCGTTTTTCAAACAACCCTAAATAGACGGTTTCCTGTTGGTCTGGGGTAAAAAGTAAAAGTATGAAGGATATATGAAACGATGAGATCTATATGTGTACCGAGTTTCATATTATTACATGCAAGCGTGTTTGAGTTATAGACCAAGTTTTCGGACCCTGTTCCAGGGGGCGCTGTCGAGCCCCCCTGCCACGCCCGGGTACCAGCTTCAGCCCGGCCCTAATGACCGCAGGTTCTGACCCGTGTGCAAAGTTTCAAGAGTTTTTGAGCATGTTAAGAGCCCCAAAAGTGCCCCGTAAGTCGTAAAAAAAAATAAAATAATAATAATAATAATAATAATAATAATAATCCTAACGAAAACAATAGGGTCCTACGCACTTTGTGCTTGGGCCCTAATAATAATAATCCTAACGAAAACAATAGGGTCCTACGCACTTTGTGCTTGGGCCCTAATAATCATAACGAAAACAATAGGGCCTTGCCTTTTCAAGGCTTGGGCCCTAATAATAAT